>NC_088932.1:29280000-29285000 GCF_038396675.1 Hydra vulgaris | reverse complement strand
TGTATATACACACATATATAGGATTTTTGAGTTTCCTCCTTGGGTAATATTTCTATTATGGCTGTACAATAATGTGGGATAAAGATAACTTAAATTTTAAAACCATCTATAGTTTCACACTACTGTTAAACTTCTTAAAAAGATCAAAGAGAATGATACTGCGGGTTGGGATGAAAATCGAGGATTTGTGCTAAAAAAGTTCACTATCAAAAGTAAACTTCCTTCTAGATGGAAGTCATCATTGCTGCAATCTGGAAAGGTAAAGGAAAGACCAGAGGAAATAATTAATAATAAGACAATTAACTAAATTTAATGATAACAATATCAAATAATATTTATAAAATATCATATTTTCCATGAACAAATCAGATTTTGATGTAACTTAAGTTGTGAGACTTTCTCAACAAGAGATGAAAGCAAATATATTGGAGCCCTTCTAATTGACATTTTAAAGGCATTTGACAAAGTTCACACTGCCTTCTATTAAATAAAATATATATTTTATATAATTGAATTAATGAAAATGAACTGCAACATTAAAACTCTAACATGGTTCAAAAATTACCTTAAAGACAGATACCCAATCAAACATAGTACGATACATAGATATCACACTTCCTAATGCCATTTTCATTTGATTAAAGTGAACAAAGCAGTTAAATTACTTAGTGTGACATTAGATTAATACTTGGCATTTAAAAATCAAATTGACTAAGTTGTTTCTAAAAGTAGTTCAAGATTTGGTTTGATAAATCAGTTTTCAGATTGCTAAAATGGAATTTTCCACAGCATTTCATGCTCCAGTAGCCAAGACACATTTTAATAAACTTGATGTACCCAAAAAAAAAAAAAAGCAGCAAGAGTGCTCTTCGAAATGTTAATGTGGCTTAACTTATTGAGTCATGCTCTTTGAGGTGTTCATGTGGCTTTAATTATCAAATCTCCACTTATTGAATCTTAAATTGTATTTCTATAAAAAAAGAAGAAATTATTACAAGAAAAATTTACAGTCACCAAGAGCAATTCCATTAGGATAGGACCTCCAAAACATTTCATGGGAAAAAAAAGAAATCTGTGTTACAGGAGTCATGTTATATAATAAGGAATATCTTCTTTATTTGGAAAAAGTATATTAACAACTGAATGTAATGTAGGGTCTAGAAGGACTGGTTTTCATACACAAGAATATAAAAACAACAGAAATGAATGAACTACATGTGTTCTGACCAGTTTTTTTTTAAAAAATTGTGAACACTGCCTCTAAAACTAAAGGTTTTCAAATGAAATCAAGAATAAAAAATAAAAAAAAGTTTTCATGTCTAACAAGTTTTTTTTATCGTTTTATTTATTCCAAAACTGATGTTGTGAATTGTGTAGGCAATTATGTTGATGTATCAATAATGCAAATTTATTCTTTTAATATTTTTGAGTATTTTTATGCTATACAACTTTGCAGTACCTTTATACATACAATTAGTTTTGAGTATAATTTTCCAAAACCACTAGTTTTTAGAGATCATTGAAATAAAAAAATACAATCAAAAAACAATTAAGGGTAGAGACATGAGTAGGTTAAAGAAATGGGTGGAGGGTGTTGGTTTAATCTGGACCTTTAATCAACCCTCCTCTCTGTGTGCGCCACTGAATAAGATTGCATAAAATGTGAAAAAAAAAGAAAAGATATCTATGGTTACAGTTCAATAAACATACTTGAATACACAGAGCTCTTACACATTCTTCATCAAGCATAAAATCTTTAACAAACTTTTGAAAATCATCTTTTGTTAACTTCTCAGATATTGAAATCTAAAAAAAAAATGTAACCTTCATCATGACTTTAAGATACTTTTATTATAAATACTTAGCTTTTTCATAACTTCAACACCTACCAATCGTTGCCTTCGATCAAATATGTAATTGGAGTTGAATATTTCGCGCCAATTTCTTCTACATTCGTCATTTAAACTTAGATCAGCTTGCTTCAAATGTTTCACATACGATTTTATCTAAAATATTTTAAAATACTATATATAATATATAATTTAATATATAATAATTGATAAAAGTACTATAAAGTTGTAGAACCATTAGAGGTCCAAATGTTTTAATAAAACATTACATAATCATTATATTCTTCATGTGACATGTCCTTCAACTTCATGAAAAATGTGGCTACAAACTCCATTATTTTTTTATCCACATGATCAGGGCTATAAATAATTAAATTACTCATTTATTAATATGTCTATATCACATATCTTAAATGTACACAATTAACACTCAAATGTGTACAATTAATTACAGAAAAATCTGCTCAACAATGTAAAACCCATTAACACAAAAAACATACTTTTTTAGATACTGCTTAATTAAACACCCTAAGACATGCTTCTAGAAAAAGTTTGTTTTAGTATATTCAAGTTTAAAGTGCCAACCTTAAACTTAAAAAAAAAAGAAAAAAAAAAAGAAAAGAAGAGTACTTAAGAAAATAAAGATCTGATCAAATAAACGCTCTTTTCAACACAACAAGTTTTTGTTTTATTTATGATAATATGTAAAAAAATAGGCATGACAAGTAGGCATGACTATTGTATATATACTCAAGTAGGCATGAAAAGTAGGCATGACTACTGTATATATACTTAAAAATCAGTTTCTGAAAGTCTCACAACTTGAGTAACATCGAAATCTGAATTGTTCATGAGGAATATGATATGATATATATGATATTTTTATCATTAAATTCAATTAAAGTTCTTATTTGTTCTTTATTTTTTTAAATCTGGTTATTTAGGTGCTCTAAAAAGTCCTTACTAGTTTGTTACATCACAGATATCAAATTGCACAAATTTAAAAAAAAAATTCATACAAAAAGCATACATACAGAGCTTTCAAAAAGAAAATACTTTTAAAAAGAAAATACAAAAAGAAAATACTCGCATTAAAACTTTGTTGCTTAAAATTTAAACTACCATAAAATAGAAACTAAAAGAAATACTGAACAAATTTTTTTATTTGCAACAAAAATCTTTTTTAAACAAATACTGCATTTTGGATGACATAATAAAATTGCACATAAAAAGATTATGAAACATAATAAACAATATAAAACTGCGATAACAAATTAATTCAACAAAAGTAAATCTAAACTAGTATTTTAAATATGTTCCCCAAAAATGCTTTTTTTGCAATTTATTTTTGCACCAATTTAACAAGTTTGTTGCAAAACTTTGTTTGGAACTCTTCTCCAAATGAAATCTAATACTCTCCCATCTTCATGTTTTCCTTTTATTTCATGAACTCTCTCCCATCTATATATTATAAAGCCTATTTTTTTTAAAAATACTGTATATCTAGGTGTCAATAACATGTCAATAACAAGTTTACTTCATGACTTCAAGAAAAATAGGTTCTACTTTTTTCTCAACCCTCAACAATTATCTTACTAATTTATGTACTATTGTGTTATAATTATGTTATAATTTGTTAGTTAGATAATTTTCTATATATTATTTTATATATTATTATAATTTTCTGGCTGCACAAAGATGCTCATGATGATCAGTTAAGTCACATTTAAAACCTTTATAAATATTTTGATAAGATGTAAAAGCGAGACAAAGAAATGGGCTGAAAATCAGTAAGCAAAGCAGCTAAATGGCAAATGGTATGAGGCATGAAGAATAATTCCATGTTTAACAAAAAAAGAGCATGAAAATTAAAAACTTCAAAGAATTGCATCAAAAATACTCAACATGAAACACTCTATAGTTTTTTTACTTTCTAGATCCTGCACAACATTGTGCAGGATCTAGAAAGTAAAAAAACTATAGAGTAGTGATTAAACACAACAAAATTCTGCACCCTTTAATTGTTAATTACTCAGACACCACTTGACGAAGTCTTTAAATTTTTTTGCACATGGAAACTAATTGTTTAATTCTAAGGGTATCATGTATTATTTGTAATTGTTATCAGATTAAAATGAGTAAACAAACATTGAGCTGAATAAAGTTTTAGAAATTTTTCTTCAATTTCCTTCAATGTCACAAGTTGACAAATTAACCAATGTTTCTTAATTCCCAGTTGGATTTATTTTGCGGCATTATAAACACACTCAATCTATTAAAAGAGAAGTTAGAAGTGGGAAAAACAAAGGGCTTAAAGATAAATATAAGGCGAAATCCATTATTGGCTCCATAATCATAAATCCATGTCAATCGCAGAGATACCTTTTGAGAAATTTAAATGCAGCCAAGCTTTGATAAGAAAAGTACTTAGATCTCAAAAATATAAAACATATCATAAAAAGAAAACTCTGAAGTGATCCATTAATGGAGAAATTAAATCAATTCATCATTTAAAAAAGCTATACAAACTTTTAAACCAGTACACACACTTGTAAAACTTTGAACGTGGATATACACACAAAAGAATGCTTTAAGAAACGTCTTTTGCCATTTATTAAAAAGCATGTTATGCTCACAACATTTTTTCCTGATTTGGCTGTGATACACTACTTTAAAAAGTCACTAGAATGGTATGAACAAAATCAAGTTTGTATCTAATGAAGCAAAATTTCAAAATTGTTTTGAGCAGTTTATAAAAGGCATTTTTTTGAAAAGCAAGAATCTTGCTTCAGTTAAAAAAAAAAAAAATATAGATAGCAGCTTAAAAAAAAATGAACTTGGAGAAGCAACTATTTTTTAAGTAAAGAAAGAAACAAATAGCAAATTTTTTGAACTAATAAATAGCAAAATTAAAAAAAAAAAATTGAAATCTAAAAAGTATAGCAATCATCATGTTAACAAGATAACAAGGTGCCAGTAAGAGTGATGGTATTTAAAGCTGCTTTAATTTTAACAGAGTAGATGTGTGTAACATTTACAACCAACAAACATACCAATACAAAGACGATAGAAAACTGCATGGTTACATCAGTAGATATGTTCATTGATTAAAACAAGTGGTGGTAGTTTCAGCAGTACCTGATTTGAACG
>NC_088932.1:29090000-29277500 GCF_038396675.1 Hydra vulgaris | reverse complement strand
TATATATATATATATATATATATATATATATACATACACAGCTATTCACTAAAGTTTAAACGATTACAGAATTTTAAGATCTAATCTTCGGTTTTCTTGAATAAAAATCTAACGGAAATAGATATCAAAATAAATTTTTTTTCAATTTGGTAAATAGGTTATTTGTTAATAGAATAAAAAAAAGTAGGTTTCAACTTATCACTGTTTACTCAGAAATTTCATTAAAAGGCAGGTGATACAAATTAAGAGGTGTCACAAAAGTTTAAGCAATTTTATTTAGGATCAATTATTTGCTAATTAATTGATAAATCTGGTGCGAAAAATTTTTTAATTTTCAAATAAAGTTAAAATGAGTAGTTTACAATCAAAAAACTCATCACAACATCAGCAGGCAGCTTTTAATTCATTAAAAATCAACTTAAAATATTAAAATTTCAAATTAATTTCAATTGCGTGCAAATGGGTCGAAAATCAGATTCTAGTGAGATCAAGTGGCAAGTTATTGGTATGGCAAGGACAAAAATCACTTAAACGTTCAAATAGGCAAAATACTTCACGTTTCTGAATATTGCATTCAAAAAACCATCAAAACCCAGGTTTTGATGGTTTTTTGAATGCAATATTTTGAATGCAACTTACCAAGGACGACTCCAAACTGCCGCGTACTGGGAGACCATCCAAACTCAGCAACCATGACAAAAGTGGTATATTCAGAATGAGCAGAGAAAACCCCAGACTCAGCTACAAAAAGCTAGCACAAATCTTCAACGAGTCAAAAAATAATCTAAAAGTTAGCAGAGAGCTCGTGAGACAAACATTGTTGGACAAAGGTATTGGAACGTACATAGCTGCTAGAAAACCTATTCTTTCAATCACGGATAAATGTAAATGACGAGTGTGGTCTAAAGAAAGGCTGGACTGGTCTGGGGAACAATGGGCAAAAGTTATTTGGAGTAATGAAGCTAATTTTCAAGTCGTAAACTACAAGGGAAGAATTCATGTCAAAAGATTTGCAACTGAGAAATATTCAGAGAGGTTTTTTCAACATTGTCAACAAGGCGGTGGAGGTTCGGTTGGCATCTGGGGATGTTTTTCTCACAAAGGAATAGGCTTCTGTGAGCTGTGCAAAGACCAAATTAATCAATACACCTAAAAGAACACATTATAAACATGTTTAGTTCCATCAATCAGACACTTGTATGGCAGAAGCAAGCAATTCATCTTTAAACAAGAATGGGCTTCAGCTCACACAGCTCACTCAATAAAATAATATTTTTTGAAAAAAAAGTTCAATGTGATGCCCTGGTGCCCTAGATCACCAGATCTCAACCCAATTGAAAATATTTTGTCTTGGATCAACAATCAACTGACATACCATGAAATTCAATCAACTCAGCATTTGAAGCAACTTTTAAATGAGTACTGGTTGAAGGTACCTCGCGTGATGCGCATGAAATTAGTTGAACCAATGCATAAACGAGTTTATCTTTGCTATAAAAACAAAGGAGGACACTTTAAATATCAATTTTGGTTTTTTTATTTTATTTTTTGTTCGAATGTTGCAATTTGTTTAAACTTTTGTGCTTCTTATTTTTCCTATATGATTTTTTGAAATTGTTTTTTTCCAACTAAATATTAGAATTTTTATAATATGTTCATTAGGGTGGAGTGAATTTTAGTTTTTTTTACAATTCGTTTAGCCTGGGTGTGCAAAAGTTGTCTATTCATTTCAGAAATACTCTGGAAAAATATCAATGCTCTAGGAAATTATCTTGAGGTTCCTCAAGACCTTTAAAATTTTAATGGGTCCCTAATATTATGTAAAAAAAAGTTTTTTAAAAGTATGTCATGTTGGGTCTCAAAAGAAGCAAAATTTTATAAAAATTTCAAAAATAACAATTATTTTCAAAAATAAATTGTTACTTTATAGTTTATTGCAGAAAAAATGACCTTTTAAACTAAAAATGAAAAAAGTTTATTTTTTTAAATTATAATTTTAAAAAAATCTTAAATTATAATTTTTTTATAAAATAATTGTTACTTTTGAAATTTTTATAAAATTTTGCTTCTTTTGAGACCCAACATGACATACTTTTGAAAAAATTTTTTTTACATAATATTAGGGACCTAATAAAATTTTAAAGGTCTTGAGGAACCTCAAGATAATTTCCTAGAGCATTGATATTTTTCCAGAGTATTTCTGAAATGAATAGACAACTTTTGCACACCCAGGCTAAACGAATTGTAAAAAAAACTAAAATTCACTCCACCCTAATGTTCATATTCATTTTAAAGCTAATTACTTTTTCTTTAATAAATAAAAAAAAAAATTCGATATCATTTTACAGTTTTTTTTTATTAAACAAAAACCAAACATACTTGATAAAAATTCTGCAATCATTTAAACTTTCGTGAATAGCTGTATATATATATATATATATATATATATATATATATATATATATATATATATATATATATATATACACACACACACACATATATACATATATATATGTATATACATACATATATGTATATACATACATATATATATATACATACATATATACATATATATATATATATATATATATATATATATATATATATATATATATATATATATATATATATATATATGTATGTATGTATATATATACACACACATATATATATTTATATACATACATATTTATATATATAAATATACATATATATCTATACCATTGGGGGTAGTGCAAATCGGTGTAACTAGCATTAAATAATACAACGTATCTGAACTACAGATTTTTTACTGGAGAAAGTTAAAACTTTATATATTTTTTATTTCAACAGATCTTACGTTTATATTAGCATAGAGAGTTTTATTCATGTTCTTTGTAATATCAAGAGTTGATGTTTGGTTTTAAAACAATTAATATCCAATTATAGTAGCCAATCCTAGTTACGCGGATTTGCACTATCCTCAACTATATATATATATATATATATATATATATATATATATATATATATATATATATATATATATATATACATATATATATATGTAAATATATACATATATATATATGTATATATATATATATATATATATATATATATATATATATATATATATATATATATATATATATATATAGATTATATATATAAACATAGATTATAAAGATATTTTTTTATAATAATTTTTTGCTACTTATTTTGGCAAGAGTAAAATCGTGGAGAAAAAAATATAAAACAACAAAAACATTAAAATTTTTTACAATATTATTGTATATAGCATAATCCAACTTTTAATTCTTTTTACGTAAAAGTCGATCAGAGAAAAAAAGATTCTTCTTCTAATTTCTTTATTTTTCTTGTCTTTTATACTTACTTCATTTTGATTAGAATTTATAATGAATCAATTCTATGTTGAGCAAATTTAAATAAGCGACAACTATGGTATTTAAAAAAGCACATGATACAAGATTATGTGTAACTTTCAATTTAGTAAAAATTTTTTCCTGAAGTTTGATAGTTTTTACAGAAATATTACTTTCATAAAATTTAGATAAGCCACAATTGTGGTGTTTAAGAAAGCATGTGATACAAATTTATGTTTAATTTTAATTTAGTGAAAAAAATTTGGAAAACACCTGCAATTTCTTAGGTAGATAAAATGAGCGTCAAAACTTTATTATGACCTGCTGATACCCAAGTTCAGGTGTTGCAGAATCTTTTGTATAAATTGAATTATTGGAACCTTCCGACAATACAACTCTCTCCTACTCATCTAAAGACTTTAGAATCAACATCTGCCTTAATAATCTCTCTATAAAAACTTGAGCTAATATTTTACAAAAAGCCAGTTTATTGCTTGTAGCAGATGAAAAAGTGGTGACCAAAAGAAAAGTAGCCATTAGGTTATTAGTAAATTCAGTAAAACCATGTGATTTATGTAAAGCTAAAGGTGTGAGAAATTCTTTGCATGTGAGGCGTTTTCCGATTCTGTTGACAGTCAAAATTCAAGCATGTTTGCAGTTGCAACAACACCTTTGAGGTTTAGTGTGTCAAATTCAAAAAATGACTTTTTATCGACCAACTTAATGCCTCTTAGTGTAAGATTTTATAGGTCAATTGAACTTCATTTCATCAAATAAACTGCCAAAGTTGTTTTAGGAAAAAAATGTCAAATAGAAAATGAAATTTTGGATTTGCATTCAGTGAGTATTGAATTGGTTAATGGAAAGTTTGTTATTATTGATTTCAATTTTATTTTGAGCATGATTGATGGAAAGATTTCTAGAGTGTCTTTTATAAAAAACTCCTAAAATTGGGTCAAACGCAGCGCCGTTTAGGTGTTCGAACTAAATAAGTTAATAAATTAGTTTAAATGACATAAAGATTAAAAAAATTAAATAAAAGTTATTACTTTCTTCAAAACTATTTTTAGCCACCCATTTGTATAAAATTACGACATAGTGCATGGTTGTTGTACTGACAAGTCCACATTTCAGATGTCACTGATACTGTTGTTGCTTGTAAAATACTTGCTTCAATTCTAAAGCAAGTTCTAAATTTTTTTATTAAAACCTAATATTATATATATCTGGGATAATTTTCTCAGTCATAATTTCTATTTTCTATTCAACTTTCTTTTAACCTTGTTGAAGTGGAATCCTTTAACTAGTGATAATGATTTTTCTACGGCAATTATTTCACTAATTAAATAATGATTATGACTTTATTGACTTCTGATCAATAATATCCCAAAGCAATTTCCTCTAGGCTGTCTCCTTCAAACTTTCATACCTGGTACTGCTACTTCATACCTGGTAATGCTAGTATCCTAAAATTGTTAGAAGTGAGAGTATCCTCATTTTTGCTTGCTGGAATGCTAATGTATTTAAATTTTTTACAAAATTTTTTAAAACCCAGGAATTAATTAATTAAGTTATAATTAGTTATAATTAGTCTTCTAAGTGAGAAATGAAAATTATATTTAGGATCAGGCTGTAAAAGGTTCAATTTGTTAAACTTTATATGAATTAAAGTTACTTTCCATCATTCTCCACCATGTGAAATCTTGCTGTTACACAGCAAACAAACTGTTAGTTGATTGCCTTCACTACAAATTTCAAAAAATTTCTAAACAGGTGATTTTTTTGTTAAATAATATCACTTTGTAAAGCTCTATGTGAACAAATATATTTTTAGGATAAACACTGTAAATAACAGTTTATCGATCTAACATGTAAGCAAATAATACATGTAAGAAATATAATAGAGGTAATTAAAATGTAAATGAATAGATGCAGCATAGTTATCATAATTGCTGATGCAAGTCAGAACCTGTCACCAGCAAAATGTTACATTTGTCATTAAATATTTGGTTGCCGAATATTCAGTGCTTTGGTCGAAAGCTGAATATTCTGTATTATCATGGCATCTCTAATATAAATGTTTACATTTATTTAAACTTTATTCCAAGTTACTCAAAGACATTATTACATATAGAGATAGAAAAAGAAATTATAATAACTTCTGTTTAGAAAAAACGAAATTGAAAAAATATCTCACTTTTACAAAGTCTGATCTTGGAAGATGATTAAACTTTAATGTACTAAAAAAATGATTCTATGTTATTCTTTTCTAATCAAATAAACAGAATGGCAACATGCATAATTAGAATTATATGTGTACCTGTATATAAAACTCTGAAGATCTTCAACCTCCTAAAGGAAAACATGCTCAGTAATATAAGAAGTAGATTTCAAATAAAAATAAAATAATTTAGTAAAATAATAGCTTTTTAAAAATATTACTTCTTTTAATAAATTTCCTTGGTATAAGCTTTCCACATACATCTGTTCCATGACTTCAGTTACATGTTGCTTTAAAATTAAAAACAAAAAAGCTTGATCATAATCAAAAAATATATTGAAAATAAAGTGATATTATGATAAAATTACATTCATTTGGTCTGATGTCAACTCCTTTAATATTTTCAAACTTTCAATAGGGTTTGTATTCTTATCAACGAGAATATAAAGTCGAAGTGTGCTAAAAAGATATATGGAACTAAAAATATTTTTGTACTTGTGTGCTAGAAATATATTTTATGGTCCTAGAAATATACTATATGAAACTAAAAAAATATTTTCAAATATAAATTCTATATAAATATAAATTTAAATAATTACTGCATGAAATGATCTGTCTCAAGTAATGCATTTTTGTATTGTCTTTTCATTTCTTCCTAAAAACAAAAGGAAAAACTATTGAAATTTTTTTAAGATTATTTTAAAAAACTTACCATTTATAAAACAAAAATTTACTTTTGCCATTTCAAACTGGTTATCAGTAAAAGAGAACTCTTTGACAGCAGTAATTACATTCTGAAACAACTTCTGCAAAAAATACACAACTTTATATAAAAAGTTTTGTTTTTGTGGTTTTAAAAACAAACAAAAAATTTGAATTGCAATTATACAGTTAATTTCTGGTTAAAACCATTGAAAACCAATGTTCTGGACAATTCTTCATTAACATCAAGCTCAATACTAACAAAGACAAAAGTACTACATAAGTAAATACTAAAAATTAGTATAACTAACTAATATTATAAATTCTAAAAAATATATAATCTAAAAGTAAAAAAAAATACCCAAACAATGCAAGCTCTGCCTCATAAATAAGTTCATTTAAATGATATTTTAACAATTCGTTAAACATGTCAGCACATACAAAACTATAATTTAAACATGTCAGCACATACAAAACTATTATTTAATGTTTGTTAATAAAAATATTTAAAAAAAAATTACTAATACCCCGTTCATACTGGCGATAAAACACATTTTATTTTAAACATGCCTAATGTTTTTAATGTTAAAAACTATAACCTATATAAAAAGCAACAAAACAACACAGCAAGGTTGTTTTATATTAGCACAAGCTTTTTTTATTTACAAAACAATCTCGCTGTGTTGTTTTATTGTTGCTTTTATATAGCTTTTTATAATAACAATTTAAACTTATAAAATAAAACTTGTTTTATTGTCAGTATGGGGGTGGGGGATGGGGGGTGGGTGGTTATAAAAACACTAAAAATTAATAAAATTAAACTTACTAAAACTCAACAGTACTTGTAACCACTGATATAAGTTTCAAATATATTCGAGCTAAATAAAACTTTAAATACCAATATACTCAAGCTAAATGAAATTTTAATCAGGTATATAATAAAACTTAGTTAATAAAGTAATTAAAAATTTGATAAATTTAGAAATGCAAAAAAACTTAAAGCTGACTGATTTTTTTGTGATTTATCCACTGGATGGTCCTTGGATTAATGTCTTATATCTCTCTGTTGATTGCTTCTCATGTAATCTCTTGAAGCAGCCACAAAAAAATTCCCATTTATCAATTTTTCACTTTTTAACATTACTTAATTACATTATAGCTACTTGGCATTTATTTTTATGGATGCTAAAATATAGAACCTGTCATTTCTTTAAAAAAAACTCTGACTCTAGTCATATAAGGTAATTGTTGGATCCTTCAAGCCACCAAGTTTTAATACTATTAGCAAGATCTTTTAATTGTTTAATCTTAAAATTACTTTGCCACACCTTTATTTGCTTATTTGCCACACCTTTGCCACACCTTTATTTGCTTATTTTTTGTTAACCAATTATCTCTTGTGTGACCACATTTTAGTTGACTACTTGAACATCCTCTGTGAGTGAAAAGGTTTGCAATGTGTGGTGAGTTTTTATCACAATCACTACCAAAATAAACTTGATATTTCTATATCTATATATGGCAACTTTGTGAGTCTTCAACTTGGTATTTTTACAGATTATAAATAATTCAGGTCTCTCCTGGAAACCATACTAAAAACAATTTTTGAATTATCCTGGAAACCATACTAAAAACAATTTTTGAATTAGTGATATAACAAAATATGATAAAACCATTTTGCAAATATATTTCAAAACTGCCCAAAAGGTTGTTTATTTTTATTGAGTAACTTTTTCTCATGATGATTCAAACTCTTCACAAAACTCTTAACCATCTTTATATAAAATAATAAATTGATTAAAATAATGTTGAATTTAATTATCTTAAATTGGTCTTTTAATATAATCTCTCATTTTTAATTTGATCTCTCACTTTTAATATGATCTCTCATTTTTAGAAAAAAGTCTTAAACTATACCTTATAAATAATTTGACCATCTCTAAATATGTTAAAAATTCTTTGTCATTACATTTCTATCTTTTGATTTTTTCTACAAATACTACTATAGTTGTTGCTATCACCATTCCACCTACCAAATTATCTATCACCATTCCACCTACAAATTATCTATCACCATTCTACATACCAAATTATCTATCACCATTCCACCTACCCAAATTATCTATCACCATTCCACCTACCAAATTATCTATCACCGTTCCACCTACCAGATTATCTATACCCTTATTTTGAGTAAATTTCACACAGATATTTTTATAAATAATTTTTATTAAAAATGTAAAAATGTAAAAAAATTTATAAAAATTGATTATTAAATTAATAAATGAAATCTTCAATTTTTCAAATTATTGAATTAAATCCACATTTTTTTAAATGTAAAACTTAACATTTACTGCAACCACTCTACACCATAACAATATCGTTAAATAACAATTTATTTTAAACAAGTTACCAATGACATAAATCGTCAGGTCAGGTTATCTTGCTACTGGTAACATGTCATTAAGTCAGGTTATCCTGCTATTGTTAACATGTAATCCAGTACAAACTGCTTCATGTCCTGCTGGCTTACAGGATATGCTTTTTTAAGGCAAAGGCTAGGAGAAGCTAACTCCGCCTTAAAACTCCCCCTGCCTTGGAGCTCCTGGTTGAATAAAGGCTAGAGATGGTGTCTCGATAAATACACCTATCTTAGGCAGACATAAAATGCATCCGACTACTGTCTTGTAGAAGGCCTCCTCGGCAAAGACTTATTAGGTAAACAGATTCTATCTGTTGACTAGCCTCACACACCTTCTTCATCTATTAGGCTGGCATAGATAAAGTTACTGCTTAGGGTTTATTAATGGTAACAAGGCTATTGCTTGGATATTAAATAGTGTGCTAAGTACTATCTGTGCTTTAAGTCAAGTTCTTTAACAGATTTAAAAATGATTAAATTTCCAAAAACTCTAAAACACAAAAAACCATCATCATCACCAAGTTCTCTAAATCTATCATTAACTAATATTTGTGGTCTTATCTCTTGCAAAGTTCACCAGATCTACTTGCTCTTTGTGAGACTAATTTGAGTTTGACTGTCTCATCTTGTGATCTTAGTGTTGATGGTTATCTTTCTTTAAATTGTAAAGACACATACTTCAAATTGTAATAGTCACATACTTGGTCTGGGCATTTAAATTTGTAAGAATTAGCCCATTTGTCAGGAAACTATGTTTGAATCCACAGACAATTCTTTTATGTGCTTTCATTTAGCACCACTTCATTTTATCGCCTTACTCTTTGTTCTATATCGCACTCCATCAACCCAAGACTGCACTCTTTTCGATGATATTTCTGATAAAAAGCAACCATGCCCTTTTTATTTTATCCTTCAGCCAATATTTATTTAGTAACTTTAATGCTCATCACACTGAATAGCTTGGCTCTAGTGTCAGTGATTCTGCAGACGTTAAGACCCACAACGTTTGTCTCTAAGACAAATGTTGTGGGTCTTAACAAGACTTATGTCTTGTTTCTGATCCAAGTAAGTGCTCAGTTTCTCCATTCAACCTTAGGTGCTTTTGATTACGCTTTGATCTCTCTATCATCTACTATTATCTCATTCTTCTTCATCATCAAAATCCCCTTATCATGTACCTCTTAAAACCACCTTAAAGCTGACTGGAATTCTTTCCATGATTTTCTTCATGATGGCCATTGGGTAAAATTCTTATGTAACCTCTTGGACTTAGGCTGGCATGGAATCTTTTATTCCTTCTCGACGATTCCAGGTCAAACCTCACTCTTCTCCATGGTTTTCCTCTCATTGTGCTGCAGCAATTTCTTATCGAAACCATTACTTCGATATCTGTCAGCAAAACAATTCTCCAAAAAACAGATGTTTATTTACTATTGTTAGAACCCATTGTAAAAAGTTTTTTTCTAACGCCAAAGCTCGTGATTCTTAAGTCACGAAATCTCATATTTTATCTCAAAAATTAGGCTCTCGTGACTACTGGAGTATTTTTTATAGAATCTATAATAAGGGCAAATCTGTTGGTTCACCTCTCTTGTATGGTTCAGATTTTGTCACCTCACCTAAAGACAAAGCTAAATTGTTTGCTAAGAACTTTTCATTAATATTATCTCTTGATTCCACTAGTTGCATTCTGCCTGATATAGCCGACAAACAGATTGATCTATTGGTTGACATTCATATCACTCCAGCTTCTGTATCTTAAGTGATTTCCTGCTTAGACTCTTCTACAGCTTGTGGTCCGAACAACATACCTGTTATATTCTTGTATATAATAGTTTATAATATATTATAAACTATTTAACAAGTGCTTATCAGAGTCTTATTTTCGAGCCTGCTGGAAAGCAGCATCTGTTATTCTTATTTTCAAAAAATCTGAAGAGTGATCTGACCCGTCTAACTACCATCCCATTAGTCTTCTTCCTATCATAAGCAAGGCTCTTGTCATTTCTAAAGCTTCTCCATAAGCTTTCTTCTTACGTTGTATCAGGTAATATCTTTAAGATTATTGAATCCTTTCTCACCTATCGTAGTATAAAAGTTGTCTTTGATGAACAGCACTCTTCTTCATATCTTGTAGCTTCAGAAGTTCGTCAAGGTTCTATCATTGGACCTATACTCTTTCTAATTTACATAAACGATCTTCCAGAAATTCTCACATCTAAGGTGGGATTGTTCCCTGATGATACTACCATTGATTCTTGTCATGATAAGAAGCCAACATTCTCTGATTGCTTGGAAGGAGCATTTGATCTTGAAAAGGATCTCACTTCTGCTACAGCATGGGGTTCTCAGTGGCTGGTGAACTTAAACTCAAATAAAACTCAATTTTTTTCAGCTAATTGTTATTGCAATAGCCAAGATCTTCCTATATTTATGAACAGTAATGTACTCAATGAGTCATATACCCTTTGTCTTCTAAGAATTACTTTTACTTTCGATCTTTCTTGGAAACCATAAATCAAATCGATTGAAAAATTAGCATCTGCTAAAGTTGCATCTCTTTATCATGCTCGCCACTTTCTTACTCAGGATTCTATTCTTTATCTCTATAATTCTCAAATCCATCCTTATGGAATACTGCTGCTATATCTCTTTTAGATAAGGTGCAATAACGCATTGTAAACATAATTGGACCTGCTCTTGCAGCTAACCTCCAACCATTATCATATCATTGTAATGTTGCTTCTCTTTCTCTTTTCTATAAATATACTGCTCTAAAGATCCAGTGTCTCTTGGGCCATCTACTAAAATTAGTTCTCGTGTTACGTGTCATTCAATTAAGTTTCATCCTTTTACTGTGACTGTTCCTAAGTGCTCCATAAATTCCCATTTGTCTAGTTTTTTTCCTCAAACATCAGTTCTTTGAAGTTTGCTTCCTTCATATAATTTGCAATCTTTTAAGGTGTCTATCAATCGTTGTCTTGCTCTATAAACTTCTTCTTTTTTTTTCCAGTAACTTCAACTCTAATAGTGGTTGTTTGCAGACTTAATGGAAGTGAAAATGTTGGGAAAAAAAATTAAAATTTTCTTTAAAGTTACCTTTTGGAAGCATAAATTTAAAATCAGGCTTAAACCAAACTCTTCCAAAATCTGTATCTGTAAGCATTACAGGTACCTATTAAATACAAAATCTAAATATGTATTCTAACTTTGATTAAATTAATAAAGTAAAATGGTTAGAGGAAAACAAAACAATCAATGGTTAAAGGAGAAAGAGATAAAAAAAATTACATTGCGAAGATTATTATATAAGAAAATGAACATTTTGTAATTTAACACTTAACTCAAAGTAAATAATAAAAATAATTAACATACATCAACATGATTACTTGCAATTTTAAGTTCAAAATTGTCCACTAAAAAAAAATTTATATAAATAAACTTTTTTTTGTCTAATCAATAGAATTATTAGCGCTACAAAAACGTCATCTTCAAATTTTTTAATTGAAAATATTTTTTTAAATAAACAATTAAATTAATAAAACTAATTAAAGAAATAAAATAATTAAAAAAATAAAACTCATTAACAAACTTATTATCAAACTTTTCCTTAAAAAAACTAATTGCTTTTTCAAGAAGTTCATTGTTTTTTATTAAGTTATATGTTATTTCTCTCTTTCTGTCTCTCTTTATATGTATGTATGTATGTATGTATGTATGTATGTATGTATGTATGTATGTATGTATGTATGTATGTATGTATGTATGTATGTATGTATGTATGTATGTATGTATATATATATATATATATATATATATATATATATATATATATATATATACCACCATATTATAATCAATCTAAGGTGATGACAATTTCAAAATGTAAACAATAATATGAATCTCACCTATGAATCTATTGTGCTCAGGCAAAAAAAGATCATTATTTACTTCTGAACCTACAAACAAGAAAAAAAGTAAAACTAAAAATAGATTCAAAATTTTCTAATTTAAAAAAAAATTTTGTAAAATTTAACAATTAAACTTTAACTTGTTATTTAATAAGCTATGTTAATTATTTTTAAATGAAAAAAATTAGAAAGTAATTACAATTCTTTGCAGTAATGTGGTTTTATAATGAAGAATATACATATAACGTCTGGGTGCCACATGGAAATTAAAATAAAAAATAGAAATTTTCACAGCTGCGCAGAAATAAAAGGTTTAAAAATTTTTTTTCCCTGGAGGACTATTAATTTTTTAAAAATAAATATAAAAATATGAGAAAAAAAAATTCCAAAAATAATTTTTTCCATCTACCAGATTTTTTTTCCAATGTCAGATCATAAAACTAACAATTTTCAAATTTTTTATCTCATGAAAACTTTAGCCCAATTTTGATGCTCTTTGTGTCTAAACAGATATAAAAAAGAAAAAAACAAATGACACCTATTTGTATGGCAAAGTTACATATTTATGTCGAAACATATATTTACAGTATAAATAATCATGTTGTTAAAAAAAATGTTTCTCATGGCTATTTTAGAGTGTAGTTTAGTTTGTTTTGCCCCACATGTGGAAATTTGGAAAAAATGTGGACTTAAACTACCCATTTTAAAATTAAGTGAAACCTTTTTAGTACACCATCAGTAAATCATTGTCACTCTGGATCTGCATCCCTGATCCAGAGTGACAATAATGTGCTTCAAAGGAAGCTCATTGTAATGTAGCATGCAAATAGACCAGAAACACTTTCTGCCCAATTTTTCAAGATTTGTTAACAAACCTTCATCTTTCCCTGAACCAGTTACAGAGTTTGTCGAATACCCTTCTATTACTTCAAGAGATTTATATACTCCTTACGGAACCATCCAACTAAATAGTTCAAGAACTGCTTGTTTAGCAAGCTTGTTTAGGGAGGTATTACTTTCACAAGTGTAAAATGTGTAATATATATTGTCCGTCCAGCTCAGCAGTAACACTAAAGTGTTCTTAGTTTACAAACCTTCTATGAAATTGTTTTATTACAAGGTTGTGCTCTAAAACTCTAGCAGAATCTTTTGTGCCATCAACAAATATACTTTTAATAAGTTGTTCTTGAATCTTTGTTTCCTCAGATATCTTTGCTTCTATCATTACTGCTTTCCTAGCTCTAACAACTTTCTTGGATCTACAACCAAATAGGACATATTAGGTGTCAGAAAGTTACCCAGAATAAGGTTTTTGAAGAAAAGCTGTAACTACTGCTGTCCCAGCTGGTGAAATATTAATTCTAAAAGAAACTTCAGCAGTATTACAAAGAGACATAAAATTTAGTTTCCAGTAATCATTTGAAGCAGAATTATAATCGATTTCTATTTTATTTAAATCATCATCACTTTTAAAAGACAAGATCTTTTTCAAAAAGATTCTTTAAAGTTTCTCTTCAAACTTTTTTTCATATTCTTCTTTTTTAATGAAATCTAACTGTTTCCTTAGTATCATTACTAGTCATTTGATATTTTGATAGAGACCCAGGTTTTTCTCCTTCAACTTTTAACCAAATAAGTTCACTTGGAATCTTTATTTCCCTCAAGCAGGAACATTGAGTATGCTCAAGATCTAAACAACAATTTAATTTTGAGTGTTTTTTATTACATACACTAACTACACATTTACAAGATGTAATGTCAAGCCATTGATCTAACTTATTCCAGGCTAATTTTATTTTCTGTAAAAAGACATCTTGATTATTACCACTGGAAATTTAAAAAAAGCATTTAATCTTGTCAACTGTTGAAGGCCCAAGTCAGCTAATTATACGCAACATTCTTCTATAGAAATCAACTTGAAACAAATTTTAGGATCTGACATCTTTTGAAAAAATAAGTTCCCCATTAGGTAAAATATATATATGTATATATATTTAAAAATGTCTGCTGGCACCTCCTAAATGTGTTCTATATAATTATTTTTGCCTCTAAAACACGTTTCACTATTGACTTTTTTGCTTCTATATTATATTGATAACATATGTCAACTCAAGATTAGAAAAAGACATCACAACATAAACTATAAAAATATAAACTATAAAAAGAATTAAAATATTTAAATATAAAATAATTGAATTTTAAGTCAGCAATAAAGTTGTTTAAAACTATTATCAAAAAAATTGTATAAGATTTTATTGCATAAGATTTTTATAATATAAAATAACTTAAACTTACAAGTTATAAAATAACTTACACTTTTCTTGGTCTATCCAACTGGAAGGTATGTCTAATAGCACAAATTAAAATCATTTAATTAAAAAAAAAAAAGTTTAAAAGTGTTAGAATTTACAGCAATTTTATTTTGGTACCTTTTATATGGTATTTTGTAGCAAACCATGGCTCAATTTGGTCACACAACTCAGAATAACGTTTTGATAAAATCATAATATTAACCTTCTCCTTTTGAAGACAATTTAAAACTTCTTCAATAAGCTAAACAACAATTCCATAAACAAAAAAACATAAGTTTTTCTAAGAATACTTTTTTTTTTAACATACAACACAGTCAAAAGCACTTAACTCAAGCCAATAATTACTTTTTAAAAGCACTTACCTAGAGTCTATAATCACATTGTAAAAACACCTACCTCTGGCCTATAATCATAAGTTAAAATGTTTCCACAAAGATAGTCATTTACTTCAAAATTCTATGAAATAAAATTTGACTGTTTAATAAACAATGATTCAAGTTTAATTAATTTGATTTCAAAGTAATTTAAGTAATTTATATTTAATAATATAATATATGTAAATTCATTAATAATTACACTTGATACATTAGCTAAAATTTATTATTTGTTTTTAAGAAAAAATATCAAGTATCTAAAAATACAAACAGCGTAAACAAGAGAACCTAGTAAAACTAGAAATAAGTTAATAAATAAATAGTTAATTAAAATATAAATTAACAAATGTAAACTAGAACATATATTAGGATTTATAAATGGCAAGCACTAAATTGTATATCTTGCTTGTCTTCAGTGGAAAAGATCTTGAAAATGAATCTCACCATGTTCCTGGTAGTATTGCAATTTTGCTTGTCAAGATTTATATTTCAATTATACAGTTTGATAGAGGAAGAAATTAAAAATATTTTTTTTAAATAGAAAAAAAATAGAAAAAATAAAATAAAATAGAAAAAAAAACAAAACAGAAAAAATAAATAAATAAAAAAAAATTAAAAAAAACCCAAAAAAAACAACCTTTAAATCTTTATAAAAGCCTAAATTTTAATAAAAGGTTAAGGTTTAAAAAATTTTAAAAAGTATAACTTTAAGTATAATTCAATGTTTGGCAGACAGACTGTTGACTATGATATGACTACTTTTGACACTGTTACTATATATATAAATATATATATGTATATATCAGGGGGTATTCTAGGAAAATAGTTTGGGTGGCAGTACCCCACATGCTGGTGTCTTACTGAAAGGAAATTTGCCGTATTTAAGCATTTTTTCACAAATAAAAAAATGATATTTGCCATTAAAGAAAAAAAAAAAAAGTTCTTAATTTCTGCATTTGGGTGGCGCCCAAATATGATCAGCGCTGTCGAAAACAGACTAGAATATATAAATATATTTATATATTCTATATATATATATATATATATATATATATATATATATATATATATATATATATATATATATATATATATATATATATATATATATATATATATATATATATATTATCAACATGTATTTTAGTGTCATCTGAATGTATTATAAACAATACATTCAAATGATACTAAAATAAATGTTGACACTATGAACGGATTATTTAAAACTAACATGTATACTATAAAATATCTTTACCAAATGTGAAACAATTTTTTGCAAACAAAGTAAATCTTTTGTAACATTGATTAACAGCAAAACTCTAATTAATGAAATGCTTAAAGACTCGGTGGTTAGAAATAATTTTAAAGAATATATGTTAAATACTGAAGTAGCTGCAAATGACAATTGCAGCTATTGGGCACCAGAGACTCCTCATATTACAGAATAACATCATTTAAATCTGCCAGGAGTTACAGTGTGGTGCGGATTGTAAGCATAGGGATTATTAAGATCATTCCTTTTTGGTAACACTGTGACTTGTGTTGCTTGCTTGATTTTTTGAAAGAAAATACCAAGCCAAGAATTTTTGAGCAGTTTGAAAATGAAGAGGACTATTATTTTCAGTAATGGTCCTAGCACTCTCCTAACAACTGGATTTTTTGCGTGAGAACTCATCGAAGTTAAGGTTTATTTGTCTAATATGGTCAATTGAATGCAGAAATTGATAGAGAATGCAACAATATTTCTATTCATTCGCCATGTTTGCAATTCGATTGCTTCATTTTTTCAGCAATTTTTAAATCAAAATGTGCAATAAATTTGAACATTTGCATTGACTAAACAAATACTAGTATACTGTCAAGTGTTGTTAACTCATTTTCAACCAACACATTCAAAAGCCGATTTGACGCACTAACAGTATAAGCATAGATACATCATATGTCCAATATTTGTCAGCATCAAGGTGCTTGGTGCTGCACCTCTTCATCAATATATTATAAACATTTTATTCTTCATGAACTAAAATTATTATAAATATATATATATATATATATATATATATATATATATATATATATATATATATATATATATATATATATATATATATATATATATATATATATCAGCTGGTTACATTTCCAACATATCGCCAGCATAGGGATGTCCCTTTTAGTAGCACGCTTGACCTAATAATCTCAGACAAACCAGACCGCTCCAGAAATATCACTAGAACAGATAATCTAGGCGATACACCAGGAGGTCAAGTGCATTGCATGATACACGGACTCTTTGCTTTGACGGGGCACAATACAACAACCACTCTGATGAAAAAACATTTATCTGGAGCAAAGCTGATTACAATTCCTTATCAACCTGCATAGCATCTATAGATTGGATAAAAACATTCAATGGAAGCTCTGTACATGAAAATTACCAGATTCTAGTTAAAAACTACAACGAAGCAGTCATTAAATTGATTCCAATAATAACTTCACCATTCTATAAAAATAAACCAATGTGGATTACGCTGGAAGTACTTGAAACTATCTGAAAAAAAGAGAAACTCTGGGGTAATTATATTGCAGCTGGTCGCGAAACACATGAGGCACTTCGAGCAAAACATAAACTTGCTTGCAAGTTAGTAAAGAAGACCACAAATAAGGCGGTAATAGACCACAAGAAGAAGCTCGTCAAAGATTCAAAATCTTTCGCAAAAAATGCGCATGCTTATGTCAGAAGTAAAAGAGAAGTCAAAGGTTCTCTTTGTAAAATCGAAGAGGACAATGGCACTATTACAACAGCTATAAACATAATTTGCTCCACCCTCAATAACTATTTCCAGTCTGTCTTTGAAACTGAACCTGATGGCAGTGTGCCAAAATTTCACGATTGTATTCAAGCAACATGTAAAATTAATGAAAATTAGTTCACAATTGCAGACGTTCCAAATCATCTAAGTAATCTTGAAGAAACTAAATCAATTGGTGTAGCCAGAATCCATCCATGTATTTACTTAACTGCGCAGCAGCATGTGCAATACCACTCAACTCTATCTTTAGACAATCTTTATTTTCTAGCTCTGTACCTGACCTTTGGAAAAAATCTAACATTACTCCCATCTTTAAGAAAGGAAGCAAACTTAAGGCTCACAATTATCGACCAGTCTCCCTCACCTCAATACCCTGCAAAATAATGGAAAGAATAATTCACAAACATATTATAGTGCATTACGTAGAAAACAATCTAATCTCCAAGCATCAACATGGTTTTCTTCGTAAAAAGGGATGTCTGACTAACCTCCTTGAAGCTCGCAATATACTTACCGAGGCTATACACCAAGATTACAGTGCCCATATTATCTACACCGATTTTGCTAAGGCATTCGATAAAGTCCCACACAAATGTCTCCTACATAAACTGAAAGTATACGGCATTCACAATAAACTGCTACTTTGGAGCGAAATGAAGCTAAAAGATCGTAAGCAACGTGTTGTTCTAAGAGAACATGTTTCTGAGTGGAAGAACGTCACAAGAGGAGTTCCTCAAGGATCTGTCTTAGGGCCACTACTTTTCATTTTGCTTATAAACGATCTTCCTGATAGTATCATTAACAAGATATTACAATACGCTGATGACAGCAAAATTATTGGGATCATAAAGTCAGCATAAGACATCCGATGTTTCAGGCAGACATTGATAACGCGATTACATGGTCAAATACTTGGCTCATGCATTTTAACATAGATAAATGTAAGGTGATACATTCAGGTCATACTAAGAAATGTTTATCACATGAGTACTCCATGGAAACCGCCAATGGCATGCGCTACACAATTGCAACTACAGCTACTGAAAGTGACCTTGGAATTCTCATCTTAAATGACCTGAAAGTCAGAGCGCAAGTTTAAAAAGCAGCATCCACAGCCAATCGCATGTTAGGAAGGCTCAAAAATGCTTTCTGCAGTAGGAACTTAACTTTGAGGCACACACTCTATATAACGTATATCCGGCCACATCTAGAATTCGCCATTAAAGCCTGGTCCCGTATCTAGAAACAGACAATAAGTTACTTGAGGATGTTCAAGACTGCGTTACTAAGACAATATCATCTCTCAGCCATTTTGATAAAACAAAGCTTATGCAGATACTCAAACTTACCACCCTCAAAGAACGTCATTTACATGGTGATATAATCCAACAATTCAAGATTTTCAACAACATTGATAAAGTTCATTTTTTGGTCCCACAGCACCAACTAATTGGGCATGAGGTGTACAACCTGCGTAGCCATGACAAGCAGCTCAACCGTCAATTCGTAAGAGGATGTGAGGAGAGATCAAACTTTTTCACAAACAGAGTTGCGGTCCATTGGAACTCTCTCACACAGCACACTGTAAACGCTCCAACTTTGAACACATTTAAAGATTATATTTTGATGTGATAAACTGTTAAATCACCATAGAGACTCCTGGAAAAGTCTCTTTATCATATTAATAATTTAACATTAAAATATATACATATGTATATATATTTGTATATATATATATATATATATATATATATATATTTATATATATATATATATGTATTCTACAAAATAGAGTGCTCAATGTTCTTAAAAGAACAGAACAATAATAAATTAGTAAAAAATCACTTAACAAATATTTTTCATTTAACACTGTGTTTCATCAAAAAAGTAAACGATAAATAAAATTTCATCAATATATATATATATATATATATATATATATATATATATATATATATATATATATATATATACATATATATATACATATATATACACACATTATAGTAGATAGATCTATATACGTTATAGTAAATAGATATTTATTCTGCAAGAGTGGCGGTTGTAACATTTGACGCTCTTTAAGCTATTAAAATTGAACTAAAGATGCAAATGACTTAAAACTTTCCAGAAATATAAATAGTATCATATAATTAAGTATTCAAAAGTTACAGTATTTAAGTCTTTAACTTTTTTCAAAAATTAACTCTACGTAGTGTGACAGTTGTAAAAATCATTTGGTGTGTGTATTTAGCACATATTGATGTTATTATACGCTGAGTTTCATAGTTTTGACTTGAAATTATAAAAGCATTTTTATGTTTTTTCTTTCGTGACACAATCAATGATGTAAGAAAAAAAGTATAAATGATTATTTACAACCATGTATATTATGTTAAAAAAATGTGCTATAACACTATCAAATATCTCAATTAAGGATATACAATACGATTTTTAACGCTACACAACAGAATGTAAATAAGTGTCAAAACACATTTATACAACCCAGTATAAACAACCTAGTTTATACAACACGTTTATACAACCCAGTATAAACAACCTAGTTTATACAACACGTTTATACAACAGTTTAATTATTCTATCTAGCTATAAAAAAAGCTGTTTCAATAGAAAAGTTAATTAGTTATTTAGTTAAATTTTTTATTCTTAGCAATGGTGAAAAATTTATCTCATTAAAATTATGTCTTTAACATTAAATGTTACCAACAATAGATCAAAATATTAACTTAACTGTGTTGTCATTATCACATTTTTGTTTCATAACATCAAACATGCTCAGGTTAAAAATGATGCCCGTATTTTCACAGTTTTTTTATGCTCAAAATTGTTTTTTTAGAAGAATATTATTAACAACTTCATCTTTTTTGTAACAATTATATCTGAAGCCCTTTCTTTTGTAAAACTATTTGTTTCATTAACAACTTTTTTTTTAAATGTTAATTCACCAACCTAAGGCCGTGAAGGCCACTAGAGTCAAGAAGGCTACTTAAATTATAGTTAAAACCCCTTTTTTAACTCTATAACTCTAAAATAGAAACGTTGACGAACAAGGCCACTGCTTGGAAAGATAAGTTAAGTGTGGTACTACCAGGAAAGTGGTGATTATAAAAGAGCTTTTTGTTATTTGCAATATCTCTAACATTTAAAAAAACCAACAGGGTTTCAAAACTTGTGCACGGACAGAGATATGGAGATTAACTTCAAACAATCTGTCATACTTTGACTCAAATAATTTTAATAATTTCAAAACAATCATTAAATTTAAACTAATAAATAGTTTTATGTTAATAAATAAGCAAGCAAAAATTGCTGAAATAAGACTTAATATGAATGATAGCAGTAAAATCTCTGAAAAAAATTGTATTGGTTAAAGAACTTATTTAAAGAAAAATAATAAACTTATCTTGTAACAACATTTTTTAAAGTTAAAAATCCGCTATAGTTTTCAAAATTCTATGGTACTATAAGTTTTATATATTTATTCTAAAAACCATTTTCAGCTTTATTTATTGTTGACAGAAAATAATTATTTTTTGAAATTACTTAAAAGAAATTTTTTTTTGCCGAGTTCCTATTACGCCAATAAATTTACTTTACTTATCTGAGATTTCTAATTTATTTGTAGACTTATTTTATTTTTAAGCTAACAATACTTTATAAGTTTTATTTTTAAGCAGATAATACTTTATCAGTTTTATTTTTAAGTAGACAATACTTTATAAGTTCTATTTTTAAGCAGACAATACTTTATCAGTTTTATTTTTAAGTAGACAATACTTTATAAGTGTTTTTTTAAGCAGACAATACTTTATCAGTTTTATTTTTAAGTAGACAATACTTTATAAGTTTTATTTTTAAGCAGACAATACTTTATAAGTTTTTTTTAAGCAGACAATACTTTATCAGTTTTATTTTTAAGTCGACAATACTTTATAAGTTTTATTTTTAAGTAGACTATACTTTATAAGTTTTATTTTTAAGCAGACAATACTTTATAAGTTTTATTTTTAAGTAGACAATACTTTATAAGTTTTATTTTTAAGTAGACAATACTTTATCAGTTTTAAACAATTCAAAATTACCAATTAGATTGTTGAGTCTGAAAATAGAAAAAAAATTATAAACTTATAAAAATTATAAACTATATAGTTTTTTTATTAATAATAACAAAATATTATAAACTATATCATGTTTTAAAATTTTTTTATAACACAAGGCTACTAAAAATTTGCACAAAATTTAAACGTTTGAAACTCGCGAACGAATTCAAATATTTCTGCAGTTCAAACTTAAATATATTCACTAGACATTCTTATTTCATAATCTGATACTGATTTTGGCAATTAAAATTACATAAACAAAATGGATGAAATTAAAGAAAATGACAAACGATAGCTTATTGGAAACATTTATTTAGATAACATAGACAAAGGGAAAACATTTACAATGCATCATTTTATGCAAATGAAAGTTGCAAGGCAAACAATTTATAATATTATCAAAAGAGTTGACAACAATATTGACCTTAAAAGAAAGTCGGGAAGCGACAGAAAACCATACAAAATGGACATAAGAAAAATTACTTCACTCATTAACAATGACTGAAAATAAAGTTGGAATCTCCCAGAGAAAACTTGCATTAAAATGTGGAATTTCATAGAAAATAAGTTTATAAAATTTTTAACAAACATGGACTTAATTATTTCAAAAGAAAGAATGCACTTGAAAGCTGTGAAATTCAAATAATTAAACAAAAACAACAGTTGAAACTTTCGAAAACTTTTTTCCGACTGTCAAATGAGTTTGAAATTATTATAAATGATGAGTCCTATTTTACATTGAGCAGCCAAAACACACCAATGATGAAACAAACAAATGATGACTTTTATAGTCGAGATATAGACAAAACTGAAAATAATATTAAATATAAGTTTAGAATAAAGTTTCAAGTGAAAGTTTTAGTGTGGATTGCAATCAGTAGATTTGGTAATCAAAGCCTTTCTTTACAATTAAAAATAATGCCATTGATGCAAAAATATATTCCAAAGAATGCATTGAAAAGAAACTTGTTCCCTTCATCAATTCGCATCACAAAAATATAAAATATTTATTTTGGTCTGATTGTGCAAGCTGCCATTATGCAAAGCTAACAATTGAAAATTATAAGAAGTTTAACATAACCTATGTTTCTAAGGATGATAATCCACCAAATGTACTGCAATTAAGGCCAATAAAGACATTTTTAGCTCACTTAAAACAGAGAGTCTATTCCAATGATTTCAAAGTAAAAAATCTTAACCTGAAAAAGAAAATTCAACTTAAGATACAAGATTTC
This sequence comes from Hydra vulgaris, assembly GCF_038396675.1. NCBI lineage: Eukaryota > Metazoa > Cnidaria > Hydrozoa > Anthoathecata > Hydridae > Hydra > Hydra vulgaris. Next base: position 29,254,018 of record NC_088932.1, on the reverse strand, counting down.
AGTCCAGAATACTTTAAAAACCTTCTTTGCTCACTTAAGACTAAAATTTGTTAAACTGTTGATTATGGGAAACTTTCCTTACTTATTTGATCAGTGAAACAATAATATAATTTAAATGACAATTATTAGCAATTCTTTTTAGTAGCAAATTTTTAGTAGCCTCACATTAGATAAACCTTTTTTTAAAATATCTAAATAGGTAAACGATTTTGAACAATTGAAAGAAAATCCTTACCATCATATTGTGAACAAGTGTTTCAACATAGTCCATAGGATCATCCTAAAAAAATGTTCAACTACTCTTTGAAAAAATCTAACATGTATTAATAAAAATCCAATAAAAATCTAACATGTATTAATAAAAACTAACAATAAAATAAGACTAGAAAAATAATAGAATATAAATAAACTTTTGATTCACTTATAAATTTTTACTTTTGGGTTTTACAAAACATTTGCAAAAATTTTTTATGTGAAAAAAGCTTGACAAAAATCAAAAATATCTAATGATAACAAAACAATTAAAAATAAAATATAAAAAATAAGCTACTGAAATAAAAATAGATAACAAAAGATAGCCTTAAAACATAAATATGGATAAAACAATAATAAAATGAATACAAAAGCAAATTATAGATTGCAGGCAAAAAGATGACACATTCAAAAATCAAAACAACTAAACAATGTGCAAATTTCACCACTCATTAAATTCACAAGTAACCACTCATTAAATTATTGTCTAATTAGTATAACCAATATTAAAAATACAAAGAGCTACATGAAGGGGAAACATGAGACAAAAGCTCTTTAAAAGAGCAACCGAAAAGTTTTGTGAAGTCAGTGAAGTCAATAAAGTTAGGATAAGTTGGAATCTAAAATAGCAACTATGTGTAGAGTATTGAACAATGAAGTCAGTGAAGACAATGAAGTTAAGATAAGATGGAATACAAAATAGCAAATACGTTTAGAATATTGAACAATGAAGTCAATGAAATTAAGTCAGAATTAATGAAGGTAAGTCAGAAACTCTAGATAAGTTAAAATCTATAGAAATGATGTTATATGCATTAATTTCATTACACTACATTTGTATTTAGTCAGACAAAATATAACAACAAATGTTCAATAAAAAAACAAAAATTAAAACAAGTTATTTAATGATTAAAATTTTTGAACAAATTTTAACTTTAAAATTGTTAAAAACTTACTGGTTCCAGATAGTTAAAACAATACTGTTGAATTTGCTGGTTTATGTCAAATATCCTAAATTAATTCAAGTATATAAAATTTGAGAGAAAGTAACAAAAAAAAAATATTTTTGTAAATAAAGCATAATGATAAAAAAACATTATAAAGTAAAACAAAATAAAAAAACATCATATTTATCAACATTTAAAAGGTGCTGTCACACAAAAAAAATCAGACATTCTTTTATAAAGACATATACTTTTTTATAATATAATCAGTGTTAAACATGAAATGTCATCATTGATTCAAAAGCTATCAAAAACTTATTGTCAGAAATTCACAAATGTTTTTTTGCCAGTAAAACGGCTATTATTTTAAAATCTAACTTATTTTAGCCTCTTCTTGAGATTAAATGCTGTTTTTGGTGTGGTTTCATTTACTAACAAATGTTATGCATAGGGACAGGGTCACAGGGACTAAAAGGTATAATAGTCATAATATTCAATATTATGCAACTAAGTGACATTCAGTAACTTGTGATACTAGTAAAATATTATTTAATTTTATAAAAAACTGTTGATGTCAAATAAAACAAAAAAATATAATTTTGTTTTAAATTCAGAGGTTAAGTTAACTCCATCAACAAAACTTGATTCCATCAACCAAAACTCAATTTTGCAAGACTACCCATTCAGTAAAGTCGCATCCTTTTAATCTAGCCTTCATGCCCAAAAAATATTTATTCATTTAATTCTTTACCTCAGAAATAAGGGCTTTTTTCAATTTTTAAATCTTCTATTAACTATATAATAATTACTTTCAACTCTCTCCTCTTTTTACTGTTAACCAATTTAAAAAGTATTTGCTAGCAGCCTTGTTGGAAATTCATTCATGAAAATTTATATAATTATAAGAATTTTATGAAAATCCTTAAAACCTTATATAGTAATACAGTATAGTAATTTTGAAAGCTTTAGTTTTTAGATTTGTTTAATAAGAAATTTAGGAAACATAAAATAAATATTTATGTATGTATATATATATATATATATATATACATATATATATATATATATATATATATATATATATATATATATATATATATATATATATATATATATATATATATATATATATATATATATATATATATATATATATATATAACTAATCTACACATCTACACACGCAGAACAGGTATTGGTTCAGATAAATTTGATCAGCATGTTTTCAATTGCCATAAAAATGAACCTTTTTTAAAATTATTTCCTATGTCAAAACTCTCAAATGAGAATTTACTTCTTATTTATGAAGCTCACCTACATAAACAGGGACATGATACAATGAACATATAAACAGGAAGTAATTATTTTCACATTACTTATGCTATAATTTTGTTAATTATAGTTCTTTATATAAACCTTAATTACTTCCTTTTTTAAACTTTTTATAGGAAGTTTAATATAAAGAGTTTTTTTTAGTTTTGTATATCTCATACACAGCTGAAGATTTTATATGAAAGGCCTTCTGTGTTAGAGAAAAATTTTTTAAATATTTGTCAAAATTTAAATAATAAATATATTTTACTCATCTTAGTTTGAATAGTTTTTCTTTTGTAACCTGGAACATTTACTCATATTTGTTAAAAAAATTTGCTAAATATTTATGTATATATATATATATATATATATATATATATATATATATATATATATATATATATATATATATATATATATATATATATATATATATATGTATATATATATGTATATATATATATATATATATATATATATATATATATATATATATATATGTATATATATATATGTATGTATATATATATATATATATATATATATATATATATATATATATATAGTAGTGGCCAAAAAATTGATATATACATTCCCAGTCCCAGTCAGCTTTAAGATAGTTGTACAATAATCGGGGGATTCTGACAATGAAGAAGAATGAGAAAATAGTTTTAGAGAGGTCAAACCATGATCAGAAGTACCTAAGGATGAATGTGGAGAAACTGAACACTGACTAAGAACAGAAACAAGATTTAAGTCAGGTAGAGAAGGTAAATGATTTGGATTGTCTGGAAAGCAAGTCGGAAAGTTGACTATTGGTGTTAGAGATTGAGAAAGGCAAAAGTTGCAGGCCTTAACACCTGTAGAGTCACTGACACTAAAACCAAGCCATTTAGTGTGATGTGCATTAAAGTCACCAACAACAACGATATTGGCTGAGGGATAAAGAGAAAGGGTTTAGTCAATTTGATCAGAAAAAACATTAAAAAGAGTGCAGTCTTGAGATAAAGGAGAGTGATATAGAACAAATAGAAAGGCAATAGAGTGAAGTGGTGCTAAACGAAAGCATATAAAAAAATAGTCTGTGGATTCAAACCTAGTTTCCAGATGAATGGGAGAATTCTTACGAATGTAAATGTCTAGGCCAAGCATGTGACTATTGGAGTCTTTAAGAATTAAAGGAAGATAAACATCAACACTAAGATCACAAGATGAAACAGCCGAACTCAAATTGGTCTCACAAAGTAGGTCTAGTGAACTTTGCAAGTGATAAGACTCAACTGAAGAAAAGTTACTTCAAAGACCAAGAATATTAGTGAATGATTTAGAAAACTTGGTGATCATGATGGTTTTTTGTGTTGTATAGTTTTTGATACTTTAGTCATTTTTTTAATTGGTTAAAAACTTGACTCGAAGCACAGGTAGTGCCTCATTATTATTAATAAACCCTAAGTTGTAATAAAGAGCTTCAAATGTGGCCTCAACAATGCACACCAAAAGTACAAACAAGGACATCATCCATGCGCAACATGGCACAGTAAGTAATCTAATATTTTACATGATGGGATTAGCCTCTCTGAGAGCTATCGCTGAGTTTGGGAAACCTGAACTCCAGCCGGGTAGTACCTGTACCCTCACTAAGAGATAATAGAATGAGTTGCTTAGTCATAAAAACAGACACACAAGAAAAACCCATGTCAAAAGTCAAGAAGATCCAGCATTTGACATCCTAAACTGGAAAAATTGTTTTATAAATACATCTACACCAGCCTAATAGATGAAGAACAGATAGAATCTGCTACCTCTTAATTTTACCCAAAAACTTTATCTTTCAACACACAAATATTTTTCACCTTTTTAAAGATGTGCAAGTCACATTAACCTTGTGCTGTGATTGCTCATCATATCATAACTAAAGGAGGACATTTTATTTTGATATTTCATTTTATTTTGACATTTTATTTCTTAGAATTACCTTTTTAAAACAAAGCTGTCATTTCAAATTTAATTACTCTGCCTTTTTTAAAGTTTTTTAAAACATTTTTTGAGATTAAAATAAAATACATAATACATATATAAGATAAAAATATGGTGCTCTAATTACCAACTGTTCTCTAGTATGCTTTCAAAGAAAAGAAGTTAACTGGAGCAGGGATGCGAAGTCCGGAGTCCATGGAGTCCCTATTTTAGCCCGGAGTCTTAGGATCCCATAAAAATTTTAGGACTCCGGGACTCTTTTTTTTTTTTTTTAGATAATAATATGCCTTAAAAAGACCTTGTCACAAAGCACTAAAAAAGAGCATTTGACCGGGAAGCTAACCATCTGTTTTGCCGATTTTATTTATTTGGCCAGATTGAGTATTGGTTCGAATGTCGCGCCTTGTTAAGAAGCGTTACGCAGCTCGCATTTTACGTGCAAAATGGCCATTTGCCTACTCGTTCGGTAGTTTTACGTTAAACCAAAACTTTTATCGTTTAGAATATTTAAATTATCTTTTGATATTGTTTATGTGACGTTTATTCAGAAAATATAAAATAAAAGCATTTTGCCGCAATTGTGATCTAATAGGTTTTTTGTTAAAGAAACAGTTTGTTTAATAATTTTTTTTTTGTTAAAATTAGTTAAAGAAAATAAAGTGTTTTAAGTTTAAATTTTCATCATATTTCATTATAAGTTTTATATTTCTTAAATATAAAACTACTATTGAAACCCTTAATGTTTGTTTTATATTTTTTTATCCCATTAAGAAAGTACTTATGATGAACTGTTTATTAAAGTATTTCCTCATCATCAATTGTCTAGACCCAGGGGCGATTTCACGGGTTGTATGGAAAGGGGGTTGTTGCCCCCTCCTCTAAAAAGAGAGGGAGTTAACATTTAACTTACAGTTCAATATTTTTTATAAGACATTCGTCGCTTTTGAAGGACTCACCCTCCTCGTTTTACTTAAAAAATCGCTCCCTGGCTAGACCTGTAGGTAATAATATGTTTGAGAATTTATTTGCTCAAATTTTTTCAATAATTTAAACCAAATTTAAAAATAAATTTTAGTTTAGATGCTTATTTTTTTGCTTAAGTGATTCCGTTATTATTAAATTTTTAGATTTATCATAGAAAGAACGTCAATTAGAAATGATGAACTAGTTTATGAGCAGTAAAGAAATATTTTACCAAAGTAAAGTTCTTTAAAAATAATTGTTGATTGAATTTGTGCTTTGTTTAAGTACTGTTTAAAACTGTTAAGTAGTGTAAAACTATAATTATAAATATATAAAACTTGTAACTACTTTTATTAAGAAAAAAACTGTTTCTTTTAATTTAAACCCGAAATAGTGTGAGATAATATAATTATGTACATTGGTTTTCGGTCTACTCTCCTAAAAAAATGAAATTTTTAATTTTAATAACGCTTACTGAAAAATTGCAATGAAAGTATGGTTTAGATACGAAAAGCTATCAAATTTAACTCACAAATTAATTGTAAAGTAGTATGCTTCAAATGTCTTGTACCCGAAAAAAGTAAAAGTAATGAGTTATGCGGTAAAGAAATTACATGTGCTGCAAAAGCTCGCATTAGCAACCTTATACGACATTTATCTAGAAAACACGCGGAGCTCGTCATTACGTTAGAAAAAGAAAAATTTGAAAAACAATTAGAAGAAAAGAATAAGAAGCAAAAACATACAGCCATCAAAGGCAGCACTTCACAGCAATCCATATTAAAGTGTTTTGTACTGCAGCAAATTAATTTGCATTTAGCAAAAGATGAGTTTTTAGAAGCCTTAAACCAGCTGGTTTTGATTGAAGGTCTTTCATTCCAGGTTCAAATTATTTTTTCGTTAATATTTATTAAGTAACTTCAAAAAAAATCTAAAAAATTATATGTTTTTTTGCCATTTTTTAATAAAAATGTATTATTCTAAAAACAATTTCTATAGGTGTTTGATCGGGAACCTATTCAAAAGATTTGCTAAAAAGTTGCATCTCATTTTGAATTAAAAATGAATAGAGATACTATGAGAATTCAAATTAGTGATCTTGCCAAAAAGCATCGCGAACAAATCAAAAACAAATTATCGGAAATGCTAATTTATTTAAAAGTTGATTCTACATCTAGGCATATGCGCCACTACCTCGGTATAAATGTGCAATACTCAAACAATGATGAAATTGTTGTCATCAATCTTGGCACTATCAATACGAAAGGAAAACAAACAGCGGAATACACTAAAAAAATTATTGAGAAGTGTTTAGATGAGTTTGGAATCAATAAAATTAATATTTTAGGCCTCAGTGTTGACAACGCAGCAGTGAGTAACACATATTTTAAAATTCACCTATATTTTTTTAAAATGAAGAACATTGTATATTAAATTGATATTAAAATTAATATTTTAAATAAAAACATCTAAAAAATAAACTTTTTTGATAAAACCGTATATTCACTAAATTTTCAGTTAACTATTGAAATCATAATATATTTAGGTGAATATAAAGTTGGTGCGCGACTTCGGGATCAGCGCCATTGAGGAAATCGAAGATGAAGAAAGCGATCTTTCAGTTGAAACTGATGAGTTTGACGAAGATGGTCAAAATAAAGCAGACAATGTGGCAGCAGTCTTGGCAAGTGGAGTTGCCGGTAGAATGAATGTTATACATCTTCAAAGATGTGCTGTTCACACTTTACAGCTAGCCGTGAATGATGCATTGAAGATGCCCACAATAAAAAAATTCCTTAGCCATGCAAGAGAAGTTGTCAAAACTGCGAGAAATTCTAAGTGGATTGACTTCTTCAGAGACCAAGCTCCACATATTGTTCCAATACTAGATCAGGCTACCTGTTGGTCTAGCCAGTTCAATATGATCGAGAGGCTAATTCAGGTAAGTTATAGTTTATAACTTCTGAGTTTTAATGTATAAACCGGTTTTCCAACCGCTATAGTATAAATCCAATTAGTTCAATGTTAATGACATTTACATTATTTAATAACTTGTAAAATTTAGTTTATGTAAATATTTCTTTAATAATCCTCTTTACTTAACTAGTTGAAAACGTAATACATATATTTAATGAATTCTTCTGTTCTTCTAGATTGGACCAGTAATTCAAAACCTGAATATGCAAAAAGAAGCTCCTAAAGAATTTAATGTGCAACCATATTTTTGGGGGATGTGGGAAGAACTGAGAGATGTATTGCATATGGCACGCGATCTAACTATCCGTCTTCAGCGTGAAAATATTACCGCAGGCGAATTCCTTTTTGATTGAATCAATAAAGTGTGAACTAGACGGGAAAGACAGTGACTTAGCTAGAGATTTCCAAATAGGAATGAATAATAGAGAAAGCGCACTACGCGAAAATTTGTTGTTTCTTGCAGCAGTTTACGTGGATATTAGGCATGACTGTATGCTAACAGCGACTGAAGATAAGGTTGTTTTTTTCTACCAAAATGCATTTATATATATAGTTTTGAATATTTAACTTTAAAAAATACATATTCAAAAACTTATTAATATTTCTATAGATAGCTGCAGCTGATGGACTTTGGAAAATAAATTACAAACTGATTCAACTGGCTAATAAAAATAAGAATGATGAACTCGACAAAATTAAAAACGCAGTAGTGCGCAACTCTTTTTCAGTTCATGTTGCCGAGTCTAGTTCAAAAAACGAAGAGGATGCTTCACCAGTCGCAAAGCAACGACCAAATTTATTTATGCTATGTGAACAGGAGATTGAAAAGAATTGTTCAAAAGAACAAATGCAGGTTCAACTAGACGTAATTGAAACAGAGTTTCGACAAGCTCTAAAAACAATTCCGGAAATTCGATCAATGTTTAAAGATACCTCCTCCAACTTAGACGACTTTATAAAACTTAACCCATTTAAAGCAATTAAACAGTTCCCTGAGGTTTTACGGAACGCTTGCCGAGTCGCTTTGTCGCTACCCATATCCCAAGTCAGTGTTGAGCGACTGTTTTCAGTTTTAAAGCACATGACACCAGATCATCATAGTCAATTTACATCTGAGTTAATTGACGATATGCTTTTTTTACGAACAAACGAGTTTTTTATTTGAATAATTTTTGACAATGTAGATATTGTAATATTTTGTTCTTGTAACTTTATAATTTAGAGTGTAAATAATGTAAATAAACATTTAAATCTTTTGATAATTCTATGATCATATGTTTTCAAATAAACTGAGAAATTGAGAATTCTGTGCATGCAGCAATATAAAATAAATAAAAGTTATCTTTGGAGTTGTTTTATTCTTATGAGGCAGTGGTTGCGCTCGGCTGCATAAACCCACGGATCCCTTATTTTTCCTAAAAAGTAAGGGAACCGTGGTTCAAACCCACCTTTGGGCAAGTTTTGCGACATCGGTTAGGAAGGAGGAGTGAATTCCTGTTAATTGCTTTTCTGCGATGCTCTGCGATAAGACCGAATAGACTACTTAGGGAACCAAAAATACATATATTTATGTGTGTGTATATATATATATATATATATATATATATATATATATATATATATATATATATATATATATATATATATATATATATATATTCATATTATTCATAATAAAAATATTACTGGTACCCTATCACTTTTCTGGCATTTATACATAAAAACTCCAGATAATAAAAATCTTTATTTAATTTAAGAAAGAAAAAAAAAAAATTCAGAGTCCGGAGTCAAGAATCAGAGTCCAAGGAGTCCATGATTTTTGAGCACGGAGTCCGGAGGTCCGGAGTCCCAAAAAATCAATGGAACTTCGCATCCCTGAACTGGAGTTATGAAACTATTTATGTTACGCACTGTTCCTACATGCACATGTTTCAGAATCTCTTATTTGAAAACCTTATTTTTGAAAATTCTTTTTTTCACTGTTAGTTTGATATAATAGACCTTACTAACCATAACACATGGATTAAAAAGTCCTGGGCATGAATCATTAAACAACATTGTTTTAAAAAAACTCATCTTCATTGATCTCCTTGATCTTCATTGGTTTCCTTTAACATTAATACAATCATTCCAGCGCTTTGGATTTAAAACAGGCTTCCTTTTATTTATTTTCCCAAATTACTAAAGCCATAACATTGTTGACTGATTGCTGTGTTTTCGGTCACTTTAAACAGCTTAGTTGACATTTAATTTGACTCTGAAGTAAAATGGTCGGTCTTGTTTAAAAGGTTTTGGATGTTTTCTGTTTAAAAATACCAAATCAAAGTTTGATAATTGTTTTTAATGAAGCAGCAGTTTAATTTTTTATTATTGACTATAGCACATAACATGATCTCTTCAAGGAGAAAAAAGCTGAAAGTAGCACTTCTCATGACATTTTCAGATAAAATCCATATAGTTTGTTGACTAATAAGCTTGATCAAGAGTAGCATACAATCACATAAATGCCACTGCACATACCTAAAAAATTGTGTGCTTAAACACAAAGTTCAACATAAACTTGGCTTGTGCCAATTACAGTCCTTAAAACACACTTTGTTGCTCACTTTGAATTTTTTTGAAAGTCATTTTTAAAGTTATGCTATTAATAAAACTTTTTAACACAAATAAAAACCCATAAATAACTTCAAGTCTATCACTGCTAGCAAATATAAATATATACACAACATCTTATTTGCTACTTACACATAGTTGCAACTTGTTACTTATATATAGTTGTAACTTGTTACTTATATATACAGAGTGCAAACAAGCCCTGTGGGACCCTGTCGAACGCAGTATTTCCAAACGCTCATAAAATTAAAATTCCCAATTTAAAAGTGAAATAATCCCATTCTCCAAATAAAGTTTGTCAAATTAAAGTTTAATAATAATTCTAAAAATTATTGAAAATTAATTACTATTAAAAACCAATAGAAAAATAACATAAAAAATTATAAATTATTGCTTAAAACTTGAAATAAAATTGACTCTATTGGTATAACTACGCGCATGCATAACTGCAAAAATTTCTCTCGGAAAAAAACTTTTTGAGAATTGGTATTTTCCAAAAATCCCTAAAATTGCTCGGAAAAAAAATCCATTTCTCAAAATTTACAAATAATTTTTTGCAATGCGTTCCAACAACAGCAAATATTAAAAAAAAGTTAGCAAGAAATAAAGTGCAATTTAAAAAATTACAAATTTGTTTGGTTTCCACAAATGCAATTTCTTTAAAAGTTTCATTCATTTTAACTGAAAAAAGGGCAAAACTTTTAAAGAAATTTCATTTGTGCATTTGCGTATTTCTTTTCTCAACCCAAACTTCAAAACATAAAAACTGAAAAACTAAGCCAATGCAGAAAACAAGTTAAACCACTAACAAGTTAAAGACATGATAGTACTTACTTTTAAAGTAACTTATGAAGCTCTCCTAACTCTACCTTTTATATAAATTTATTCATCCCGAATTATTTATAATTAACATAAAAAATTAAAAGTATTTTTTATTTTAACGAAACTAACCTCAATTAAATGCAAGCAACTAATATTTCAAACTTATCACAAAATAATTTATTTTAGTTTAAAAAGTTTATCAACTAGTATGTTTTCCTCTACATCTCCCCTCCCTCCTCTTTCCATAACATTAAAATTTGCTGACCCTCAACATGGTAAGACTCTTACTGTTTTGAAGGACCATTTCTTCTCAACATTTCAATGCTCTGAAAAACAGTTTGAACAACCTAAAAAACACAGGCTAAATTATAATATCAGCAGAAGTTGCGGGCTGGGGAAAAAGAGTAAAATACATTATTTATCTACATATATAATTGCTATATATATATATATATATATATATATATATATATATATATATATATATATATTATATATATATATATTTATATATATATATATATATAAATATATATATACATATATATATATATATATATATATATAAATATATATATATATATATATACATATATATATATATACATATATATATGTATATATATATATATATATATATATATATATATATATATATAATATATATATATATATATATATATATATATATATATATATATATACATATATATCTATATGTTCATATAAATGATTGTTTATCAGCAGAAGTTACGGGCTGGGGAAAAAGAGTAAAATACATTATTTATCTACATATATAATTGCTATATATATATATATATATATATATATATATATATATATATATATATATATATATATATATATATATATATATATATATATATTTATATATATATATATAAATATATATATACATATATATATATATATATAAATATATATATATATATATATATACATATATATATATATATATATATATATATATATATATATATATATATATATATATATATATATATATATATATATATATATACATACATATATATCTATATGTTCATATAAATGATTGTTTCTCTAACCTAAAAGTCTTAATTTTTTCCCTATTAGTAGTCCATAAACTTATTTATATTTTTAGAGCTCCTAGATACCAAAAACTAGGATAAAGTAATCTTTTTTGTGATTTTAAAATCTGGAGTCTTTTTTGGGACTATATATATATATATATATATATATATATATATATATATATATATAATATATATATATATATATATATATATATATATATAAGAGTGGCTCAAAAAACAACATTTTTGAATAAAATAATTATTATTTTTGAAGTTTTTATATAATTTTGCTTCATTTAAGACCCAATAAGACATACTTTTGAAGAACATTTTTTTAAAATAATATTAGGGACCCATTAGATGTTCAAGGGTCTTAAGGCATCCCTAAAATATATTTTTTATTAAAAAATCTTTTAAATCTAGTGTCATTTTATCATACTTTTGAAAAACTCTTTTTTTATCTGCCTCATTTGAAAAATGTGGAAGACGGGGGATGTATAACGAAGATTCGTCAGAGCCCAGTAAAAAAAAAAACTCCACATTACTTAAGGGAAATGGATTCTAGCACATCTTTAATGCATATCTTCAGGCATTATGTTAATTAGGAACAGAACAGAAACAAAATTGGTGGAAGCACTAAGGGGTTAAGGTGGAAGCATTAAAGATTGTCGATAAAGAAAAAATATCTTAGTCTTGAGTTAATAAAAAACGTTTTGTTGTGAAATGAACAAACACTTAACTTAGTTTATAGAAAACGCAAACATTTTGCTGACGAATGAAAAAGAAACTCAGTGTGTTTATTGATTTAGATTTAACAAAAGCACAATATTTATACTTAAGGAAGTTAACAAACAAAAAAATTATTCTTTATTCCCACCATATTACAAATTGTAAGAAATTAAACAGGCCTGCTATCCACTATCTTCTGCATTAGAAATTACAAACGCACATGTAAAAATTATGGAACTGCAAGATTTATTAGATCACACTATTTATATATAGGTTCTGTGTACAATATTATATTTAAACATTTAATTCTACATAGTAAATGGTGTTGTGATGGTTCCTATGACCAAAAAAAATACAAGCAAAAACTTCCAGAGGAATCTGAACTTATTTCTGATGTAAATTTTTTTTAATTAATTTTTTGGTACCAATCAGATTATTTGATAAGGTAACTGGTGCTATTGTTTGGCAAAATCTGGCTCCTTTGTCTGTTCATTTTTGTCAATCTATACGCATAGAATTTTGAAAGGAGACTCCTGAGAAAACAAAAGATTGTAGTAAATGAAGTAGAGCCAAATATATTTTTTGTTGTTATCTATAATTAACAAAAGTTGTAAAAGAATACAAGTGAAATACAAACTTTTTTTAAGAATTATAAATGAAAAAGTGGCTCAAGTATTAATGGATATACTTCTGCGTCTTAATGTACAATATGTGTAGCTACTCTACGACAAATGAAAGATTTGACCAAAGTGTGAGAATGAAAATTTGTATCAATACGGACTGTTGACCTTACATGCCTAGATTCAGTGTATGGAAATGATATTACATATTTCCTACAACCTGTCTTTTCAAACAACACAAAGAAAGAAAAGAAGACATTGGTACAGAAACGTTTTTGTGAGGAGCTAGGGTTAATCATGGACAAACCAAAACAAGTTAGTAGTAATACCAATGATGGTAACACTGCTAAGAGATTTTTTTACAGTGCAAGCTGCTCTTCTGAAACCACTGGAGTAAAAAAAAATTTGATTAAATGACTTTACATAATTCTACAAGCTCTCTCCTCAGATGTTATAATAAATCGTCGCATGAGAATTATAGGGTTCTATCTGCATTTTTTTATGTTGTGAAAACTTAACTTTCGATAATTAATTTTAAAATGTTTTAATGCTATTATTCTTTATAGTTATAAATTACAAGTCGTTTATGTTATTATGGTTTCATTATTAAAAATATATTATTATTCATAATATTTTTAAAGTTATTTGTTTTTATTATTAATTATTAATTAAAACTTTAATTGTTAGATTCTTTTAACATAAAAAAATGCAGATAGAACCCTATAATTCTCATGCGACGAAATGCTGAATGTTTTGGGGGCCTTGCTAAGAAGTGTTTATTATTTTGTTTATTATTTAAACAGTCTTCTAAAATAGTTTATGTGGAAAACTTTAGGCAGTAATTAACATTTTTAAAGCACATTTGTGAAGTATATTTTTTATTAGATAAAAAAAACAGATAGTTAAACTTTTTTTTATTTTCCGAATTTTTAAAAAAAAAAAGTTTTTTAATTTATTTTATTACATTTAAATTAAACTTATTATTAAGTATTAATGAATATAAATTTATTTTACTAAATTTAATTTAAATTCTTTTTAAAATTTTAAAAACGCCCTATTTTACAATTTTTTTTTACTGCTAAAATTTCCAAACTATGTTAAAGAAAAGAAAATTTTTCTTCAATAAACTTAATTCAAGTTACTTTAAAATGTTTGTATAACATTTATTTACTTTTTTTTAGCTTTCTATTCACTTACTGACGAGTTCGCATTTTTTTTTTTTTGTGGAGGCCAAAACTTCACAACGCTTTTTGAAGCAATTCTTTTGATCGTACAGCCCTGAAATTTTACAAAAAATCTTTTGCCGACTAACAATAGCTAAATTTGTTACATTTGATTCAATAAATATTTTAGATTTACGATGCCCCACCTCCCCGTTGGTTAGATCTGGAACTCCGAAAAAAATATCGGAAACCGAGAGGGCATCAAAAAGTGTTAAGTATCAGTATAAATTTAATTAAAAATTTTACAAATATTCCACTTGTTAATTTCAGACAAATAAAAATGCGTCCAAAAAAGAACAAATACATCAACCGAGAAGAAGACCCAACCAACATTTAAATTAATAAAAAAAAAATATGCTCCAAATATTTTTGTTAATTATTATATACAGAATTCAAAATAAATTTTTATTGAATATTAATCATAATCAATAAGTGTAATAATTCAATTTTATCAAGACTAAAAAGTAGAAAATAAAATAAATAAAAAAACTTTTTAAAAATAGCTTTCTATTCAATCGACTAAAAAGTAGAAAATAACTTTTTTCTGTTTCTGGTACTCGTGGAAATCATGTACTTAGTAATAATCACTTTTGTAAAGCCAATACTGGAAGACATTGAAGGCAATTCATGTACATATGTAAACAAACAAACTCATCGAAGTAAAAGAACAGAAAGTTTGGCGCCTTTAGCTTTATGTACATTTAAAACGAATTTGATTTTGAAAGCATCTGACTTAAAATGCGCCAACTTTCTATTCCTTTACTTCGATGAGTTTGTTTGTTTACATACGTACATGAATTGCCTTCAATGTCTTCCAGTATTGGCTTTACAAAATGGATTATTACTAAGTACATGATTTCCACGAGTACCAGAAACAGAAAAAAGTTATTTTCTACTTTTTAGTCGATTGAATAGAAAGCTATTTTTAAAAAGTTTTTTTTATTTATTTTATTTAATTCATAATTTCAAATCAATGATTTTTTTCTGTTACGAAAGCGCTAATATACAAAAGTGCTTAATGCACTTATAACTGTATATAAATGCATTGCTGAACCAATGATTTTCAATCAATCAAACATAATCAAACCTGTAGACAAACTTATTTATTAAAAATATTTTAGAGATTTGTTTAGTAAATTTTATATAACAAATTTTATAAAAAGATAATTTTTTAAGTTTTGAAATTTTTAACAAAAGTTTTTTCTTAATCATTAACTTATTGAATTGAAACATAGAATGAACATCGATTAGAAATGTTAACCATGTTAATGTAACCATGGTTGTTTATGAGTAGTATGCAAAGATTTTATTAAAACGAAAATGTTAAAAAAAATGTTTATAGTTTTTATTTATTTTTTGATTTTTAAGAAATTCAACCATAAAAATTGATTGATTGTTATCAATATAGATTATATAGATATTACCATAATATATAGATATTACCATATTATATAGATATTACCATAAAAATTGATTGTTAAGAAATTCAACCATAAAAAAAAAACATAAAACAAATGTTTTGAAGAAAAAATTAAAAAATAAGTTAAACAAGCAACTGACGTAATTAAACTTTTAATGATGTAAATATCTTTATTAAGTAAAGTTATATTTACTCGCCTTACGCTTTTCCGTTATGCAATAAAATATCATAACAAGGCCTGACATACTACAGAAACTGCCAATATTTATGTGAGTAATGATGGATGGTACAAAATGTGGCCTTCAGTACACAAAATTTTATTTCACTGAGAAATCGATAGGAAATACTGCATTTTGCAGTACTTCCTATCGATCAACTTTTAAAGATGCGCAAGAATCTCATAATTAGGATAATAAAAAAATTCACATTCATCATGCCAGGAAATGTTTGAGATTAGCTACAAATGAGGATGTATTTCATACTTTTCTGTACACTTTCGACTTCTACATCAACAGCATTAGAAAACCGTACAACAAAAATCTCTAAGAACTTGATAAAGACACTTTGCAGCTTTTGAAATTCTAATATTAATATATATATTAAAAATAAAATAAGATTATACCTAAAAGCCGCCCAAAAACCTAAAAAATAAGATTATACCTAAAAGCCGCCCAAAAACCTAAAAAACATTAAGGATAAAAAAAGTTTTTATATAATTATTGTACCAACTTATATAATTATTGTACCAAATTCACAAGTGATAAAACTATTTATTGATTTTTTTTTTTTTTTTTTACAAAAATAAACAAAGTTTTAAACAACATAAACGAGAAACATATTATTCATTTGTTCAAATGCATTGGCTTGGTGAAAATGTCGTGTGAGAAGACTGAAAGACGCACAGACATTATGACTTCAATGATTGCACTGATTGCATTGTGACCATTTTAAACAAGCACTACAGAGTTTAACACAAAACAAAATTTCACATTTAGTCTGTTATCAACATTAGCGCACATTTGTTGTACAAGTTTAGCACAAATGTATTGGTAAAATGCCACAGCTTTCGGATATACAGTATGTTCACATTGTTAGTAGCAGCTCCTGCAAATATTAATTTAAAAACTCCACAACTATTTTCATCGAGTTGTTGAGGTGCATTAAAAGCAATTTTGTCCCAAACTCCAAGTTTATTAGTAACAAATGACTGTAATATCATATATCTCAGAAGCATATCATGCTTCGTAGTAATACCCGCATTAAGAGAATCTACAAACATTACTGTTTTATCAAGAGTGTTGGCAGTTAAGAGTGTCCAGTGGTCGTTTTTAACATGATAGGCTATTGCGAGGAATTGCGTATGGGTTAAGATTATTACGAGGAATTGCAAAAAGTGTTTTTAAAGGAACTGCATTAAATTCTTCATGTTTCATTGAGAAAACCACTTTTTTTGAATTGTTATCACTCACGGCATCATAAGCTGCATCGACATCTCAATCTCCAATTATGAAGAATGACTTAGCCTGAACGGTATGTTTCATTTGGTCTCTGTTGTACTCTAAGCAAACTTTGTTCCTTTACTAGTTTCAGTAATTTCTGGATGATACAATTAAAATAATTTTTTGAGTTTTGTATAAAATCCACGCATCTACTTATTGGTTTCAGTTCTAAGTTAAAAACTGTACAACTTTATAATGTAGACACTCTAAAATATTTTTTTGTAAAAACCAAAAATTTACATTTTTAAATATTACTTTAATATATTATTTTTTATTATCTTACTTTATTATATTTCTTTTTTTTTTATATATATATTAAACTTTTAACTCATAAAAAGGTAAACAAATGTATAAAAACGTTTGCAAAAACAAAGATTTTTAGAAAAATTTATTATTATTGAAAGCCAAATAAATTTCCGGTTCATTAAAAAAAATTAATTTAAAAGCTTGATTTTTTCAGCAAATATAATAGTTTGAATATCGTAAACTTGTTGCAAAAGATGTAATAAGTATAAATGATAAATAAAAGTCATTTTTGGCATTATGTAAGAAAAAATGTCACTAAATAAGCAGTGCTAATGTGATAATTGTATGTAGAATCTTAGACTGCAGTTTATGGAAATGTGAATGTTAACTTCATAGATTACTGCACACAATTTTTTTACATATTATATCTAATAAAACAACTGAATTTTAGCAAAATGTTAGCGTTTTTTAACTATTTTTTTATCAGAAAAAATAATTTATCTCAAAAAATGTAAAGTTGGCACTAGTAAACCCATACATTACAAACTCATATAATAAAAAAGGATTAAGATGCTTTTTAACTAAATTGTGCCAACTTAGCACTTTTAAACAAAAATGTAAAAGAATGACCCTACCCCTATAGGTTAAATTTTTGGAAAATATATTAAAACTTATTAATGCAAATTGTTTTACATTATTTTGTACATATTTTTATGAGGGGAAGGTGTGTTCAGTAAAAGTGTATGTCTAGAAATTAATAAAAAGATTAAGAACAATTTTTTGACTAACACCTCCACCCCCTTTCCCACCAGCCTTCTTTTCTATTGAACTTTTTTTTGACCAAATTTATTCTAGTTAGTACAACCATTGATATAAAAAAAATACTGCAGCATTGAAATCTGTTTTAAAATGAAAGAATTGCAAGAGTTAAAATCAAAACTGAGGGCTTTTTGTATATAGTAATCATACTACATTTTTACTTATTACGTAAACTTGTTTATATTTTGAATTATATTACTTTAAGTTTAAATCATTTTGTTTAAAAAGTTATTAGTAATGAATCAATAAAAATATTTATATCTTTAGTTTAATAACAATGAAGCTTACTGATTTTGACTTGTTTGAAATTTTCATTGCTGAGGAAAATAAACAACCAAAAGCTATTTCTGCAAATATAACAGGTTGTATACTGGTAATTGCTAAAGCACTTGGCTCCAATGAATTGACATTTGCACAAAAAACAATAGTGCAGAATAGCTGGCAAAGATCTGCATCTGAAGAAAAACAAACTTAAAAAGATGGGCTATGCTGGCATTCAGTTCAAGGCTGGTAAGGAAACCTTGCTTGAAGAGTATGTTAAAGAATAATCTTTCACTAGAAACAATTTTAAAAGTTTGTGCTCTCGGTAGGCATTCATATACGAACCAAAAAAAAACTTTTTAACTGCTGGTTTTAATATGTTGCCTAGTTGGAAACATTTCAGAAGAAAACAATCTGAAGTAACACCAATTATTATGAACTATTTTGAACTTGAAATATTGGATATTGGAGAACATTTTTTTAGATATAAACATTGAAAATATACTAATGAAAAAAATTTTTGGATTTGATGGTAGTGGAAGCCATGAAATATTTAATTAAGATAATATTAACACTAGCAATATCATACTGACAATGTTTTGTCCATTTTCACTTGAAACAGAAGTAAGTTAATATGGTTGCAAAAGTCACAAATGCCCCATTTAGTCACAAAGCGCTATGTCTTCAAATGGGAAAAGAATCAAGAGAAACTCTTCAATAATTGTCTGCTTTAATTCTGACATTAAAGAGTTAAAAATAGTTTCCTTATGTTAAAAGAGGGAAAACAGTTTAATGTAAAGGTGAAAGTGCAGTCATATATGAAGGATATGAAAGCAGCGAATTTCTTTTTAGGAGTTGGAGGTGCACATTGTGATCTAGGCACATGCTCAAAAGATTAGTGTTTGAATATTGAAAGAATTGAAAATGGCTTTGTAATCAATCGAGACACTATAACTATGAATGAAATATTTAACCAATTTGAACAAGAAGACAGTTCTTTACTTAAAAAAAACCCCGATTATATCACAAGGGCCGGCAAAAACCTTAAAACCAATTTCAACTTGTGATGTAAAACCAATACAAGTAATTTGGTATCTTGTAATAGTGTTCATATTATTTTATATTTTTAATATGTGAACATACTTGATATTAAAAATTGTTACATGTAAAATTACTGATATTTTTATAGATTCTTCATGCTTAACTGGGTACATTTGACCATTTCATGAAGACTGTTGTACATGTGAAAGCATTGAAAAGGGTTAAAAGGTAATAAGAAAATATTAAGATTGAGACATACTAGACTCTCAAGAAAAGACTCCTTTATTGTCAATTTAACAGACACCTTTAACTAAATGTGGATATTATCTAATCAAATTTTTTTTGACAAGAGATCAAGTCAAAATCACTCTGCAAATAATGGTATGAATGAGGACATTCTGATAAATATTGTCATAAACAAAATATCTCTTATAACATTGTATCTGAAGATGACACATTTTAAAATGTTAACATATGAATAAATTACGTATTTTAGTACTTCTTTTGATAACTTTTATTATTTTTGTCATTGATGTACCTGTTAACTTTGTATTACAAAATATGCATACATATTTATAAACATTTATACATATTTTTGTTATAACCTATAGAAAGCAAAATTTACGAAACTTTCGATATTTTGTTCTTTTAAATTATGACCTAAATATCCAGCAGCAAAATTATTTTTTAGTTTTTCCAAATTTACACATAAAGACCTTTCTAAAAAGTCTTTAATCAACCCCATAGCATTTCCCCTTCAAAAATTATGAACCAACGCCCGTAAAAACAGCTGTTTGGCCCACTGTGATGGCTGGGCCGGGTTTTAGACTTTTTGAAACTGAGGGGGCTTTAAACTTTATATGGTCATAACTTTTGAAAGCTGAGAGATAATACTATGAAAATTAAAATTTATCAATGAATATAAGTCTAGTTGAGAATAGTATAAAAATATTTTATCAACTTGTTGTTGAAAATTGCATTTTACTTCATTTTTTTTTTCATTTTTGGAAAAATAATTTGTTGTTTGTAGTTTTTAACAACTTTTTTCAATAACAACTTTAATATCAGTACAGTTTTAGCTTACTTTTACAGTGTTTATGTTAAAGCTGTGTAACTTTGTCTTGTAATTTTAAAAATGTTTTAGTGACATTGGTGAAGACTTTTTTGTTAAATAGGGGATTGAACTATATAATATTACATATTCAATTTTTTTGAGTTGGATTTTTTATAAGATGTTTAAGAGAACAGTTTTTGTATTTGCTGTTTCTTAGAGCTTACTTTGTTACTAATTTTTGGATTGGTTAAATATTGTTTTGTTTGAAGGGTTTTGTCTGAAAAAAAGCCTGTCGCATATTGAAGAAGGTAAGTGTCAAAGAATATGTGGTGGGTGGTTAGAAGATTACGGATGTGACAGAGATGATCATTATGCTTTTCAAAAGGTCTTAAAAGGGTACTTTCAGTTAAATTGAAGGAGACATCAAGGAATTAAGTGACATCACTTGTCATTTTATTTGGACTTTCTGTATTTTCTACTTTAATCTTGGTAGTGTTGAAAAAACTCTCTTAATAGCTTCCCAAGAGCGCATAATTTTCTGCATTTTCTTTTTTTTTTTCGTTTACTCTTTTTTTTTTTTTTCGTTTACTCTTTTATTTTTTTCTTCTGCCTTCAACTAAGCAATTATTTTTACTTTTTTCTTATTGATTCTTTTTCTTTAACTGCTTTTGTACCATGTTTTTTATGTAATAGTCTTTCACAACACTTTTTTTGACATTCAGCACGAGTAAGAGACAAACCCTAAAAGACAAACAAAAACAACACAGTAGTTACAAAGATGCAAAGATTACTAGAGCTATATATTGCTAGAGCTCAATGGAGTCGCAACTATAACTTTGAGAGGTTCAAAAAGCTCATAAGAGCATCAAGGATAGATAAGCATTTATTCTACAAATGTTGTCTATATAAAAAAGCCTATATTGAACATTTTTGGGCATTAAAACAAACCTATAAGTATTGAGCAAAGTGCTGAAAAATTTAATAAATGACGATGATTATTTGAGTAATCAAAGTTGATAAAACTTTACTTATGTTTCAGTTTAGCGATTTTAGATTTCTCTTAAAAATTGCCACAGCATGACAGTCACGCCATGATGCTACAGCATGACATCATAAAATATACTAAAATTAACTTAATCTAAACTATGTTTTGAACATGTCAGTGCTATTTTAGATGTACTATTGAAATCTTATTGCTTTGGAATTATGGATTTCTAAGTTTTGCTGCTACCATTGGTACCCAATTTTTCACAGCATGATATGTCACAACATGACAATAGTGGCAATAACAGTTAACTAAAATTAATAGTTTTTTTAATTCTTGTTCAGATAAGCATCTTTGTATTAGTATATTACAAACATTGTATATTACCAATGATTAGTGTAGCCGGAAAACTGATTACAATGCTCAGTATATATGTAGCAGTATATGTAGCATTTAGTATATATGTAGCAATACTCCTACCGGCAGGCTATAAGATAATCAATGTAGATACTGAAGCCCCTGCAGTCACCTCATTTAGTATAATGTCATCAGTGTGCATCTAATGCTGCATTTATGTGTATATATATATATATATATATATATATATATATATATATATATACATACATACATATATATATATATATATATATAAAATTTTTTTTTTATATATATATATATACATACATATATATATATATAAAAATATATATAAAGATATATATACATATATATATATATATATATATACATATATATACATATATATATATATATATATATATATATATATATATATATATATATATATATATATATATATATATATATATGTATATATATATATATATATATATATATATATATATATATATATATATATATATACATATATATACATATACATATATATATATATATATATATATATATATATATATATATATATATATATATATATGTATATATATATATATATATATATATATATATATATATATATATATATATATATATATATATATATATATATATATATATATATATATATATATACATATACGTATGTCTATATACAGTACTACCAGGGATGTGGTGGGGATCAAACTTAGAACTTCTTGCTTATGAGGCAAGTGCTCTACCACTACCGCAAAATAATCGCATATTATTTGTGTTAGAATGTTTATATCATGAGCAAAAAAAACCCTGTTTTAAAACTGCTAGTAATTGCTATATAAACTGACGTTTTGTGAGTGCAAGCGCAAGCTACAGCTTTATTTAACTAGTCCTAATTAAATATTAATTTTCGTCATTAAATATTAAAAATATTAAAAAACGTAAGCAAATAGCTTTTTTTCATTATCACATATTGTTTTTAAAATTTTCTTTTTAGTCTGAATAAGAATTTAGATTTAAGTCAACAATTAAAAAAACTATATTCAGTGGTATATTAAAATCACCAAAATGAAAGTAAATAAACTTTAACGATTTAACTAATTATTAAATAATTTCCTCTTCAATATGGTCAAGGCCTTTCTCCGTCAACTCTATTTCACAATTAAACAAACCAAACATTGACCAGCTTTGAGTATATGCACCAAGGTCAATAAGATATCCTCTAAAAATTAATAACAAAAAAGATCAATAAAAAATCCTTTAAAAATATATGTGAAAAGATAAATAAGGAATCCTCTAAAAATTAGTAATGAAAAAAGATCAATAAGCTCATAATAATAAATTCTAAAACGAAAACATGATAAAAATAATTTTATATATCTGTATACTTAATTTTAAATATAATAAAATCTTCGTTTTTGATTTTTAGTAATAAATATAAATAAATGGAGCAATTAGTGCAATTCTCATAGACAAAAAAAAAAATCTAGTAAACAGAAAATGACGCTTTTTTCTTTAATTTTTTTTTATGCCATTTTTTTATAATGATTTTTTTTAGAGATGTTTTTTATAAAATGATTGACGTGCTATAAAGGCAACTGTTATGAACTACGCAAGCTCAATAAAATTAAAAATTGTTCAAAAGCTTTAGCAAAAAAAAAATAACTGGAGAACAGTTGTCAATTTCTCTTTATGACTTCACGTGGAACTAAAAGCTCTTGTCTGAAAAAATGTAACATTAATTATATTTAGTAAATTATCAAAGAAACCTTAATGAATAAATAAATTCTTTAATTTTATTTAAGATAGTAAAAGTAATAAAGTGAAAACAACCAGGGCATGATAGTCTAATAGGTTTTAAAATTAGCAGCATTAACATCATTAGATGTTGTGATGCTCTAAATACAAATGATTTTGTAGTATGCAGATTCATTTTGGAGGGTAAGTGCAGTAACTGAGATAAATATTACTAAAAGTTATATCTAAATTAAATACACTCACATATCCCATCTCAAAAGTTCATTTAGTTTCCCAGAGATAATAGGCAGAAGTAAATGAGTGCATGAGCTATAAATAGCCCGTCTTAAATGGACTTGGCACATTAGGCAGGCTGTCTGCCTAGATGGACTTGCGCTGAAAATATTTTTAATTTTTTGAAAAATTAAAATTATTTTGCTTTGATGATAA
Source organism: Hydra vulgaris (assembly GCF_038396675.1). Lineage (NCBI taxonomy): Eukaryota > Metazoa > Cnidaria > Hydrozoa > Anthoathecata > Hydridae > Hydra > Hydra vulgaris. The sequence continues at coordinate 29,229,600 of NC_088932.1, read as the reverse complement.
TTTTGATATTTCCACTGAACTTTTGTTTTGCTCCTTCTTAATTCCAGGGATAGTAAAAATACTTGTATTTTTAGCAATAGCAATAATTTTTTATATCATAATATTACATAATAATGAAGTAAAAAATTTTTTAAGCCCATGCTAAATTAAATTTTTAATTTTAAAAAAAAAAAGCTTTTAACTTGAAGTTTGCCATTCATGTTGAAATTACATTATGTGAGAAGTTTTTAAAGAACAACTAAATAAAAACTATTAATATATTTAACAATTTTACCAAAAAAGTCATATTTTTTGTGGGTTTTATTTTGCCGTGTAAACTGACTTACACAGGTGTGGAGCCAGGCACAGACTATAGCCTGCCATTCCTATCAAAACCTGATATGTATTGGGCAAACCTAATTATGATAATTGAACAATAGACAAATCACCAAATAATAATAATAACACCAATTAAACATTTTTAATAAATTTTATCATCTTAATTTTTACAAAATAATAATTTTATATCAGCTTTATGTGTCTGAGGAAATTAACTTTTTTTTTGGGATTCAAATTTTGCAATTCATTTTTATATAATCATTACAATATTATGATATAGTAGTGTTGCAATATTGTTCAAAGTTTATTTGTTATGACTCGAAACTTTATTCATACTTATATTAGTTAGTCTTATATTGTGACTCTTATTATGTCATGCAATCGTTATTGAGTGTTGTGCAACTGATAGCCTAGTTCTGCTCAAACAAGTTTGATCCTGTTCTGCTTGAACATTGTAATCAAATTAACAATGAGACTAATGAACATTATCTAGGCAAAAAAATCATACAAAATGAATACAATTAATTAGGGGCAAAGTTTTAAAAGAAATAATGATGGGAATTAAACATTTAAAATACTACTCAGTCATATTGGATTGCACAACAGATATCAGCCATGAAGAACAAATAACAGTAATGTTGAGATAAAAGACACAACTATTAATATCATTAAATATTTTTTAGGGTATTTGCAGCGCAGCAGCCTTGTTCTTCAAAGTTCGTGTTTCGAAGTGATAGAGTTGAATGAGGTTTGTAACCATAATTAAAGTAGCATGACAATAAAATAGTAAACGCAAACTAAGCATAGGATTAGCATGTTGCCCTACTTTAAATTATGCATGCTTTTCTGCATGTATCTGTATAATAATAATAATAATAATAATAATAATAATAAATAAATAAATAAAAAAACTTAGGTATCATCAATGAATTTATTAAAAATAAATATAAATAACTAAATAAATAGAAATTTATTAAAAATAAAAATAAATAACTAAATTAATAAAACATTAACATTAAAAAAAAAATTGAATATTTTAAATTTTACAGACACCACTTGCCTAAAGATTTATTTTATTCTGATTATATATTCAACGAAAAGAGACTACAGAAAATAACAAAAATGTAAGAGGTATTTAAAAAAAATAAAAATATTTCTGGGACTAATAAACAGACATTTTGAATAATAATAATTATATAAAATACTATATAATTAATATTATATAGTAAATAATAAATCTATATAATTAATATTATATAGTAAATAATAAATCATTTTTAATTATAAAACATTTATCCTGAAAGTTTCCTAAATTTAAAAAAAAAGCCAAAAAAGTGATTCTTTTATAGAAAATGTCATAAATATTAATTTTTATTCCAGATAAATTTAACAATTTGTTATTTATCTAAGTAATAATATTTAACTGAAAAATTAGCCACCAAATGAAAAAAATTTGTTAAAAAGTCAATTTATAGATAAATTGTAATTATGAGAAATTATTTAATGAGCTTACTTTTTTCGCAGATATGAATAAATGCTTCCTTTCCTTTCATCTCCAATAATGTGACTAACATAATCAGATGGCTTACACCTGAAAAAAAATTTTTAAGATTAAAATTGAACACAAGCTAATGCTAATAAAAAAAAATTAAAATTTTAAAACTTTTTTTTCTTACTAACTATTTAAGAACCTAAAAAATTTGTTAATGACCCCCTGTTGTAATAAATCAATAAATAAAAATTTGTTAATGACCCTGTCGTAATAAATCAGTAAATAAAAATTTGTTAATGACCCTGTCGTAATAAATCAGTAAATAAAAATTTGTTAATGACCCTGTTGTAATAAATCAATAAATAAAAATTTGTTAATGACCCTGTCGTAATAAATCAGTAAATAAAAATTTGTTAATGACCCTGTTGTAATAAATCAATAAATAAAAATTTGTTAATGACCCTGTTGTAATAAATCAATAAATAAAAATTTGTTAATGACCCTGTTGTAATAAATCAATAAATAAGACTTTAAAAATAAATAAATAAATAAAAAAATTAAAATAAATTAAAATGTATACAACAAAATATCCAGTACAATTTTAAAAACTAATTGAAGATAATTTAAACTTTGAGGTAGCAGTAAGAATGTGATGATAGGGTCTAAAGAAGAAGATAAAAGTTTTAGAAAAACCATTACATGGTCCAACCCATCTAAAGGAGCTAGCTAGGGTCAGAGACAAATGAATAATTATTTATAACTCAATATATATTTAAAACTCAACAACCTTTTCTAATAGAAAGGTGATTAAGTGGTGGGATGTTTATATTTTTAAATATAAATTAAAAATTCTAATAAAACTTAATAAATGACATCTCGACATTAGTTTGCAACCAAGCACCAGAAAAATAAGTTGTCAATAAAGTACATTTATTTAAAAATAATTCTACTGAAGAGATCCTCCCTTTTAACTATAATATCTTTTTTCTACATATTAAACAGCCTAATTCAAATGCTTACATCAGAAAAAAACACATCATCAGCTTACATCAGAAAAAACACATGGTAGAGCTTAATAAAAATGATTTATAATGGAGCTTCAACAAAAATAACAAGGTTTGTTTTTCATTGTATACAATTATTATTCAAGCTTAGCAAGAATAACTTAGTTTAAACTTATTTTTTCAAAATTTTTCATTTAAATACATTGTATACTTAGGTTTAGTTGTTTTGTGTCATTATGAAATTTTTTAAAACTGTAACTTAACAGACTGAATTGTATTAACACACTGTAAACATTTTAAAATTGTAATAGACAACTAAAAACTTTTTTAAATCAATAGATTTAAACTTTTTTTTTGAGGTTACTGTGTTCAGTGGAAATTTCAAAATTTTAAGTAAAAATTGAAATGTCTAAGTCTAAAGTTATCAAGTAAAAAAAAAACATGTAAGATTTAAACTCTACTAACTTATAATGAAAACTTTGAGATGGGATGTTCCATGTTAGAAGCAGCTTGTGTACCTCTTTAACAGGTGAAACTACAAAACAAATATTTTAACTGTGTTACTTGAAGTGTAACTTATATATGATTGAAGTGAAGTAGCATCACCTAGCAACTAGCATAACTGATATAAGTAAAATAATATATTTATTTAATTAAAAACAACCAAATTAGAATTTATAAATAATGGATTAAAAATAACCAAATTGGAATAATGAATGACAAAGTAATCATAACACACTTTTAAATAAAAACTATATTTATAAACTTGTAGTTAATAAAATCTGATATTGAAATTTTAAAGTATGTTTCATACCATATATCAATTTATTAAACTTTGACATATCGAAAGGATTCTAAATTGAAATTTAAAAAACAATTAATTTACAAACAACAAAATATGTAAAAACATGAAACATTAAATTTAAAAACAATTTTACAATATATAAAATATTCATAACAATAATAATAACAATAATAACAATAATAAATTGTAATAAACTTACATTATATGGCTTCATTTTTAAATGAATAGAAGGTCTACATACAAAAAAAAAAAAGGTTTTAAACAAACAAAATAAAGTCACAACTTTCATTTTATTTAATAGTATTACTAACCTGATGAATTTTATAATGAATATTTTTACAATACCTTTTATCAAAGCATTGCACTCTCATGCCGCTTTAAATTCAATAATTTTTAGTATATAGCACAAGAGACTGTTTACAATGCATTTTTGCTGTTTACAATGCATTTTTGCACCTTGTCTAAAGGAGAAAGGGTATCAATCAAAGATCTGTGCCAGATATGGCAACAGTATTCCATACAAGGACGGATTTAAGACTTATAAATATGAAGAATAGAATCCGAACTAGGAAAGTGGCAAGCACAATAAATAGATGCAACCTTAGCAGATGCTAATTTTGCAATTGACTTGATATATGGTTTTGAAAGATCAGAAGTACTAGCTGGTCCTAGAAGACGAAGGATAGATAAGCTGAAAAAAATTTAGCTTTATCTGAGTTAAAGTTCACCAGCTATTGAGAGCCCCATGCTGTAGCAGAAGTGAGATCCTTTTCAAGCTCAAATGCTTCCTCCAAGCAATCAGAGAGTGTTGGCTTCTTATCAAGACAAGAATAAATGGTAGCATCATCAGTGAACAATGCACCTTAGATGTGAGAACTTCTGGAAGATTGTTAATGTAAATTAAAGAGAGCATTGGGCTAAGGATAGAACCCTGAGGAACCCATACAGTTACAGGATATGAAGAAGAGTACTGTCCATTGAAAACAACTTTTATACTACGATTGGAAAGGATTCAATAATCTTAAAAACGTTACCTGATACACTGTTGGAAGAAAGCTTATGGAGAAGACCAGCATGCCAAACTTTATCAAAAGATTTAGAAATGTCTAGAGCAATAGCCTTGACCTCTCAACATCTTTCTAAACAACAATAAAACCTCTCAGTTATTACCACTAACAAATTAGTAGTAGAACAAAAAAACCAAAATCCATAATGATGATCAGAAAGTAAGTTATTAGATTCAAGATGAGAGATTGAGTGTTTGTTAATTAAAAACTCAAAAACCTTGCTTATGATAAGAAGACTAATGGGATGATAGTTAGACGAGTCAGATTGCTCTCCAGAGTTTTTGAAAATAGGGATGCTGCTTTTATGCAGGCTGGAAAACAAAACACTGATATGCACTTGTTAAATAATTTTGACAAGAGTATAGACGAAAGCTCTGGAGAACACTTCTGCAAGACTGTAACAGGTATGTTGACCCGACCATAAGCTGTAGAAGAGTTTAAGTTTAAGATATCGCTTTAGATACAGAATTTTTCAGCTATCTCAGGTAGAATCCAACTAGTGGAATCAAGAGATAATATTGACGAGAAGTTCTAAGCAAACAATTCAGCATTTGTTTTTAGTTGAAGTAACAAGATCTAAACTATACAAGAGTGGTGTAATAACAGGTTTGCCCTTGTTATAGATACTGTTAAAGATACTCTAGAAGTCTCTGGAACCTAACATTTTAGATGAAATACAAGATTTCATGGCCTAAGAATAGTGGGCTTTAGTGTTAGACAAAATGTGTTCTTACTTGTAATCACTGAAGGTGTAATTACTGAATCAAAAGTTAAAACTAATTTTTTTTCTACTAAACCAAACACTTTTTATGGATTTTTTGTAGTTTTTCATAATTTGATACATCAGTAATATCAGTTTTTCACTTTACTTATTACTTATTACTATTTTATCAATTTTTTTATTATTTTAATTTAATTTACATGTGTTTACAATTGTTTCCAGCAATAGTAAACAGATGTCTGTTTTCTAAAAAATTGTTTTAGCGATAGATATGGAAGTAATGGTTACGATTGGAAATTGCAGCAACACAATGAAAGAAAAACCACGGAGAAGAATGAGGGTTGACTTGGAATTGTTGAGATAGAATAAAAGACTCCATGCCAGCCTCAATCCAAGAAGTTACATAAGAAGTACACTTGTCAGCAGAAAGACAAAAGATTTATACCCAAGGGTCATCATGAAGAAAATCACGGAAAAAGTTCCAGTCAGCTTAAAGGTAGATGTAAGAGGTACAAGGATAGGGGAATCTTGATGATGAAGAAGAATGAGGTAATAGTTTTAGAGAGATCAAACATGATCAGAAGCACCCTTAAGGTGAAAGTGGAGAAACTGAATACTAACTCGGATCAGAAACAAAACACAAGTCGAGTAGAGTAGGTAAATGATTCGGACAGTCTGGAAAGCTGACTTTCCAGACAATCCGAATCATTTACCTTCTCTAAATGATTAAAAAAGATTTGGAGTTGGAAAATTGACTACTTGTGTTAAAGATTGAGAAAAGCAAAAGTTGTTCTCTTCATATTTTTGTCTGTGGGAAAATAAAAAACATTAATGATCTTTCTGATAACCTTAGCACTAAAGTGGCTCTACTTACTGAGGACTATATACCCCACCATTGACAATCATAATTTCAATCAAGTCATCACTTTTTGATTACATAAAACAGCTAATCTTGAATGTTGTCTTTCTTTTGTGAAGGCCGATCTTGATTGTTATCTTTCTTTTGTGACAGCCGATCTTAAATGTTATCTCTCTTTTGCGCCAGCAAATAAAAACAACCCAAATAACATGTGTCATTTGGGTTGGTTCATCTAATGATACCTTTTATTTTTTAGATAAGGTTTAAAAACATATTTTAAATGTTGCTGGACCTTCCCTAGTTGTCAATCTTCAGACTTTGCCCCATCTTTTTAAAGTTGTATTTATAAATTATAAAAAAATATCGTTTTTTATATATGTAAAATAAAATATATAATTTTATATATAAAATTTAACAAAAATAGTATAGTGCATACTAAATTTAAACATAAAACTGTTTATGCCTAACATGTAGCTTTATTCATTCATTTATAATAAGAAACTCAAGAAAAATTGTATCCTAGAATTTTTTTATTTACTTAGTTATCTTTATGATATACTAGAACCTACTTGTTAATTATATAGTTTATTTGTAATTAACTGTATATATACTTTTTATACTAATTATATATAAGTATATTATAACTAATTTTTAACTAATTATATACACCTTGTTTTAATAGCAGAAAAATGCTTCCTAGCCATGTTTTCCAGTAAATCTAACGAATCTAAAAAAAATTTTCTCAAGTTATATCATTTCAAAATAATAATCTAAAACAAATTTTTATTAAGCATGATATACACAACAACAAAAATAAAAAAAAGTTTATAAAATTACTAAATACAAAAATTCTAAAATTTAATAAATTCAAAAATAGTTCTGAATGTCAAGCTTTGAGCATTTCTGAATTAAACCCATATGAACATAATTTATTTCAAAATAATGTTTTTAAAAAACAAATAATTATCAAGTTATTAATTTTTATTAAATTTTTATGTAGAACAAAAAAATTAGGCTTATGTCACCTGTCAATGAGGCTTACGTCACCTTTTATCTTGATGTTAAAAGCTTGAAAAAAAGATTTTTGGAATTTTCAGAAAATGTTAAAAAAAATTTTAAACAATATAAATTAATAAGATTTGAAAAACATTTTTTTTTTTTCCAATGACTTTATTTTTTTATTTTTTTTTTATACTAATTATTACGAACATTATTATTTTTTAATTATTTACATTATTTTCATTATTTTCTTTGCTTTAAGTTAGCTTTAATTTTCATTATTTTCTTTGCTTTAAGTTATTTTCTTTGCTTTAAGTTAATGTTTTTTTTTACTTCAATCTTTTTATTAATAATCCTTAATGTTTTTGTAATATGTTTTTCAATGTTCATCAAAAAAAATTTAAAAATTCTTTAAAAAATTGTAATATAAATGATTGGTCTAAGTTTACTTATATGTTAAAATTGTTTTTAAAAAATTAAAAAATTGCTTGTTGTAAATAAACAACCAGGTATTTTTGGAAGAGATATAAGCCTCATTTTGTTGTTGTTGTTTCAGCTAATTTTGATTAAAAAAAGCTTCATAAAATAACCTGTTGAACATATAGCTAAAGTCATTTCACTTTTACAGTAGTAATTGCTAAAAAAATCTTTTAAGTAGTCTATCACATTGATATTCTAAAAATAAAAACAATTGTATAATCTAATAACATTTTTTAATAGAAATCAGCTAATAGACTTTTTTTTTCTTTTTTTTTTTGGAACTGAAAAAAGTTATATATCCAAATAATTATCAAACCATTTTTTTTGGAGTATCCAACAATGTCTTCTTGTTACCTAAAATGTAATTATAAAACTATACAAAAAACAAAAAATTTTATTTAATAAAACAAAAAACCCTTTAAAAGACCTTTTTTTATTTTATTGTTAAGATTTTCAAAGCAAGATTTAAAATCTTGCTTTGAAAAGCAAATTTTAAAAACTTTATTTTAAAACCTCAGTTACATAATCTTTATTTTAATCATTTTAAAATATTCCTTTTCATATTAAAAACTTTTAATCTTCATTTTATAAACCTTTAATCTTCATATTAAAAACCTTTAATCTTCATTTTATAAACCTTTAATCTTCATTTTATAAACCTTTAATCTTCATTTTATAAACCTTTAATCTTCATTTTATAAACCTTTAATCTTCATATTAAAAACCTTTAATCTTCATTTTATAAACCTTTAATCTTCATATTAAAAACCTTTAATCTTCATTTTATAAACCTTTAATCTTCATATTAAAACCTTTAATCTTCATTTTATAAACCTTTAATCTTCATATTAAAACCTTTAATCTTCATATTAAAACCTTTAATCTTCATTTTATAAACCTTTAATCTTCATATTTAAAACCTTTAATCTTTATTTTAAAACTTAAGCTTTAATCTTAGTTTTTTGACTTTAGTTTTAAATTATTTATATGAAAACAAAAATAAGGATTCAATACCCCAAGAAAACTTTGAATATGGATGGTCTCTACAAGACAAATGTGAAAACAGTTGGATAGTTCTGGAGTTATCACATGGCAAATCTTCTTTAAACTCTAAACCATATAAACAATATAACATAGTAAATTTTCAATATAGTGTGTGCAGTTACATGCATCTGATGCCCTTATTTTTCAAAAAGCTTTGCTAAAACTGTTCTTAAAACTTTCTATTGATTCTCACTTTAATTTTTCAAAAATTTAAATAGATTTAAATCAAGTATGAACTTTATAACAAGACCCTAAATAAAAAAAAGTTTTTTAAAAGTATGTCAACTAGATTCTTAAAAGAAAAGAGAAATATACAAAAATTTAGATATAAGGTGTTCCTTCTAAACTTATTTAAATGTAAAAAAAAGTTTGATTTAGAAATAATGTGAAAACCAAATCAGATCTCTTTTGGAAAATAACAACATTAGATGCACCTCAACACCTACCATTATCAACTGCCTTTAACTCTCGTTTTATTGCATTCTCTCTCAATAGAGGTGAAATAAAGAACTGTGCAAATCTATAAAAAATGGTTACATATTACAGATGTTTTACATGTGAAAAATTGATAGAATACTTGATACAAATTAAATAAATTAAAATTATAAAAAAATTGATAAAATAGTAAGTAATAAGTAAAGTGTAAAACTGATTTTAAAATTTTAAAATTTTTCAATGTATAAATTATCAAAAACTACGAAATATCCATAAAAAGTGTTTGTTTTACAAAAAAAAATTTAGTTTTAACTTTTGATTCTGTAACCTTCTTGTAATTATAAGTAACTCCTTCTAGTAAATACACAAATACTCCTCCTAGTGACCACACAATAACTCTGTCAGTGATTTTACAATTAATCCTCATAGTGATTACAGTTACTTCTCATAGTAATTACACTTACTCCTCCTAGTAATTACACAATTCTACAGAATATACTCTACGCAATTCATTTTATTATGCTATTAAATGAACATATTTTGCTCAGTAATAAATTTTTAAGTAGCAAAATACAAATATAAATACAAATTTGTACAAAATAAAATAAAAGTACAAAATTGCTGACAAAGTTTGAGGTTTGATTTGATTTTTGAATAGCTAAATATATAAATGCTTTCCACTCAAAACTGTACTTAAATTATTATATTTTCAAAAATCTTTAGCATACCATTGATTCATGCAATGTTTTGGGTTGCATTATGTTTCAACTTTACCTAAAACTTGAGCCAAAAGTTTATAAGAAAGCTACTGTATTAAAAGTTTATAAGAAGGCTATTGTACATTTCTGTAAAATTCTTTCAATAGCAACCAAAATTCTGCCCATAATAATCAAAATTCATAGTAATAGCATAGTAACCAGATCAAAATGTCATCTGGCGACTGTAGTAACCATCTCATTATTTTGATAACTTAAAGACTTGTACTTTTGATCTTTCCAAATGTTGTTCTTCTGTTGTTTGACTGACTAATTTTCATGCTTTCTAATACAGTTCAACTTTCTTTGTCCTATTAAGTGATCTTAATGTAGGTGTAAAATATTTACACACCCCTGCAAGTCAGATTGCCTCAGTTATGTTTCATGTTGGAAGTGCTAATCTTATCACTATTAAACTGATTGCATGCATCTTTTTTATTTCTCTATTCTGCTGTTTATTAGTTTTTCTTGGTCTCCATTTTTTAATTGCATGACTATCGCTTTTTTTGTTTCAATACAATGTTCATTCCACACATCATAAAATATTATTTTTTCTAATTTTTTATAAAACATAATTATAAAAATAAATAATTATGTAAGTAAATCACACTATGTACAGATAAAGTATTTAACTGATATTTTAAACTTTAAATGATTAACTATATTTAAATGTTCAAATATTTATTTTATAAACAAATAACTTAAAACAGATGCCTATTCAGTTGACTGTAAACAAACTTTTTAAACTTTTACTTTTATTAAAATATGGTGGAGCGGTCACTGTCATTGGTATATTAAAATCATAAATTAAAACATCAAGAAAACAATTTAAATATGCTATTATCTTGAAATTATTCATAACCTGCAGAAAATGTTCAATACAACAACAACGACAACAACAACACCAACAACAACAACAACAACAACAATAAGCTGTTTATTTTCAATAAATCATTTTTACAACAGTATTAATAATAATAAAAATAATAAAAATAACAATAATAATAGTACTAATAACAATAATATATAATAACAACATAAAATAATTAAATTAATTATAGTAATGGTAATACTAAGTGTATTTACAATAATTACAATGAAAAAAATAATAACAAGGAATATTATAATGGTAGTTATAAGCATATATTTATTTATAATAATAAGTTGATGATTTATGGTTTCACTCATACAGAAATCTGATCAAAGGAGTGACATTACCTTTTAAATATAAGTGATAATAAGCAAAGACATACATTGAAACACATAGACCGTAAACACATATTTTAAAGCACATAAAACATACATTAAAAATAAACATGTAGAAATCATAATTTGCAGGTTATAATAATTAAAAAAATAAATAAAAAAACAAACAAAAAGTACTGATGATAATTGTAGTAATAGCAAAAAGAAAATTAAAAGAATATATTGATAGCAAAGATAATGTCTAAAAGTTAGAATAAAATTTTTTTCAGAACTTTATTTAAATTGATTTTGTTTAAGATGGAGAAAAGGTAATTTAGGATGTAGTTTTTTGGACTCATTTAAATTGCATACAAGACTCCTGTTCCATTTACAGACATACTGATAAACCATAGAATGTTTACCATACTTTTGGATTTTAAAAGATGGTACATTTAGTTTTCCATTGTATATATTTCTAGTAGAGTAGGAATGTAAGTCAAAAATAAAGTCAAAAAGATTAGCATACTTTAATAGCACAGGAAATGTTGGAATGTTAAGTTTTTTGAAGTTTTTTTAATGTATCTGATTTAATTGGTTGGAAGTTTGTTAATCTAATGGATTGATGCTGAGATGATAGCAACTTGTTAATGCAATAGTTTCCAACTTGACAACAATAGCTAAGATAGGATGAGAATAATGCATAGTATATATTCTTAAGTGTAACTTTATCGACATAATGACAGATGATCTGATTGAGAAGGGAACAGAGTTGGATAGGTCTTTAACATTGATTAAAAACAAAAGAGGACTAAGAACAGAACCTTGAAGAACACCACAAAAAATTGATTTATTACTAGAATTAAAACCATTAATACTTACAAATTTTTTTTGATCTGAAAGATAAGATCGAAACCAGTCATTTACAATACCACAAACTCCATATTGTTTGAATTTAGAAATCAAAATACTATGGTAATTTTGATATTTATTAGAAAGTTAATGCCTTTCCAAAGTAACCAAAGATTTTTTACATTTTTAAGAAAAATTTATTTAAAAGGATTGTTTTACTAAGTTTAATTATGTAATGATATATTTATCAAATATTTACATCTCTTAAAAATACTTTCAAACTTGTTTACATTAATAAGATTTTTAGATCTTAACATATTTTGTTGGAGAAGATTGTGCACTTGAATAGATTTTATAATTCCATTTGTAATCCATACAATAATTGTTATCAAAAAAATGCAAGGGCGCCTATAATTGCAACCAACAATAATATAAGACATTTTAGAAAAAATAATTTTAACAAATATAGATTCTAAACAAGTAGGTATGTATATTAGTTTTTGTGATAAATATAATAAAGTACCATCACAAAAAGGGTTCCATTGGTGTGTGCTCAATGTTGTAATTATCAATGAGAATCGGATGAACTTTTATTTTTTTTTTAATTATTCACCTCCCCAAGGCCGAGAGGGCCACTACAGTCAAGGAGGCTACTTTTTGTGGTTACAACCCTTTCTCAACTCTATAGCTGCAAACACAAACCTTAAAGAACAAGGCCGCTGCGCAGAGAATCAAGCTGAGCGTGGTACTACCAGGGACGTGGTGGGGATCGAACTCGGAATTTCTCGCTTATGAGGCAAGCGCTCTACCACTACACCACTACCGCATTTGAGAATGTTCCTGTTTTTAAACTTGTTTCAGTTATACCAAAAATGTAAAAATCAAAACTAATTAATGATAGTATTATGTTTTAAATCAAAGTGTTTTTGTAATGATGATATGTTAAGATGAAAAAAGGAGAGAGCGTTTTTTTTATTAAACTTAAGTGTTCATAATTCGCATATATCATAATATTTACAAACTGTCTAATAAAGAAGAAATTTCTTCATAGGAATCTAAAACACAAGATAAAACATAACCATTAATTTGATTAGAGACTTTATTTAAATGAAAAGACGAAAAAAGTTTTGTAGACAAAAGTAAATCATCAGTTTTAAGAATTTGTGAATATACATTTGTGAATGGAAAGATATTTTGGTACAGTTTAGTCAATGCCGCAACAAGCGACTTGATTGTAGTAAACTGTACTTAGTATTATTAAGCATGTCACATTTTTTATGAGTCCAAAATAAACAAATACTAGATTGAGTTGAGCAAAATTATTACACAAATGACAGTTTAAAGTAATTTTTAAGGAATTTTTTGTTTGTTACATTCTCTTTAATACTACAGTTCCACTATCAAACTGCAGTATTAAAGAGAATATAACAAACAAAAAATTCCTTAAAAATTACTTTAAACTGTCATTTGTGTAATAAAAAAATTTAGTCAAAGTTGCATATTAGAAAGAATGTAAGAAACAATAAATAGGAAGTAAATTGTTATGTAATTGATAATAGTTAAAATAAAATAACACTAATGATAATTAGCAATAACAACAAGGTAGTTTAAACAATAACGCAACAGTTAAACAAATAGTTAAGTATAACAAAAACGAAAATATTGAAGAAAGTTATAAAATCAAATTAAATGAGTAAAAAAACTAAATAAAGGTTAAGGGAAATGTAAATTTAAAATATAATAACAATAATATAAATGTTATTTATTATAATATATCAAAATAAGATCTAACAATAAATTGTAGTAATATAAATAAAAATAAAAGTAATACTTAAAATATGATAAAAAATAATAGATCTAACAATAACAAAAATATGATAAAAAATAATAGATCTAACAATAACAAAAATATGATAAAAAATAATAGATCTAACAATAACAAAAATATGATAAAAAATAATAGATCTAACAATAACAAAAATATGATAAAAAATAATAGATCTAACAATAACAGAAATAAAAGTTATCAAAATTATCTTTTAATAAACTGATCTTCTTTTCTTTCCTTTTTATTAACTTATCAATTTATCAATATTTTTCTTTATTTTATTTTCTTCTTTTCTTGTTAAATTAAAATCAATGTTCAAATTTGTTTGTTTTTTTAAGTATTAAATTTAAATTTTGAGTGTTTATTTTTTAAGTGTTTTTTTTTTATAATATGTTTTTTTTTACTCTTCTTTTTCTTTTGATATTTTTAAAGTCTTTATTTAAACAATTGACAATTAACTCAGTTTTTGATTTTCTTTATTTCCTTTTTTTTTCTTCCAACAGTTAAAAAAAGCATGACTGCCATCTGCAATGACCTTGCAAAGAATTCATATTAAATATTAACATTGCAGATTTAAAATAAAAACAACAGTTAACATAAAAGTTCTCATGTCAAATAGTACAAAATGCTTTTTATGTTGATTACCAAATAATTTTTAATGGTCCTAAGAAAAAACCTCGAATAACAACTCATTTCAGTTTTATATCAATAGGTATATAACAATAGGTATAAAATAAACTTTAAATTTTATTAATTTAAAACTTGTAAAAAATCTCATATTTAGGTATTAATATAACATTTGAATTAGCTAGCTGTATCCAAGATTGTTAACACATAGTAAATGAATTAAAAATGAAAAAAAAACAGAAACACTTAAAACCCGCACAGTATGTGAAGAACAGACAAAAAATAGGAAAATAATTTATGAATACAAAAATCTACTTTAGAGAAGAATAATGAAAGAAAAAAATTCTGCCTCAGCCTAAACCCTTAGTCAATGTAGCGGCACTCCTTTCCTGCAGCAGGCTATTTCAGCATGATGCAGGGTGTTAGCTACCCGAATGGTACCGCATATAACGCAGAACTCCCAATTGGTTTAAAATTCCCAAAATTCAATGACTTTTTTTTTAAAGTAATAGGACAATCAGGGACAAACCCAGACCTGTTTTAGTGCCGCTGGAGTGGTATGGGCGCCCGAAAAAAAGTGCCCAAAAATTATTTTATCTTTTAATTTTTCTTTTGCTCTTTTATTCAAAATAGAAAAAAAAATTTGGGTTTAAAATGCAGTAGTATATAATATATATATATATATATATATATATATATATATATATATATATATATATATATATATATATATATATATATATATATATATATATATACATATATATATATGTATATATATATATATATATATATATTATATATATATATATATATATATATATATATATATATATACATATATATATATGTATATATATATATATATATATATATATATATATATATATATATATATATTATATATATATATTATATATATATATATATATATATATATATATATATATATATATATATATATATATATATATATATATATATATATATATATATATATATATATATATATATATATATATATATATATATATATATATATATATATAGCCTAGCCAGTAGGATTTGTAGAAAATCACTTATCAAAATTTGTTACTGTGTTTCATCAATTACGACTCATCAGAACTCATCAGAAATGTTTCTAAAGAGTCTTAATTGATGAAACATGGTGTAAAATGAAAAATTTTGATAAGTGATTTTCTACAAATTATTATTATTATTATTATAATATATATATATATATATATATATATATATATATATATATATATATATATATATATATATATACATATATAAATATATATATATATATATATATAAATATATATATATATATATAAATATATATATATATATATAACCTAGCCAGTAGGATGCACACACCAGTGTATTTTAGTGCCGGTCTCAAGCCCGGATAAATAGGGAGGGTTGCATCAGGAAGGGCATTTGGTGTAAAAACTGCGCCAAATCAAATGATGCGGATCAACAATAGGAATTTCATACCGGATCGGTCGGGGCCCGTGTTAACAACGACGGCCTCTGGTGCTGTTGCCCAACAGGGCATTAGTGGAAATTGGGCTACTGTTGAGACAAGGAGGAGGACAAGGAGGAGTGTTCTGCAGGTTCCTATAGAAGAGAGAATGATTCTTGGAGCAGATTTTAATGGACATGTTGGTGAAGGGAACAGTGGTGACGAGGAGGCGATGGGTAGATATGGGTTAAAGAAAGGAATACAGAAGGACAAATGGTGGTAGATTTTGCTAAAAGGATAAAGATGGCTGTAGTTAACACTTATTGCAAGGTGGTACCAGGAGAGAGTACAGCTAAACAGCATAGGATGGTGATATGTAGGATGGGTTTGGAGGTGAAGAAGAAGAGAGTGAGAGCAGAACCTAAGATCAGGTGGTGGAAGTTGAAGGATGAGGACTGTTGTGTAAAGTTCAGGGATGAGGTGAGACAGGCACTGGGTGGTGATGTTCTGGATACCTGGGATGAGACTTCAAATACAGTGAGGGATGTGGCTAGGAAGATACTTGGTGTGACATCAGGACAGAAAAAGATAGACAAGGAGACATGGTGGTGGAATGAGGAAGTTTAGGAAAGTTTAAGAGGAAAGTGGCTAAAAAGAATTGGCATTTTCAGCAAGATGAAGAAAGTAGACAGAAGTACAAGGAGATGTGTGACAAGACAAAGAGAGCAGTCGCAAAAGCTAAAGAAACAGCATATAGTAATCTGTATGAGAAGTTGAACACTAAGGAAGGGGAAAAAGATCTGTACAGATTGGCCAGACAAAGAAACCGTGATGGGCAGTATGTGCAGCAAGTTAGGATGATTAAGGATAAAGATAGAAATGTGTTGTCTAGTGAGGAGAGTGTCTTGGGAAGGTGGAAGGAGTATTTTGAGGTACTGATGAATCAAGAGAATGATAGGGAAGGAAGGTTAGAAGAGACAGAGGTTGTGAATCAGGAGGTTCCCCAGGTGAATGAAGTGTCATAAGGCAGTTGGACCGGATGATATTCCAGTGGAGGCATGGAAATATTTGGGAGAGATAGCAGTGGAGTTTTTGACAGGGTTATTTAACAGAATTTTAGAAGGTCAGAAGATGCCTGGGGAGTGGAGACATAGCAGCAGTACGGTTTCATGCCAGCTAAGTGCACCACAGATCCTATGTTTGCTCAGAGAGTGTTAATGGAGAAGTATAGGGAAGGACAGAAGGAGTTACATTGTGTGTTTGTGGACTTAGAGAAAGTTTATGATAGAGTTCCGAGACAGGAGCTGGGTATTGTATGAGGAGGTCAGGAGTAGCGGAAAGGTATGTGAGGGTGGTGCAGGATATGTATGAGAACAGTGTGACAGCAGTGAGATGTGCAGTAGGAATGACAGACAGGTTTAAAGTGGAGGGATCAGCCCTGAGTCTCTTCCTGTTCGCAATTGTCATGGACAGACTGATGGACGAAGTTAGACAGAAGTCCCCTTTGACTATGATGTTTGCTGATGACATTGTGATCTGTAGTGAGAGTAGGGAGCAAGTGGAGGTAAACTTGGAAAGATGGAGGTATGCTTTGGAATGCAGGGGAATGAAAGTGAGCAGGAGTAAAACAGAGTACATGTGTGTGAATGAGAGGGCAGACGGTTGACAGGTTCAGTTACAAGGAATTGATTTGGTGATGGTTGACGAGTTTACCTACTTAGGGTCAAGGGTACAGAGTAATGGAGGAAGTGAAAGAGAGGTAAAGAAGAGAGTGCAGGCAGGGTGGTGTGGATGGCACAAAGTGTCTGGTGTGATCTGTGATAGAAGGGTGTCGGCTAGAATGAAGGGTAAGATCTATAGGACAGTAGTGAGACCTGCTATGTTGTATGGACTGGAGACAGTGGCACTGACAAAGAGACAAGTGAGAGAGATGGAGGTGTCTGAGATGAAGATGTTAAGATTCTCATTTGGAGTGACACAGAAGGATAGGATCAGAAATGAGTTTATTAGAGGATCAGCACATGTAGCATGTTTTGGAGATAAAGTTAGAGAATCAAGATTGAGATGGTTTGGACATGCACAGAGGAGACAGGAGAGTTATATTGGTAGGAAGGTTTTAGGACCTAAGAGGAGGTTTATAGATGAGGGCTGAGTGTGTCAGTGGAGGACACTCATGACAGGGCTAGATGGAGGAGTTTGATCTGCTGTGGCGACCCCTAAACAGGAAATTCCGAAAGAAAAAGAAGACATATATATATATATATATACATATATATATATATATATATATATATATATATATATATATATATATATATACATATATATATATATATACATATATATATATATATATATATATATATATATATATATATATATATATATATATATATATATATATATATATATATATAATAAACATTGTATTTATATAAAATAAACATTATATATATATATATATAATAAATATTATATATATATAATAAATATTATATAAAATACCCGGTGGGAAATCAGCTAACGAATAGCTAGCTGTAATTGTAATTTGGCAGCAATTTGGCCACGAGAACTGCTAGTTTTTTAAGTTAGCAAAAAGCTATTAATATTTGTAAAGATAAAGACAGGGATTTGACTACAAGGACAGCTAGCTTAATAAGCTATAGACCCACTGGCTATTGTAGTTAGTGTCATATCGTAATAAATTCGCTGTCTAAAGTCATATCGTAATAAAACCGCTGTCAAAAATCAACCAGGTTTAGATTTGTAGATATTTTGTAGCTAGCTACAAAGCTACGATATGTAGCAAGCAATACATTGCTACAAAATTGCAATGTTCAAATGTTTAAAGTTCAACTATTCTCATAATTATAATAGACTCAACACTTATGAATGCAAAACAAGATAAAATTCTACTTTAGAGAAGAATAATGAAAGAAAAGAATTTTTAAAGATGTTCAAATTTTTAAAGATGTTGAAGACATTAAGAAAAAATTAAATTAAAAAAAAAATCGCTTGAAAATAGCTAGCTAGCTGTTTGCTATTTGCTAGCTCATTTCCTACCGGGTAAAGGAAAATCATTCTTTTTAATGTTGACTTAAAACCGATTTTTTTTTTGCTTTGTTTTATTATTTTGTTGCTGAAAATAACAACCACTCTAAATAAACAAAAATAAAGACAGTACACAAATTATTTAAATTAACAAGTTTTTTATTTTTTGGTATTTATTTAAATAGAATAAACATCATTTTAATTTCCTATTTCGTTAGCTTTGCTTTCTTTGTTTTTAAAACTTAGTCTTTTGCACAACATATATAAAAACTTGCAAACTGCCGTGACTAAGTTCTCTAAAATAAAATACTCATGCATGGACAAGCAAGACGAAAAACCGCACGCGTTTCCTGGGAAAGCTTGTATATATATAATAACTGTTTCTGAATTGCGATAGTATTCTGCTACACAAAAGATAATGCTACCCTAATTCTAAATATTTGTTCACTTTTTAAAATAAACTTTCTGTTATTAAAGTATACTTTATAATCACAATACTATTAACAAAACTTTACCTATCAAGACTTTCATTTAGGTGTTCAGGTTCAACTTCAAAATGAAATACTGTCTGCAATATAGAAAATTATATATAGAAAATTATATATATATATATATATATATATATATATATATATATATATATATATATATATATATATATATATATATATATATATATATATATATACCCAACAAGAAAATTTGATGTGGACTTCATGTGTCATTAAATGATAGCCACACTTGATTTATGGGAAGGCATAAATGTGGGCCATGTGTGGCTATGGTATTTACACCACTTATCATATGTAGTGCTCATCAAACTTTCTTTACATGCATATGTATATACAAAAAATAATTAAAGAACTCAAAAAAAAGGAGGGGATAATAATTTAATTGCAAAAAACCAGATATAATTATATTATATAGACATCAGATTTTACAATGCATCATTAAATTTTACTATAATTGAACATGATTGCATATCTGAAAATTTTTAAAAATTGTATTAATAAAAAGTTTATTCATTTTGTGCTAAAAATGAGACTTAGTAAAAATATATTTGTAACAAAAAATAATAATAAAATACACTTGAAAAGAAAACCAAGCATGAATACATAACAAGAGTATATAAACAAGATCAACTGTAAGTTTCAGCAACAAAATTTAAAATTATAAAAATATTTTTACATTTAATTATGATTGGCACACTTTTTTTGTTTGTGAACATACAAGTTGTTCCTTTTATAGAGTTGGGTGATTTATTTATTTATAATAGTAATTTTTCTAACTTTTTGTATTTTTACATTTTTAGTTTTTAAACTTATAAAACAAAATTTTTAAATTGCATTAAAAACTGTATATTAATATTCAAATTAACTAATTTAATTGTTTTTGTATTATTGTTTGTATAACTCTGCATATTAAGCTTATTATAAGATTAATACCCTATTTAGCGGTTACCTACAGCTTCATTTCCAGTGGAAGCATTCATTGAACCTCCATGAGAATTTAAGAAGATGTCAAACTCATTTTCATTTGGATATTTTTCACTTCCCATAAAAACCACTAAATTAAAAAAATAAATACAGCAATTGGAGACTTGAAAATAATAAAAAAAAAACAGTCAAATATGTTATAATAACATATTTTTTGTAATAACTGTATTATATAAAATCACACATATAGCACGATATTTATATGAGCCAAAAAAAGTTTTTTAGTTTTATTTAGGTAAATTGGAAAAGATAAATTTAAAAAAAAAGAATAACTAGGATATGTTATTTATCACCATGCAATTAACAAGAAACTGAATTTGCAATCAAAGGATAATATTATTATTTTTGACAAAATTATTATTTTAGTTTATTAAGCAACAATTAGTATCAGAGAAATTCAAGCACAGCATAATATACTTCATTAAAGTAATATAAATAATAAATCAAAACTTGCTAACGCAACAGAATAGAATTGTATGCAACACAAGTGTTTACAAGTTAACTCAAAAATTTTCTTCTTGCAATTGAATACCATTTACTATAAAAGTTGTAGCTGACTTAATGCACCATCCCTTATGGTATAGATTTACTGTAAACATATCAAGTGCTGTTTATTTCATCATCAAGAAACACTTACTAGAACAAAATGTGTATGTAAAACAAGAATCTGCCTTAAACGAAAGCACATCAAATTATGTAAGCTAGTATGTTTTTTATATATTATCACCTAAGAATTCAAACTTAATACCACCAAAAGAAACCATACCAAAAAAAAAACTATAAACTAAGAAACCATAAATTTTCTTGATGTTTTCTTAAACTATTTTCTTGACATTTTGTTACATTCTAATAACTGCTTTCATCCTTACAGAAAATCAGTTGATCATCCTTTCTAAATAATATCAAATTGATATCAACAATGATATCAATTTGATATTATTTAGAAAGGATTTAAAAATATTGCGTATTTGCAAGTCCTAACCCTAACCATTTTTTAACAAAAAGAAAAAACGCAATAAAAATGTATACATAAATACATATACATCCATACATACAAATACTAAATCTCAATAGTGAGTGTATACAAAATGCTTTCAAAATAAATAGGCGTAGTAAAATATTAAGTTCATTTCCTATTTTAAAACATGAAAATCCATCCATATTTATGAATTTTTTTTGAACAGCAGAAAAAATATTTCTCTATAAGGAACATTTCAATAACCAGTTCACTTTTGGTTAAAGAAATATGGAAAACATATTGCAAAAGGTTGCACAAAAAAAAAAAATGACACACAAACTTTTTAATTTAAATTTGGCTCTACTTGCTTCTCAACCGAACTGTTATTCATAATTATTTTATTAACTTATATGTTAGTTTGATATTTTTCTATAAAAGTGTAGATAAATATTATTTATGATGTCCAATGCCATGTCCAGCCACATTTAAAGCCTTTTTAAATATTTTGATAAGACCTAAAAGGTAAAAAACATAGAAAAAGATCAAATAACAGTAAGCAAAGCAACTAAGTGGCAAATAATAGGTATGAAGGATGGCTCAATGATAGAGAAATAGCAAGAAAATTAAAAATTTCAGAAGTGTGTCACAAAACAACAGGTGGTATCCAATGTCATGCAGAATCAGCAAGGTTAAAATAACTACTGAGCTCCAAAATAGCCTATGTTTTGTCAAGTAAAAGCCAATCATAGGTTAATTATCATGAATTTACTAAAACATTCAACAAAAACCATGAAAAAAGCATTTCTTTAAATACAGTCGGAAATATTTTACTAAGGAAAAAAATTGGTGCTTAGAAAATCACTGCTGACAGCTAGAGATTGGCTCACAAGATTAAAGTGGTGTTAGGATAGAATTGGGCGATTTTTGGAGAAGAGCAAGCAAGTAATTTTTAAAGATAAAAGTAACGTTGACGTAATAAATAGAAATAGTAATAAAAGCAAACCTCTTAAATCAGAAAAGTATAGTAATTGCTTTGTTGTACTGATGTTGCAAGGTAGTGGCAGGATACTATTCTTGGTCTTCGTTATGATATTAACAATCTTTTTAAAACTTTTAAATGTAATATGTAACCATCTTGGATAATAATAAAAAATCCACTTCTCTTACTTAAAGGAAATTATGATGTTTCATTACTGTCTGAAGACTAAACAAACTCTCGCTATTTAAACTCCCTTAGATTGGTAAAATATCTGAGCTAAAAAAGCAAAGATTAAACGCAATTATTAAGAGACATTGTTGGTTAGCGTAATATTGGTAATCACTCCGCTAAAAGTGTCTAATTTTTTTTTCATTTAAAGATTCATGTAGATTTTAAACTATTTTTTGTTTTTCAAAATTGTTGTGCAGGATTGTGCAAATGATTGAACATACAGAAGGGATAAAAACTCCCTTACTTATAAGCACCTTCACTCAAAAGAAAATGTTTTACTAATTATAGTAATGAATTAAAAATTAAAGAAAATATTCATATACAATGGTAAAAAGCTGATATGAATAAACAAGTAAATCATGTTAAAATGGCTCTCACCATTTAAAATAATTTACCGGTTCTTTTGTTATATTTAACATTTGTTAAAATAATTTTTAATAATACCATTTTAACAAATATATTTTAACTGATAAATACTATATAGTCAAAACATGTCTTGAATTTAAATATAATAAAATATATTTAAAATAATAAATTTTTTTTAAATAAAATTAAAAAAAATATGTTATTTTCAAATTTTGTGTTGAGAAGAAGTTTTGGAAATATATATATATATATAAATATATATATATATATATATATATATATATATATATATATATATATATATATATATATATATATATATATATATACATATATATATTTATATATAGTAAATCTTACTATGTTCAAGAAAGTGAGCGAGTCCTTGTATTTCATTTGGATCATCAAAGTTTCCAGTATTTATGCACAATGCTCCTGCAGCCTTAAAAAAAATTAAAAATACTAATATCTTAGATGATAATGATGATGATGACAATGATGATGATGATGATGATGATGATGATGATGATGATGATGATGATGATGATGATGATGATGATGATGATGATGATGATGATGATGATGATGATGACAAAGTGTATCTTTTTTAAATTGTACTTTTTTAAATTAACTTTTTAAATTAAAAAAAGATACATAACACTGTTATGTATCTTTTTTTTATTTTAGTTAGAACATACTGATATAGTTGTTAAACAGCTATACCAGCATGTCCAAACTATTTTTAAAAAGATCATTAATTGTTTAAAAATTGAACAAGCACAAAAAAAGGCTTTAAAGTTGTAACATGTTTATTTTGCACTAATGAAATCAAAATCTGGACGGAAGACATGTATCAGTCAACATTTACATTATAAATACCCACAAAATTTGCTTTATCAGATTATATTTATTTTAATACCCATAGATAAATCTAAAATTTAAATACTTATTTTAATATCGCATAGATAAATCTAAAATTGAAAACATTGATTCTTATATAAATAAACTCACAGACGATTCAATTGGTAATAATACTTTGAGAAAAAATAACAATTTTATAAATAATACCAAAAGTGTCACTGATATCATTCCAAATAATATTGAAAAACTAATGTAAAAAGGACTTATGATGTTTAAAAAGGCATAGCATATCTCTCAATAATTAGAGAGCATTGTTTCTATATTTCATGTGGCCTTTCAAGCAAGGTCTGCAAGCAAATTAGAGCTGATAAATTTTTCTTAGTTCTTCTATAAGAAGAATTGATGTTGTTTTTTATTTAATTCTTATTTTTAATAAATACATGTTTGTTTTTGGTTGTTTACTTAGTATGTTTAGATTCTTAAGAAAGAAGCAACACAAGTTTTTATTATTTAGAGCAATTGAGAGAGCTGAAGTTGCTATTTAGTAAAATTCTAAATTCAATTCATTTCGTAGTTATTTTTTGTTATTGAAAAGGTTAACAAAGATAAAATTTTTTAGAGAGTCAAACTGTTACTGATATGAGTATGTTTACTATTTAGTTTTATTTAAAGTTAGAATTTTATTCCGTAAAAAAAACTGAATAAAATAAGACTGTTATTTGTTGACATGTAAGTTTACATACTTAAATGTGCATATATTTCAGTATATTTTATATTTTTCTGTATTTATATGTATTTTCTCTTAAAAAAAAATAAATAAGAAGAAATAAAAAAAATAAAAAGACTGTAGTCTGTAGTGTAGAAGTAGTCGAAAAAGAATGACTAGCTTCTCCATCTTTGTTTAAAGTATTCTTCTTTTTAAAAGTTTGTGAGTATTTATTTTTAGAAAAGGTTGCAAAAAAACCATTTATTGTGAAAAAAACCAAAAACCATGGGTTATTTTAAAAAAACCAAATAAACCATGGTTTTTTTGGTTTAAACTCTTTTTTATTTGAATAAGCCATGTTTAGTCAACTTTTTCAATTAAAAAAAAGCATTAGCCATTTTACTTGCATAAATTATTATTTCTATTACATTACTGCTGTAAGTCATTAACAAATACATCATTATTGAATGAACAAGCCCAAAAGTTAAAAAAATTCTTTTGATTCCAGCACTAGAAGCTGGTGCGCTTAACAAACCTTCAATATCCATGATAATGTTGCATTCCAATGATTTCAACCATTCTATTGGTTTTCAAGAGATTTCAACCATTCTATTGGTTAATTTTTTACATATTTTAAAACAGATTCACAATACAAATAGTTTTTATAAAATGGAGCAGATTTGGCTTTCAGCTTGAATATTATTGGTAAAAAGTTCTTAATTTCTTTATCTGTGAATGTCATTGTAGCTTCATTTTCAATTTCAGAAAGATTAGGTTCAAAATATCTAGAATCTAGTGTGTTTGCAAGGAAATGAGCATCACTGACAGTCTGAAGATATCTTGTTTCCAATATTATTATTTTTTAGTTAATAATTAGATAAAAATAATTAGTTAATAATTTAGATAAAAATAATATCAGCATATGTCATACATTTCATAGTGTCACATATTTTTTGTTTGATCTCTTTGCAACTTATTCAATTGGTTTAAATATTTTCAATAAATATTCTGCATTTTGCTTTATCTGTATGCAGGGCTTGTGATGAAGTAAGCGCAATCACGCTTGTAAAACGTGCCCGTAAACAGTATTTTCAAACATTCTAGGCGCGATAAACAACGCTCGTTCAGCTTATAACGAGCGTATAAAATAACTCTCGACCAATAGTTCGGGATCATTTTTTTATTTTCATAAAATATTTAAAAAAGATTTTTTATTAAAGATATTCTATTATCAAAGCACTAATATAAAATATAAAAAACACTACAGCGTTCTCCTTTGCAACGTAATGAATGAGCAGTTTGAAGTCGTTAATAGTCACTAATTTCAGTTATGGAATGTGCACGTGGAAACGCAATGTGAATACAAAAATGCGCAAATAAATTAAGAATAGACAATTAGAAAACCGCTATAAGAAAATTGAAACTGCAGAGTATTATTAATCTTGTGAAAATATCAAGTAAGATTTATTTGATTTATTGTTTGTAATATTCCACACATCGTTTATAATAAAAATAAATATTAATAATAGAGTAATTTTTAAAATTAGTTTTTGTTCATAGTATAGGTTTTTTATTAATTATTATTTATTTTAACTCAAATTTAAAACGATTCTGTTGTTTAGAATGTTCGCAATCAAGGACATTCGAAAAGGAAACAAAGTAATGATGTCAATATTTATTAAATGGAAAGTTATTATTCTTATTATTATTTCAAATTATTCTTGTGTTATTTTTTTAAGATGAAAAACGTAATTTAAAAAAGAAATTTTAGAAAAAAATTAAATAATTAATTTGAATAGAAAATAACAAGAAATATAAAAACCATTAACCGTTAATTAAGTTTACAGCGTAACATTTTAAAATACGTATATCAAAACAACGAAGCAAAACTAAGTCACTAAATTATACTTCAATACTAAAGCAATAAGAAGTTGCGTTTTTGTTTGATATTATTTTTTTATAACATAAATAGTTAAAAATAAAATCGCGATCTGACAATATACAAGAAGTTTGGAAGTATAAAAATCTACTTCGTTGAAGTAGTTTCATGAGTGTGATACTAATTCAAACATTTTTTGACGAAAGAATTATGTAACAAATAAAAAAAGATATAAAAAAATAAAAAGCTTTTTTTGAGCATCACAATTCAGCAATTTTCATGATCGCGCTCGCCGACATTATTTTGAGCGCACATAATCACGCTTGATGAAAACATATTCTAATTTTACGAGCACGATATAACACGCTTGACGATGATACTCCAGTTATTGACATATTTTTTAAGTGAATTGCATACAGAATTCCAGCATATTTCAGTAGGAAGTGGTCATTTTGTTCCTTCCACTTTCTTTTTAATTTGCTCCGGTAATTATTATATCTCAATCAGATAACAATAGTTGTTGCATTGATTTTATTTTAGCTGCATTGTCAGTCACAAAACTTTTTACTGAGCATCCATTTTTACTGTGCATCTAAAGTTAGGTGTTACAGATTCTATTTCTTTACTTGCTAATTCAGATAATATTCCTGATAAGATATTCACCAGTATGGAAATGACCAGAAGTATTAATTGTTTCTACTAAAATATTAATATTATCAGCATTTACAGAGAAACAAACTATTTGTTTGTTTTGCATATTACTCCATCCATCTAAATTCATCGCTACAATTTTCCTATTCAATACACTGTAAGGTCGGTAGTTTGGTACAAACACTTTAAGGTCGGTAATTAGGTCCACATTGCTGAATGCCGACCCTAATTTTGAGGGTTGTATATTATATACAGATACATATAAAATGTTATATTGTATATAGAAAATAACTAGTACTGTTTGAACTGTACATAGTTATTGTCAATAAATTCTATAACTAAATATATTATTTTTTTATTTTAAATATTGTTTTCTTTAAAAATAATAACAAAATGAGTTAAAATTTGTATTCATTAATTTTCTTCCAGTATCGATAATAATCATAAACCAGTTGTTAAACTAAAAAGGTTAAATTATAAGGTTTACATATCATATATACTCTAAACTAATTCCATTTGATTTTGTTTTTAATATATTGCTTTACAGAAGAAATTTTGCAACACTTTTTTTACTCTTAAAAAGTTTTATAAATTACTTATATAGCTTAGAAATAAATTAAGTTTTAACATAGTGTTTTTGTTTTTATTACTAAATAATATTTATGTTAATAATATTGCAGTTTTTTTTAGCTTTTTTTTTGAACTTTATTATTTGTTATTCACTTGTTTCAGATATATTCTTAAAAACACGATTTAAGCAACTTTAGAATAGAAAATTTTTAATATATTTTTATTTAATTTTGACACTAATTGTTTAATTTAGTTTTTTTTCTTTTGTTTTTCTTTTGTTTAAATAATAGTGACATACAAAATTTATTAAAAATTTAAATACTTATTTTATTCTTTTGTTCATTTAGAGTAGTAAATAATTTAAAGTTTAAAGTTTTATAGAAAAATTTTAATTCTTAAAAATCTTTTACATTTATTTTTTAATACAGTAAAATTACTGTTAATTTGTTTATTGATAATAGTGAAGTAAAATTATTGTTAATATGTTTATTGATAGTGAAGTTGAAATGGTATTAAGCAAGATTAAATTAATCTACAAAATATTCCTATACAAGAAAGAATGCATTGTATAGGAAAAAGTAATACTATTCCAGATTATAATTATTTAGGAGAAACAAACCAGATCTATCAGAATTGTGATGCTAATACAGTTCCTGATGAAACACATTTTCTAAGATGCCATAATGAGAAAGTAGTTTTGCTGCAAATGTTACTTTTTTATGCAAGCTTTACAAGATTTATTTACAGAAAGTTATATAGATCAAAATTTCAATTTTTTTTTTTTTTATTATATTTAATTTTTTGATGCCCGTCTTTCTTTTGCTTTGTTTACAGCTAATGTGGTTCAACCTATGAATCATAGGCCGCCATGTTTTAGAATATGTGAACAAGTTTTACATTTTGTAAGTAATCTTTGGCCAGATCAAGATATTCTCCCAACATATTTTAATGTATATCTATGACCCACTTGCAGCAGTGAATTTTAGAATGCAATAACATGACAATCATCTATGCTTACATAATTTAATGTTTCATTTGCAAACTATAGTGAAGTTCCAGTTGTGTTTGTTGGAGAAGATGGTGCTCTACCTGTTTCCAGGAAAGTTAACTGAAGGACAGTGTCTTGCTTTCATAGAAACTAGAATGTCCGGACCCGGGTCATGAAAGGTCTGGTGCACAACTCCCACATATTCTTTATTTGTTTTAAATAAGTTACAGAAAATTGTAAAAAGTAATGATCTTAATCTCATTAGAGATTTTTATTTATCATTTTCTCTTGCGTTTCTTGAGTGTTATACGTGCACATAGCATAACAAAGTGGATATTTTAAAAGTTGGCTTAATTAAATATTTTGGCTCCTTTAATATCGAAGCTTCAGTTTCATTGTCTATTTGTTGCTTTTTAAATTTTAGGCTTTTTAAACTTCATTCTGTTCTTTTACTGAAACCATCGTTATTTTATTTGATATGGCGACAAAAATTAATTACAAAAAAAAAAATCAATTATTTTGGACTTTCAGATTAAATACTAATACTGATGGTTTTAGCTATCAAATAATTAAACATTTAAACATTAAATATTTAAACATTAAATAGTTAAACATTTTCATACTAAAGGCCCTTTATTTAAGATAAAATATTTAATAATTTAAATAAATTTAATTAAAATAAATCAAGCTTTTATGATATAAAATCAAAATTTAAATAAATTAACTAAAATATATCAAACTTTGGAAGAGAAAAAAAAACAATTTAAACAATTGAAATAATAATTTCAAATTAAATATATCACCTGATTTTTGTGATATCAAATCAAAAATTTAAAAGAATTTAATTTGTTAACTAATAATCGTCACTAAGTGCATGTTATAGTTTTGTCATCAATTTATGTAGAAAGTCTTTTAAAGAAAAACTTAAACATGCTGAGTCTATAATTGAAAAGTATGGTAAATCAGTATGTAATACTTTTAAAGTATGGTATTACTTTTGCCTGCAACTCAATATAGTGGAGTGAAATAACTGAAAAAATACACAAATATATTTTCAAATGTTATTAATTTATTGTTTATGATAAGTATGTTTACATGTGTAATTAAATAAAAGTTTGTATTTTATAAACGGTGCCCATAAAATATAATATGTTCAAAGTTTTGCGTATGTTTATTTTCTGTTTTTCTATGTTTTAAAAGTGGAATTACTTAGCAGTGTGTAGAGCGAGATTGTTAACCTTGCCAGTCAAGCAATGTTACTAAGTTGTGGTATTACTTGGCACCATTTAGTCCCAGTCGCTCTTAATTTCAGTAAATTATCTTTTACTTTAGAACATTAACTAAGTATGAATCTTGTGACTATGAATCTTGACTATGAATGATATGAAGTATGAATCTTGTGACTATTAATCTTGACTATGAATGACATGAAGTATGAATCTTGTGACTATAAAACTTGACTATGAATCTTACTATAATTAGTATCAAAGCATATATACTAGAGTTAGTTAAGCTATACATCTTTATTTTTTATTTTTTTTCCTTTCTTTTTTTTGAATTTTTTTTCAAAGTCACTAATTTTAATTTCTTGAACCCATTAGATAAGTGTTATTTTTTATATTTAAATTGAAATTCAACTTTATATATATCTTCTTTTTATTATACTGTTCTTTTTGTTTATCATTACTTTCAGATATCTACGGTATCATGACTGATATGTTTGAGATTATTATAATAACTTTTTTATTATTAGTTTTTATGACTATTATTTATTAGACTATAACCTGATTTGTCATAATATAATATAATATACAGTCGCAAGCAGTGAATTGTACACAGCAGTAAATTTCTACATTTTTATTTCTTTGTACCTAAACTTAAATAAGTTTTAATAATTTGTATTATTATTTGAAATATATTGTAGTATATTGTCCTCTTAGTTATGGATTAGTTATGAAATAAAAAATACAGAATATGTAACCATTAAATTACGAGACGAAAAGATAAAAAGTAACCAAAATTACTGCTGTGTACAATTCACTGCTCTATATATATATATAATATATATTATATATATATATATATAAAATATATATTATATATATATAATATATATTATATATATATATATAAAATATATATTATATATATATAATATATTTTTTACATATATGTATATATATATATATATAATATATATAATATATATTATATATATATTTATATATACATATAATATATATATTATATATATATATATTTATTTATTTAAATATATATTTATTTATTTAAATATATATATATATATATATATATATATATATATTATATATATATATATATATATATATATATATATATATATATATATATATATACAATATATATATGCGTTATACGCCATTTTAATTGAGTTTTTTTAATTGAACTTTTTAATTTAAAAAGCTTTTCTTAAAAAGCTTTTTAAATTAAAAAATTAAATATTACTTTACATCATTCTATTTCAATTAGTTTTAATCACAACAAAGTTTAATCAACAAATACTAAATTCTATAATTGTTCTTTATTTAATCTATTATTATAAGGGTTTTTGTTTTAAAAAATGCTGTTTAAATATTTTCTAAAATAGAATTAAATATAACCTGAATCTATAAATAGAAACTGAAGAATTTTTTATGTTACTTAGAATAGTTTAAAAGTTTTATTATCGATCAGACACAAACAATAAGAAGGAAAGAACTTTTCTTCAAACATAATGTCTAGTAGATAATAAGTTTAAAATAAATATCAACAAAAAAATGCTGTATAAAAAATAAAACTTTTTACAACACCAATTTGTAATGCTAACAATCGCACATAATATTGTCATAAATTGTTAATCACATTTTAATTTTTAAAATGCCAACTTAACAAACATTCTTAAGATTAAAAAAAAGAAGACTTTATATTAAATTTAAAAAAACAAAAACAAGTCACATTGTCAAATCATGAATACATTTTTGGAAAAAACATTTTAGTGATGTGTTGAAAAATAAGGTGTTAAATACTTATGTGAAACTATAAACTTATGATTAAACTAAAATAAATAAGAAAAAGAGAAGAAAAAAACTCTAATACCAATTTTGTTTCCTCTTTAACAACTGATGTTTCACCTTTTATATCTGATATTAAAAGAGTATTTATTCCATTTTCCAAACAAATAACTCTAAAATATAAAAAATGTAATTATACTTTATACTTAAGTATACTTGTTGTATAACTTTTTGCATTAATAACTGCTTGGCATCTGCAGAGCTTGCTTTTAACTATTTTTGTTAACAGGCTAACTTTTAACATATTCCAACCATTTAGGAGTGTCAAAATTAATTCATCTTTCTTACTATATTTTCTGTCTTTGAGTTTAGCTAATATAGACCACAGATTCTCAATTTTGTATATATCTTTTAATTTTTCTTGCAGTACACTTCAGGTAATATATAGTTTTCATCTGGAAATGTATATGCGGTAGTGGTGTAGTGGTAGAGCGCTCGCTTCATAAGCGAGAGTTTCCGAGTTCAATCCCCACCACATCCCTGGTAGTACTGCGCTCAACTTGTTTCTCCGCGCAGCGGCCTTGTTCGTCAAAGTTTGTTTTTCGGAGTTATAGAGTTGAGAGAGGGTTATAACCACAATTAAGTAGCTTCCTCATCTGTATTGGCCTTCTAGGTCTTGGAGAGGTGAAATAACAAAAGGTTTAAATTTCGCTTTATCTGACTAACCAATAACATGCAGTCTTTATCAATTCCCTCACAATCAATGTATCTTAAAAAATCACTTTATAAATACAAAAACTTTTTAAAATTATGTTTTATGTGAAACATAAAACATAATTTTAAAAAGATCCTTTTTGGACCTGTTATTAAATTCTCTAAAGGCTCCTTTTTGTCAATTTCTTATTTTAACTACTAAAATAGTGTAAACATGTTAAGTATCTAACATTGAATTTCAAAAATTATAAAAAACTTCTTGCTACAATTAATTTTACCTAATATGTATATAATTTTAAAGTTAGCTTTTCATTTAAGTTAGCTTCTTCTTCTTCTGCAGAAGTTACCACTTCTGCAGTTTAGTTAAACTACAAACTGCAAAAACTTTTTTATTTTAATTGAGTACATTATTAGTTCTAATTTTATATTAAAGAAAAAAATTTCTAAAATAAGTGACAAAAACATTAAGTTTTATGACTTTTTTTTTTTTTTAACCATGCTGTCCCTTTTTTTTTTTGAGGACACTCAAGCACAAATATATGTATATATATATTTATCAATTTATATATATATATATATATATATATATATATATATATATATATATATATATATATATATATATATATATATATCAGGCCTTGTTAAGAAGCGTTACGCAGCTCGCATTTTGCTTGCGAAAAGGCGATTTGCCTACGCGTTCAGCAGTTTTGCGCTACGCAAAAACTTATATCTGTTAGAATATTTAAATTATCTTTTGATTGTCGTTAACGTGACGTTTATTCAGAAGAAATAAAGTCGTAAGTAAAAGCATCTAACCGCAATTGTAAACTAATAGATTTTGTTAAAGAAAGTTTGTTAAATAATTTTTTTGTTGTTAAAAATTATATAAAAAAAAATTAAGTGTTTTAAGTTTTATCTTAAGAAATTAAATATATAAATTTCTTTTAAATATAAAATTTATTTTTAGTCATAATAGTTTTAAAAATGCACGATTTATTTTGATGAAATATTTTATTAATAAGATATTTTGTTTATTGTTAATTCATTAACGTAAGGTTTTAATGACGTTCGTTTAATTTATGAAAATAAATTATGATCACGAATATGTTATCGGTAACTGATAAACAACAACAAAAAAACTCTTTCTTGTTTAAAAACATTAAAATGAGTTCACATATTAAATAAGAAAAAATTTATTAAAAATTAGTTAACAAAATAACCAAAAATCAACTGTAAAATCATAAGAAAATAAACAAACATTATTTTACGTTTCATGAAAAAAATATTTTTTTCAAAATAAAATTTAGTTCATATTTGAAAAAAATAATAAAAACGATTTTTTAAATAGGAACTTAGATTTTATTTGTAACTTTTGTTATAGTGAGAAAAAAACAAACTGTTTGTTTAACGCGTTAATAAAATAACTTTAATTACAATGCGGTACTTGAAAAGACGCGAGTGATGCAATATAACTTCTAACGATGCAAAATATATTTGATGAGTTGAGTTACTTAGAAATGCGTTACGCGTTTTCGCTACGCAGCGAAATCTCGTGACAAGGCCTGATATATATATATATATATATATATATATATATATATATATATATATATATATATATATATATATAAGGGTATTCCTAAAAAACCAAAGTTCAAAAATGTCGATCTCCCGATCGATCGATCTGGCTGTTTTCTGGTAATGGGTAGCGTAAAAACCCTAAATTTCAAATTTCAGACTAAAATGTTAACCCTTATCCCAAGTCCCCCAAAAAAGTGATTTTTTAAATTTTTCAAAGATTTTAAATTATTTTTAATCTATAATTTTTGTAAGTAAACAAACAATTAAATTTTAACTTTTACATAAATGATCAGGAAAAAAATCATGGCCAACAAGTTTAATGTGGAGATTAAAATATCATAAATATTACTATTTTTTCATTTTTATCGGTATATTTCATATATAGTATTATTGGTATTTCTTATATTGAGTAACTATCTCAATTAAATTCTCATTAAAAAAAAAACATATCTTCTAACTTATAATACACTTGAATATGAAGGAATACACAAAGCTATTACAAATTTATTTAATTACGAAAATGTAACTACATCAGTAAAAGTTTGTTTAACGATTGTTCAAAGTTGAAATCAGTAAAACACTTTCTGTGGTTTTTAACTACTTGTAACACACTTTGCTTACTTTTTTCATCTTTTGTGAGGGACAATGAAAAGTCTTGCATCAATTTTACACCTCTCTCAGCAACATCATTAACAACTCTAATATTTTTTTAAAAGTTCATTGCTTTAATATTTTTTCTGCTAATCACATTGGTAGAATTGGAGTTTTTTAATAATATTCTTTTTTTCATTTTCAGACAACATTTTTGAAACCAATGATGAAACTGCAATCTCCTTGGTTAAATAAAAAAATGATTTTTAAATATTCTTAAGGTGCTTTCTGATATTTCCTTGTTGATGACTTTGAATTCCTGCAATTTATTGAAAAGTTTTTAAAGTTTGAAGTCATTAAAAGGAGTGTCAACTCCAAGGGGGCATGTTAACCAGTGCTTGACATACACAAGAGCATTAAAAAGACATATATCTCTCAGCTTCGCTGTAGTTACCTCATTATAGCCCATAGAATCTCTAAGGAGGTACATTTAAGCAGCGTATATCATCAATGACATCTATCTTGCATGATTAAAAGCCCCAAGCATGATTAATATTGCTAGTCTATCTGACCGTTTCTTGTGAGGGTCCTCACAATCACTTTTCCAGTGCAAAACACAAAATTCAGGAGCCACAAACGATGATTTTATTTCATCTTCCATTATGGCCCTATTTTCTTGAATATATCGGTGACATGAGGTTTTCGAAATAGCCACAGTATCTAAATCAACTCCACTACATTTTAGTATTGCAGCTGTGATCCCTGTTGCTTGATTAAGGAATAGATTCAAGCAATTTTCTTGTATAATCTTTGTCAACAGAGCCTAAATGGCCTTTTTTACCATCCTTTAAAGCATCTAAAAACTTTCTTTTTGTTTAGTGTTCCTTAATTTGTCACACTTAACAATATCAGCTGCTTCTTGATGTGAAATATAAAAAAACTCTTCAAGTCGATTTAAAAACATCATTTTTCATCATTTCTACCTTTATGTTTGGTTAAGGTTCTAAATGATTCATACAAATTTGTAAGTTTCTGTTTTACTTTGTCTTTCCTCTGTGTTTTTACTCCTCTTTTCTCTCATATAACACACAGCTCATCAGTTATCTTACTACATATAACAGTATTACTAATAGAGTACTTATCATGTTTCATACGCTCTTCTTTCAAAAAGAAAAAGTATCGCAATACCTCACGCTTAGATGGTATTCGGTTTGAAGGTAGTTGTTCCAGATAGTTCCCCAATAACCAAATTTGGCATTTTGAACGCAAACTTGATTGACTCATATTGAAAAAGCTAACTTTATAACTTTCACAAAACGCACTGCAATATCTCATAGCAACATAAACATAACCTTAATCTTTAACAATAAAAAAAATGACTTTATTGTAAAAATGACAACTATAATTACATTTAAGAACTCTGTTTCATACGTACTATTTTACATTTTTATAATCAACTTTTCATAACTAACAAAACTCCCTAGGGATAATTATGTACATGTACACAATTATCCCAAGGGAGTTTTGTATGTATTTTATGTCATAAACTATTTTTGCAAAAATAGTTTATGACATATATACAATAACAATTTGTAAACATTATTAAATTATAATAGCTTATTTAAATAAGCAATTAAGATATATGAGCATCAAAACAAAAGTCAGCTAATTACTAAAATTTTGATGCGCTTTGATGTATTTTAACATATTAAAAAATACTAATAAAAATAAAAAAATCAGTAATATTTATGTTTTAATTCCCATATTAAACTTGTTATCATGGCTTTTGGTTTTTTTTCTGAACATATGCGTAAAATATAAGTTAAAACTGAGTTTACTTTTTTGTTTACTTACAAAAAGTTATGGAACAAAAATAATCTAAAATCTTTGAAAAAACCAAAAAATAAATATTTTGGGGGACTTGAGACAAGGGTTAGGATTAACTTTCTGGGCTGAAATTTGAAATTTAAGGTTTTTACTCTACCCATCATCAGAAAACAGCCATGGAGATTGACATTTTATAACTTTGGTTTATTCGAAACACCCTAATATATATATTATCAGGTACATTCTTAGAGGAAACAACACATTTTTAATCAAAATACAATTAAAGTAAGCTACAGTTGCACAAAAAATATGGAAAGAATTATAAAAGATCACAATAATGCTTTGTTAAACAAAAAAGAAATCCTAAATGAAATAGCTACAGAAAAGTGTAATTGTAAACAAAAAAACAATTGTCCAATGAGTGGAAGTTGCTTATCAAAAAATTTGGTATATAAATGTGTTATATCCTCTAAGAATGTACCTGATAAATAATATATTCTTTTTATAATAGTGTCAGCAAATTCCACAAATGTGTGAAAATTTACAGTAGTTAAGAAATAAAATATATATATATATAATATATATGTTACTGTTACCCGCAGTACCAGGAATTAGCTAAATGCTAATGTTTATAATATAATTTAATATTGCAACTCTGAGTTTCATGTGTTATCACAATCATCAGGCAAGTAGTAAAAGTTTAATTTTGCTACGATTTGTTTAGTGGACGTTATGGTTTATATTTGTATTTTAGATCGTTACGGGACGGGAAAAATATATATATATATATATATATATATATATATATATATATATATATATATATATATATATATATATATATATATATGACAAGGTGGGGAGGCCAAGTTTATTACACTAAAAAATATGTTTGCTAAAACCCCTGCCTCTTTCAACCCGGTGTTGTCGGTGGAAACCCCCCCCCCCCCACACACACACACACGCAAACACACAATTTTTTGAGTATATATACAGGGACAAACCCAGACCTGCTTTTTTACCGCTGGAGCGGTATGGGCGCCCAAAAATTATTTTTAATTTTTATATTGCTTTTTTATTAAAGAAAAAAAAAAAAATTTCACTTTTAAACACAGTAGTATATAAGTAATTTTCAGCTTATTTTAGCTACCTCATTTTTTCTTTCGGTCAATAAAA
The DNA here is from genome assembly GCF_038396675.1 of Hydra vulgaris. Lineage (NCBI taxonomy): Eukaryota > Metazoa > Cnidaria > Hydrozoa > Anthoathecata > Hydridae > Hydra > Hydra vulgaris. Next base: position 29,191,998 of record NC_088932.1, on the reverse strand, counting down.
TAAATTTAAAAAATATAGCTTTTTTACATAATTATGTGACGTGACTGTTATTTGGTTACTAACCAAACATTAGTTTTAACAAAACGAAAGTTGTTACAAAATTTGTTTTGAAAACTTTATAACAATGGAAAATTTATAACAACGGAATGTATAAAAAATTTGCTTTTTCGAAAGATAAAACGATTTTAAAATATCTATTCAGAGTATTGTAAACTTTTGTTTTATGGCAATTAAGAGTAAACTGCTTTTGATAATAAATGAACAAAAGTAAAAAATTTGCCTTTATTACTATTGCGCAAACTTATTTTTGGAATGAATGAACTTTATTTTTAATTAAAGATCATTAAGAATTAATGAATTTAATTATCTTTAATTTAAAGGTGCCTTAAAACCACTTTAAAAATTATTAACCTTAAGTAAAAGTTAAATAAACAGCTCTGCTAATATTTAAATCAAAACTTTAAAATTAAAATGGTACTAAATACGTTTATTAAATGCTAAAGTTTTTTGTTCGAATTATTTGAGTACAAGACATAAAACTATTTTGTTAATTTTACAAATATTATGCAATTTAATATATGTAAATATATTATGTAATGTTAATATTAATTAAAGATTTTTAAAAGTATTTAAAAATTTATTTATTAATTATTTAAAACATTAATAATTACTAAAATTAAATTTAATAAAATATAGTTAAGAAATGTTTAAAATACTTTAAAAAATTTTCAATAATTATTTACCATAGCGTGTGACAAAAGCGTTTAGTAAAGTCTTAAGTAAAATAGTTTTCTTATAGTAACTAAAGTTAAATCGTCCACCGGTAAATTGATGTATTAAAAAAATTGCCTTTAAATCAACTCCTTATCTTAGGATGAACTAAACAAGATAAACACGAAAGATTAAAATGATGATTGAAATAATGATGATAAAAAATCATTGTTGCAACACTGGTTTTAACTAGGGGAGGAGGAAGAGAGTGAGTGAGGGGGAGGAGGAGGGGTATCCCCAAATAAACTCTGGTTTCTTCACTGATATATATATATATATATATATATATATATATATATATATATATATATATATATATATATATATATATATATATATATATATATATATATATATATATACATACATACATACATATACACACATATATATACACACACATATATGTGTGTGTGTATATATACACACACATATATATGTATGTATATATATCCTTATTTCGTAGTCGAGACTTTTATAGTAAGAAATATATATATATATATATATATATATATATATATATATATATATATATATATATATATATATATATATATATATATATATATATATACATCTGTGTGTGTGCATCTGTATATCATTATCTGGTAGTGGAAAGAGACTTTTATAGTAAGAAAAAAGTATATATTAATGTATATATATATCAATATATATACATACATACATAGGTATACAAACACATTCTTACTTATAATTATTATAATTCAATAATATATTATAGACCACATAAAATCTTTATACCTGTAACTTCTATAATCAGTAAATGGCTTAATTGGAGAGTAGTTAGACAGCATTGTTGATGGCTGGACTTGACTCATCTAGTCTATTGTATAAGTATAAAAATTATATTTATATTAAAATTTATATGAAATCAATCTACTAACAGTATTTGAATCATTTTCAAAGGAATAATAATATTCAAGCTTTGACAAAAAATGAAAATATTTAATATATACTAAACTTTTTGTTAATAAATTGCAAATTTATATATATATTAAAATTTGCAATAAATTGTATATTACAATTAGCTTAGAAAAAATGTTAAAAAATTGTAGACTACAGTTTGTAGTGGCATTGGCATTACATGTCTTTTTCATCAAGACAAGTAATGCCAATGCCTCTACAAACTGTAGTGGCATGGGCAATATATATATATATATATATATATATATATATATATATATATATATATATATATATATATATATATATATATATATACATATATATATACATATATATATATATATATATGTATATATATATGTATATATATATATATATATATATATATATATATATATATATATATATATATATGTATATATATATATATATATATATATATATATATATATATATATATATATATATATTGCACATCAGTACCAATATATATATATATATATATATATATATATATATATATATATATATATATATATATATATACTATATATATATATATATATATATATATATATATATATATATATATATATATATATATATATATATATATATATATTGGTACTGATGACGTCACGTTCATACTTTTTTTTTATTAAACTAAAAAATACATACTTACGTCAAACATGAGATAACCTCTTGAGAAAACCTTAGAGTAAATAAAAACATATTTAGAAAAACTTACGGGCAATTTTAAAAGGGCTTAAAGGGTCATATTTGGGCCCTTATTTGATACTGATGACGTCACGCTTTTAAGTTTTTTAAAGTATATATATTTACGTTAAACGAAAGGTAAACTCTTCCTAAAAATATATATATATATATATAAGATTTATTTGAGGAATCGGTCTTTCAGTAGAAACGCCAATATCCACAGAAATGTGTTTTTCAAGTGGGTTTCGGAAGTGCAACGCGTAAATAGCAATATATGTGTCAACCGTGCGAATGCAAACGGTTTTGAAACTACTAGATGCAGCGTGCTAAGGGCACAAGAATACTTTTGTATCAGCCTCTTCTTGACTTGTGTGCAATTCTGATCACGACTAATAGTTTCTTCAATGCATTGGTCAGACGGAACTTTGTTTAAAGTACCGCTCGTTCTTCATACGGAGAAGTTACCATTCCTGTTTTTATAAATAGTTGGATGAGTTTAAGGAAGTTGAATCATTTCGGTCAAATAGAAACTTAAGAAACGAGAATAATTTGGACGATCATATGCAAAAAACCAAAGTAGCATTTGGCATGTTGCCCTCTAATAAGTTACCAACCTTTGTTGAACGGAGCAAAGCAAAAAAAAATATTTAACATTCCGATAAGGGAAAACCAAAAAGCATAAGTTGGTCCGGAAATATCAATATCTTTTAACACATTTTAGTGATCATCTAAAGTTTTAAAAAAGTCATCATCTAACACGGACTTCAAACTGTCATAATTCGTTCAGAAATGATAAAAGCATAATTTTGATATCAACATTAAATTCACAGACATGAAGCATTTTGAGGCAAACATATTTACCTCCTTGAAACAGTTACTGAACTCAGGTGAGGACGAGAAGTGATTCGAAGAAGAAAGATTGTTTTCAACTAACCAACTTTCAAAATGTTTTATCCTCAGCTAGTTTAGTGCATTATACAGGTATTTAAAAATTCGAACGGCACGGTTATATTGCTTTCCCTTCAAAATACGCGCCAATGAACTTTTACTTTTTTTTTTTAACTTAATTTTATTTAGGTGCCCCTGTAAGTCCTTACGGTCTTATCACAGAGCACTGCGGATGAGCATTTAATTGAAAGGTCTCGACTCCTTGCTAACCGATGTTGCTAAAAGTGCCCAGAGGTGGGGTTTGAACCACTGATCCTTTGTTTCTGAGGCAAGTGCGCTACCATTGCGTTTCGGCTGCACCTTAAAGATAAAAAATATATATCTTTAGTATTTCGACTTTCTTCGATCAAAAAAATTTTGCTCGAATATTACAATACAATAATACAATGACAATAAAATTTAAGGAGATAAAGAAATCACTCAACGGCTATATCAGCTTCAATTATCCAGTCTTGTAATCCGGCATCATTAAATCTTTTACCATTAACAGCTGAAAAAATACAAGATGTGTGAAATGCACCCACTCGGAGGGCAATGGTTCTTTTAAGATCAATATGACTAGGGTTCATCAGGATTTCCATCGCTTTTGCATATATAGCTTGATCCATTACAATGTCATTTTCTGAGATACCAAAAATCTTGGCTTTAGCTTTGGACTTCAGCAAAACTTCAAGAACTGTGCTCAAGTTAGTAGGTGATGAGTTGGTAGCAAGAAGATAGCTAACAGTGTGGATATCTTTTGGTATCCTTTTAAGTGTAATTAGGTAGTTAAACCCAGTTAAACTTGTGATATAATTAGAAAAATGATATAGTAAGGTCCAAAAGAAATCTTCTTCTCTGAAGCTACCAGTAACTGTCTTTTGACAACGCCTTTGACGTAGTTTTTCTGGTTCTTCCCAATTATGCTTTACGAACAGAGGTAGCTCTTTCTCAGTTGCTTTAAAGGATCTTTTTCTTTTTCTTGAAATTATTTCGTTAACCCCGTTTTTGTGTACTTGACGGAGGTTTTGTAACTGAATGACAATACCATTTGTAAAGTGCATAGAGGTTCAGTTTAAAGTTTCGGAGTTTATGTCGTTGTAGTCCCAAACGAAGGTCAAAAATTTTGAGGGCTGGAGAGCAAAAGGGCAAAAAAAAAAAAAATTTGATTTTGCATTGCATTTTTTGCAAGAGCTGTTTCTAAATAATTTACTTCATCATAGGAAATTCCATGTCCTAATTTACTTAGCCATTTCACTAACTCTTTTGATCCAGTTTTTTGTTTGGTACTTAACTCTAGTAACACGTGTTTAGGGCATCCATGATGGCCGTTTGTTACATTAAAAATTACATCTTCACAAAGAGAGTTTATTTTGACAATTCTTAATTTACTAAATCTAGCACAAAATAGAACTTTCGCAAAAAGTTGGTGAAGAAGAGGTGGAATTTCAGTTTTAATCTTAATAACTCGTTTTCATTAGAAGGCCATTCAAAATATGTTTTTTTTCATAGAAAAAACCTCGCTGCGAATCTCTTGTGCGACATGATCGATAAGGTGTTCAATCGGTTTTGGATTAATCTTTTTTTCTAGATTCTCAATCTTTTTTAAAAAACTTCAATGATTTTCCCCTTCTCAATGGTATTGATGTATAAGAAAGAATAGTCGTATTTTGGTGACCACAACAAAACTCTATCTGAATTTTTTTTTCTGTTTGTGCAGTTTTTTTCGTAAAATTCAAATAGATTGCTTGTATGAATAATCTCTAAATTGTCTAATACATGTTTTTTCACATAGTCGAAGAGTTAACGAATATATGCATCTTCGTTAAAATAAAAAGAATTTTTTTTGGGTGTCGTACAGTTAAGGTAACAAGACCGATGATAATATAATTCTAAGAAAATTATGGTTTGTCATTCTGTGCCCGATATACTAACCATGAGTCGTGGAATGTCAGCTATACTTACATTTTTTTCTTTTAACATGTTTTCAGCACTTTCCGTTACGCATTTTGTAAGCGTTTCATATCTGTTCCTATCTTTATTAGTCTTTTTGTGATAGCAATTGCAACAGTCTACATCTGCAATAATTTGTCCTGAAACAAGTAAATTATTTTAACTTTGAAGTAGTACCTAAACAATATAAAAAAGTGAAAACTGAGGGTAATTTTCTTTGCTTTGCATTTCCCATCCAAGGGACTTTTAATTTACATGATCTATCTTCTCCGAGCTGAGATTCTGCGCTTAGATGAGGATGCATCATCCACGCCTACACTCTCGTTGACTTGATGTTAAGTCAACAAGATTATTCCGACGTAGATTTTTTATGTTTTTATATTCAAAAACAATTGTTATTTTAGTAAACGGTTTTTGAAAAGTGAACATTTTTTAACGTAAACAAAGAACGGGAACAAACTTTCTTTTTTAGATTTATTAAATTAAAATTATTTTATAATTTTAATACAATATTAAAAGACAATTATAAACAAATTTGTTTTCAAATAAGGTTTTTGAAATTTTGATTACAAAGATTTTAGTAATTTTATTTAAAAAAACTAATTCTACAGACTGTTAACCCCCTGTCAATAACTTGTGAAAACCTAACTAATGCTTTGTGGTATTCGATTTATTAACAACAAGGCGTATATTTTTATACTTGAAATCTTTTCAATAAGTTACATCTATATTTGTCTCTAACTAAAGTTATAAGCAGTTTTCTAGTGGCACGGAAAGACTTTTAAACTTCTTAAGTTATATGAAACAAGTCTGTACAAAAATTAAAATGTCCACTCAAAATGTTTAGTTTTCCTTCTTTTTTACATGAAGCGACCAGACTACTTGTTTGAATATTTGAAGAAAAAAAAAATAACTTATAACTTTTTGAAGAAAAAAAAGTCTAAATTATCAAAGAAGGGAAGATAGGGGGTGGGGGGGGAAGGCAGTTACCATAATCCCTCCCCCCCCCTCCCCTCCTTTACTAATGGATCTGCCCTTGGATCAAACTAGGAGCGAATCAAATTTGATTAATGTCTATAAAACTGGTGAGTATATATATATATATATATATAAACTACCGTCCATAAGTTTAATTTCACTTAGCGAAAATTTGTAGTCAGATGGTAATACAATATTTATAAATAAGTGTAATAGCCCTAACATCAGTTGCAATGTCCGCTTTCTTTGAGCTTGCTTTCTAATACAACTTATTTTTTACTTATTTTTCTTTTACTGATTTCACTTCGTTTCTTTACAAAATTTACTTTCTCTTAATCTGTAGAGGTGTATAATCTGCTTTCTACGGGCTTCATTGAATCTGTTTTCTGCAGATTTTGTATGTGGCAATTAGCTGTAGGTATATGGCAATTAGCTAGAGGAGGATAAACCACAATACCACTTACCAAAAAGTTAGATTTTATAATAAATTTTTGGAATTTTGTAAAGGTAATAATTACAAAAATTAATATTTTTATTTACTAACTTTATATAACTTACTCAATTTCCATAAGAAAAGCTATAAATTACTAGTCAAAATTAAGTTCTTTAAATTAAATTGTATTTTCATCAGTATGACCGCCTCTTGATTTAATGAGAGCCTGGAAAATACCAGGCAATCTGTTATACAGCAGATGTAAATATTAGCCATCAACAGCACTCCAAATATTTTGAAGTGATGTTTTTTAGATCATTTTTCCCTATTGGAAGGTTTTTTCGCACCTCTCTGTATAGGTGATCCCAAAGGTATTTCAATTATTATTATTAAATTGCAATCAAGACTTTGAGTTGGCTTTTAACTATTATTATTTAAGTTATTAACTGTAGTACTCTGCTGTACTCTATCCTCAAATTTTTTCCGTAAGTATTATTTTACGACTTTAGCTGTATGTTTTAGATCGTTTTTTTGTTGGAAAACAAATCTTTGATCAATAAGTTTTGTACCACAATCCAAAACTTGTACTTCCAAAATATGCAAATAAACCTAATTTATCTTTTTTTTTTCGTTTTACAGGTTTTTCTACTTGGCCACCTCTAAAACAACTCCAAAGCATGTGTTTAAACGTTTGCAGTATGCAATCATCGAGCATCTTTTCTCCAAATCAACAACAAACAAGGACCGATGCTTATTGTCAAAAAATTTTCAACATGGCTACAGAAAATAAAATTAATATTAAATAAAACTAATCGGAATTAAAGATGGTGTAGCTCCTTGGATGTCAAAAAGTCACCTAATGAGATAGCATTACATTTTCCCTATAATTATTGTTCATTAAAAACTATATTTATTAATTGTTTTTATACTTTAAAGTTTCATATAATAAGTTAATCGATGCATACTTATACATTTTTAAGATTTTAAAATTTGAGGAATCTTTCGTATGGTCTTGCCACACTTTGACACGCAGTGCATTGACAAAAACTACGCACTAAGACACACAACATATATATGTATTGTCAACATGTATATACTTGTCCACTTGTTCAAAAAAAGCTTTTACCAAAATCTGACAATTTAATTACATATAAATTTTTTTGTCAAAATTATTTTTTTGCCAATGCATTGGCAAAATGGCATTGGCTTCCATGCCATGCAATGCATTGCAATGGCATGGAAGTAAAATTTTAAATTTTTAACTTTTGTTTTGAATACTTCTAATTTATTCGATAGTTTTTTAAAAAAAATAATTTTTTTAAATAGTCCAAGTCTTTTGCAATATGAGTCGTCCATAAATCACACAATCCTTAATTCTTTAAAAAAAAAAAAGAAGTAGGAGATCATCTGTTTTTTGCGCGGCGAGTTTCATTTAACTTGAAGACTATTTTAATTTTTTGCAAGGAAAAACTTGTGATCTTTTTTTTTTGTTTATTGATAAATTTAGCGTTGCGTAATTTATGGACGTTCCCATAAATCATATAAAACGTAACTTTGATGTCAATTTTTTAACATTTGCTCTTAAATATTATTTAAATTGCTCGTTAACTTAAAAACAAACGTGAAATTATTTTTCATTGCAACCACCGGCGGGAAGCAAATATTTTCGCCTCCAATTTGGCAACCGCAGCCACCTGGGAGACAGAAATCATGGGAGGTGGTCCTAAAAATCATTTTGCCCCCAAAAGTTCATTTGGAGGCGACTACCACTTGGCGTTAGTCTCCGAAGCTCTTTACCTCCAAAAAAAAGCTCTGACTGCAGCTAATATAAACACAGAAGCCACTGGAGACGGCTGTCAGAACATTTTGCCGCTGAAAATTTTTTGGAAGGTCACCGCCAACGGCTTCCGCCTCCCTAAACAGTCGGCCTTTCGGCAGAAAGTTATTTTGCCGCCAGGCGGCATTATTAACTGTAGTTGTTGAGTCAACCTTTTTCAAACATTTTGTACTTATCGAATAATAAATCATTCTTTAAAACAATAAACATTTTAACAAATCTTTATATACTATAAAAAAACCATTATATATTATAAAAACGAAAAAAAACTGATTTTTTTTTTTCAGTATATTTGAAATATATAGAGTCAAAAGATTATGTTAAAAGTAAATATACATTTAAATTAAATTAAGTTAATGAACTTAATTAAGTTAATTAAATTGAAAAGTCTCCATTTTAGTTAAATAAAAATCTTGTTTTTCAGATTTCGCTGAAAATAATATCAATTTTTAACTTCTTTTAACTATAAAATATAAAAGGAAAGTTTAATAAAAAATTAATTTTACTTTTAAAATAAAAAATATCACTGCAATTAAATATTATTTAAAAATTGGCACTCCATTTAAAACATTTGTTAGGGGTTTGTTGCCATTCTTTGTTATTTTGAGTCACTGTGCAATATATTTTGTGTGTACTTTAATATATTTGAATCACTTTTGTGTCACTGTGTATGTACATTTTGTGTAATACTTTGTTTTGTGTAATACTTTATACTGCATAGTTTATACATAAAAATTTAAAAGCTTATATGCACTTAATAAGTTTTTATGTGCTCTAGTGGTACTATTGATGATTGCATACGGATTCCACAAAACGTTCGTTTTTTTTTAAAATAAGCAAAAAAACTCAGTTTTCCAAGATGACGCTGAAAAGATTTATTAAGGAAACAGTTTGATAATGCATTAGTAATAGTTGATAAATTTGATAGTAATGCTGAAGCACTTAACATGTAGCTTGGTATTTGTATCTTAAATAATATAAAAAATCTAATTACAATATATGGAATCCAGACTACAAAAACTAGAATTGCTGATATAGCATACATCTTTAAGTAAATTTTTTTGCCAATTTGACTAAAACCAACTTGAATTTGGATTTCTCTGCGGGTTGAGGTTTTATTACTAAAAAGTAATGCAGTTAATATTAATATTCCTGGTAAAAAAAAGCCAAAAATTATTGCTGTAATAACAAATGAAATACTATCTAGTCTTGAAAGTTTCCAATCTAAAGAGCATCTAAAAAAATCCACTTCTAAATCATATTTTGACCAACCGATTAGAGGTAATAATCCCCAAAAAAATCCATATGCGTAGCAAAAGTATATTGAGATTATCTTGTAGTTACGTTTTTTGCAATTTTTATAGTAAAACATAGGAGCTCTTAGACCTGTTGCCCTAATCACCGAAAAAACTGAAAAGTGCATTATATTTACAATTACCAGAGAAAATGTTGCAAAGCCACTTCCTATACAAAAAAAAGTAGTAGTATTATTAAAAAAAATTGAAACTTCCATTAATGTTTGCGGAATCTGTCCAAATAATACTTGAAGCATGTTTGCAATTGAAATGCTCACTGTGAATAAATTAGAAATTTCTGAGCTGTACATTTTGAAAACGATAACATAGCAGACAATTGTATTCAAAACCATCGAAAAGAAAATCAACGTAAAACAATACACTGTTGAAAAATAATGAATCATTTGTATCTCTTAGTAATATACCTAAAAAATTAAAAGTATCATTTATTTTAGGACTTTTTTGTCTTATATTTAGTTGTAGTATTTTTTTTTTAAGCTAAAATGAAAATTTATTTTAAAACCACTGTTAAATTTTTGATTAATCATCTTATTTTTAAAGTTTATAAAAATATATAAATACTTTAATTTGAATTATTTTATTTTTAGTTTGTGAACAATAAAAAAGGGTTCAAAATAAGGGTTGTCCTAAAAGTAAGAATGTTTTGTCACAGCAGAAACAGGTTAACACAGGTTTATTCAGTAGCTCAGTTTAGTTTTTTTAGCGTAGTTTTTTCGCTTTTAAACTTTAGTACTTATTATTATTATTATTATTAATATCATTATTATTATATATATATATATATATATATATATATATATATATATATATATACATATATATATATATATATATATATATATATATATATATATATATATATATATATATATATATATATTATATATATATATATATATATATATATGTATATATATGTATATATATATATATATATATATATATATATGTATATATATATATATATATATATATATATATATATATATATATATATATATATATATATATACATATATAGTATTCAGTACATGGAAAGTAGTTAATATTTTACCAATTAAATGTATTTTTTGATGACTTTTTAAAAAAAAAAAAAATTGATTTATTGCATCGAGCTCTATTTTGTTTTTGAGATCCTTTTAACTCCAAGTATTCCTAAACTTTTCAGTCAATCTTTTAACTCCTAGTGTTCCCAAACTTTTTAGTCAATCTTTTAACTCCCAGTGTTCCTAAACTTTTCAGTCAATCTTGAAGAATGACGGAACGTAAAATATCTTTTTAACTTTACTAATATACTAATGGAGCGTTTTTAAAATTGAACTTATAACTTGAAAAACAACATCATAAATATTATACTGTTAAATTATCATCACTTCCTATTTGTATGTCTCTTAAAAAAAAACTCTATAATTTTTTAACGACAGTTTTATTACCACTCGAATATGTAGGATGTTCATCAAAGATTTGAACAATTATATAACTCTTATATAAGTAAACAACTTTTCAATATTTTATCAATAATTAATAAGAAATATAAGGATTCAAGTAAATGAAACTCTAAAGTTATATATTTTTTAGAACAGCCAATAAAACTTTATTCCATTTATACAAATGATAATTTAAAAAAATTAGTTTTTTTTTTTTTTAATTTAAACTTTTTATTAGCGTTATTAGCGATTGTTTTTAACATCGTCTGTTCATAATATCTTGGATAGACGATGTCCATAAAATTTTGTACAGACGATGTACAAAATTTTGTTCAGACGGTGTACATTAATTTTTTGAATGCTGGATTTTAAAAAATACTTTTTTAAAACTATTAAAGCTAAAAAAACAGTTTAAAAGCTATTGTCTTATTATGACTTATCTTGTCTTACCTTGTCGATTAGTCAAACTGAGACAATACAATTAAACACTTTTTGGTGTCACTTAATGGATTAGTTTTTAACTATATGAGTAATATTTAAAGTAAAATAAAAAAATTTTCAGTTTTTAATTTGTTGTTAACTATTTTTTATAATTTTATTATTGTAGTTTTTTATATTTAATGGTTAATAATGGAACATAAGAACAATCTATAAAGTGCAAATTACATATTTTAGTTTAAAGTTTATTTAATTCATTCCCTAAATCTCAGTTTCTTTTACAAATCAAAAAGTCTCAAAATTCCGTACACGCCCTTGTTGATATTTACTTTATGGAAAAAAGGTAAGAGAAAATTTTAACTATAAGCTTTGTAAATAATGAAATGCAATGAAAATTTTATAGAATCTCGGAAAAAATGCAAAACTCTCCTCAAACGTTTGTAATCAAAATTTTATACTTTACAAGTTTTATAATAGTCAAATCAAAATAATGATAAATAAAAAATAACTTAAATACAAAAATAGTTTAAAAAACCAAAATAGAATTGTAGAATTAACAAAACGTATTAATATAAGTTCATTGAAATACTTTTTGAAAATCTTTTTAAAAAAACACGAAAAGTTTATAAATAAACTTCTATTTGATGACGCATAATTGCAGGGTTACTTGAAAAACACTACAGAGTAGATAACAACAGGATTACTTGAAAAACACAAAAGATTATATAAATGGGATTGTTTCTAGTAGAATAATGGGAACAACTATACAAAACTAAAAAATATTTTGCGAAACCATTGGGCTATTTGTAAAGTCACAACCAGTTTGTAAAGGTGTTTTGTAAAGATGCTTTACTAATATATCAAAGATCATAATTGCTCTCTTGAGATTAATGTAAATAAGAAAAAGTGTAAAAGAAGTGTTTACTTAAAAATGGTATAAAAATATAACTTTCGAGTTGAATAAATTGTTTAGTAACTTTGTTTTTGATTATAATTTTGTTAACTAGAATAGTTGACTTTCAGGAGGTGCTTTTTTTATTGCTTATTATCAAAAATAAGAAGTTGCTAAAGCTGCACGAAGCAATCGTAAAACTCTTTATTTAATACAGTTTAAAAAACTATATTAAAGTCTATAAAAAACTGTAAAAAAAAGTTGCTATAACATTGCTTTGTACATAAAAAAAGTTACTGTATAATTAACTTTTACTTATGAGCATATTTATCATTAAATTTCGAGCATATTATCAACTCAATTTCGTGTAATGACCGGGATCTATGAGTTACCCATTCTTTAAATTTTTAGGCAAAAATTAAAGGTTTCTTTTTTTGTAAAAAAGAAACCTTCCTTGAAACGAACGCAAAATGAAAGCTTGAGCGTAAGTAGGAACAAACTAAATTGTATATGTTTTGAAAAAGACTCAAAAAAAAGTAGTTTTCTTAAATAATAGTATCAATAAAAAAAATAAGTAATTGGAGTCATTATAAAAATTATTTTATTATTATATGCACATTCAAAAATTATTTTTTTGTACTTTTGAACCTCAATAGAAGAAAGCAAATTTTAATAGGAAAAATTTTTCCATAGAAACCAAAAAAAAGTTTGCCTCTCAACCCTACAAGGGTTACAAAGAAAATTTAATGGTTTCCTACTTTCCTTACAATAAAAATTTGACGGCATCCCAGTAGGCTCTAAGACATTTATAAAACGTGTGTTTAGTGTTTCAGATGTCTTTAGACGCCAAAATTAAAACTAAACATTTAAAAGACGCCTTGAAGACGATCACATATTAGATTTATTATTTCAAACATTTTTTCAACACAGTTAAGATGTCTGAACGTTGTATAAGTTTTTTTGAAATGTGTCATGAAACAGAGACGTCTTAATGAAGCTTCTAAGTCATACTTCAGATGTCTTCTTTCAGACATCTGATGAGACGTCTAATTTTTATACATACTTATTTGGAAATATATCATGCAAAGATAATATCCAATTTAGTAAAATAAAAAATATTTCAAATAAAATAAAAATGAAAAATATGATTATATAAATATTAGATTTAATATAAAGATTTATAGCTACAGAATCTGGAGTGAATTTAAATAACACCTTGTACAAAACTACCATTTCGTTTTTTTTTCGACAAGTTTTTGTTTAAATAGTTTTACAAAACTTTAATTAAAGTAAACTAATTTTTAGTTAAATATCCACTGAATATTATTTTTTGGACGAGATTTTGGAATCATTCAGACGTAATGGCGTCCCAAGCAGCTTTTATTTCGATCCAAAGTCTAAATTTGATGCGGTCAACCGATTTATGTTTCTGTCAACTTCATCCTTAAAATTTTCTATCGGATTTAGGTCTGGTGACAGTGCGGGCTACTCCAAAGCATCAATCTTGCTAGGTTTAAAGAACCTTTTAACATTTTGGCGGTGTTCTTGGGGTCGTTGTCTTGTTGTAACTGTCAAACCAAAGGAAGGTTTTCCTTAGCATGACAACATGACGTTTTCTAGTACTTCTTTGTACGTGTGTTGATCCATTCTCCATTGAATTCTATGCAACGAGCCCACCACACACCATGAAAAACTTCCCTAAACGATCACATTGTCGCCACCATGATTTATGACCTTTAGAATATACCGATGGCTGAGATCTTGGTTTTGGGGACAAAGAACATATTGCTTTCCATTAGATCCAAAGCAATTAAATCTTTTTAGCCCAATGCACATTTTTCCAAAAGTGTCCTTGTGTACGGACCGTTTTTCAAACTTTAAATGACTGAAAAGATTACGTTTTGAGACCAACGGTTTTTATTGGGTAACCCTTTCAAATAGCTTATTTTTGCAACAGCAAGTTTTGATAGTGCTGCAAAAAGATTCAGAAAAGCGGAATAGTCTCAAGAATTAACTGATCGAAAAAATGATTAATATCGAAAAATAACTGACCGAAATCCACTTTAATGATTAAGATCGAAAATGTGATTTTCAGATTAATATCAAAAAGTTTTTATATCGAAATTCACAAATGCGAAACAATATTGAAAACAATAAAAACGGAATAAGATTGAGAACTCGTTTTAAAGATTAACATCGAAAATATGATTTTTTAATTACACTTTTTTTATATATATATAAAAAACCAGTACTTGGAGAAAATCTTAAGAAACTTTTAATACTAAGTCACTTTTCAATAAGAAACTTATTTAAGAGTTCGATGAATATTTCCTAACTTTTAACTTAAATATCACATCAACTTTACGCGAAGTTAGCATTATAAAAAATGGAGAAAAGCAGTTTAAATGAACAGTTTTAATTTGCACGCACAATAAACAATTTAATTTGCACGTGCAACGAAATTCAATTCGATTTAAAACTTTATATTTAAGAAACTTTTAAGTCAATATACCCAAATGTCGTTAAAGAACTTATCAATATAATATATAAGTTTGCACACCAAAAGCACTGTTTAAAAAATAGTCAAAAAACCAAAAGCACTGTCTAAAAAATAGTCACAGTTTCAATGGTTTCATTTCTCAATCAATTGCTATCAATTTTTATAACTGAAACAGTTTTTAATATGTATGGAAACATAACAATTTTCTATTGTATACCATTTTTGAAAAGTTTAGACAAGTTATTTTTAGTTCAAAGTATTCTGTATATTTCTGTAAATACATTTCATCAAATAATAAACAGTAATCTTGCATTATTTTGGGCCAATATTGAGTAATAATTTTGCATATTCTATTGTGTCAATATTACCAGAATGTGTTTTCAATAAAAAAAGCAATGGAAAATCCAAATAACTTTTAATGGTGATATAATGTATGCTTTGAATAATTGCATTGAAGTATAACACTAAAATAATGCATATATATCAGTATTTTCTAATTTCTTCTTTATTTTTTTTTAAGTTCTTCAAAAACCAAACTAGACCAAACAGATTCTGCATGATTTTGTAAGTAAGTAGGAAAGTGTTCCAACATGTAGAGATTTTTATAGCTATTACAATTGAAAAAGATAATAGACAACTTGTAAAATAATTTTATTTAAGCTCTCAGCAACTTGTATAATAAACTCAATAACTTCTGGTATGAAAGTTTTATTGAATAACATTTTGTAAAATACAATATGATAATTAAATTTTAACATTTGGTAGCTACATACGATATTAGCAATGTATTTAAAATTGGGTGCTCAAAATTTTTTTAGTATTTACAATGTTAAACATTCTGGAACAGAATGACCAGATGACTACATGTAATAGTAATTTTTCCATGGTATTTGGAGGTAGAGTGGGTATTGTCTATAATCTTTTATTAAAAAGGATTAAAAATTGATTTGTGCGGCCGTGGCGCAAAAACTATTTATATTTAGTCGTACATTAGACCTTGTAGTTTGTTAGAAGTAATGCTTTACTCATAAAAACACTTTTTTTGAGTAAAATATAATACCTTAAATAAAAAAGCAACTTATATAAAAAAGGAATTCGTTGTAAATATTTAAAGCTAGTCAATAATTTGAATCAAGGAAAACAAACGTTTTATTGCCTTCGCTTTTTCATATTATTTCTTAGTGTGACCGAATAGACCACCTTAGGTGACCTTTTAAGTCACAGTATCATTTCTTAATGTGACTTACTGTATCACCGTCTCAAAATAACATGCGAATGTTCGATTCGCAAGATTGGTAAACAAAAGCTTAAGATTGAGATCATTTTGAGATCAAAATTTAAAAGCACTGGTTTTAAATGATACAATAAAAGCTGAGCAAACAAAGTACATAATCAGTCATTGCCACTAAAACTCGGTCAAGCCATCGCACAGTGGGCCGAATATTAGATACAAGGTAGACAAAATTATTTTGATTTTCTTTTTTTTTTACTAAAACTCTTTTAATATCCAAAAAATTATTTTCTTTTAAGATTGCTGATATTGAGAACTTTTAACAGACTTTATAAAACTTTAGAAATGCGGATTTATAATTTTAATATTAACTCAATTCTTAAAATAACTTAGATCGTTGAACTGAATAACAGACTCTTCTTTGTTTATACTGGAGTTAAAAGTACCACGGTGAACCAAAGTAAAATAACAACTCGGCGTCCCCAGGAAAAAAAGTTTTATAGAATTTCTATAAACTTTTGGAACATACGGTCTATAGAAATTCTATAGAATTCTATAGAATTTCTATAGAATCTCTGTTAATTTCTATAGAAATTCCAATAGAACTTTTTTTTCTACTTTTTATTTTATAGAAAAAAAAGTTTTATAGCAATTTCTATAGAAATTAATAGACATTCTATAGAAATTTTATAGCATTTCTATATAATTTATATAGGCCATATTATCCAAAAGTTTATAGAAATTCTATAGAACTTTTTTTCCTGGGTCATTACCCGTCATTTGGTGGAATAAACGTTAAATAGAAGTTAATTAAATAAAATTTAAAAATAAAATCGTGCACTTGAAAAAAAAAAAAGTCAATTACTAGATTTGAAACTCTATTATTGAATCATTTGATGTCCACAACATTTTAAACAAGCCTGTAGATCAATTGTCATATCTATATATAATAATTTTTTTTTATAATCTATTGCTCGCATATTTTGGATAAATAACATAACAAAATTTTTATTATTATAAAGCTGAGTTCTAATAGTACTATGCATGTGATAATATAGAATTTGTTCACAGTTTTTATTTTGACTGATCTGTTGAAAAGAGCAACATTTCCCAACTTCATTAACTGATGATGTAGCATTTAATATAATGTATCTCCATATATTATTGCCGAACTTAATCCTTTCAGTAGTAGTAGTATTAGTGCTCATTCGAGCGTATTTGACATGGAACCATTTGCAGCCATAGCAACCGTAGTAGCGAGTAATAGTCCCAGCGTTTTTTTTTATAAAAAAAGCTGAAAGAACGTGTATGCAAATATCTAACGTACGTAAACTTCAAATTAAGTAATATTAATACATACTGAAACATTTATCAAGTTTTACAGTTTGATTTTTACTTAAAAATTGAATTGCGTCAAGCTCTCCTTAATTTTGATCTATAGCATTTATTTTCGCTAAAACAATTGTTATATAGTTTTAAAAATTTTCGTCTTTACGACAGAGATTATAGAGATTATATACAAACATATATAACGATATTATACACTTTAACAAACGAAACGATTTTAAAAAAGCTAAAATTTATAAAAAACATCAAAACACTGGGAGAAAAAATTTGCTGCGTATGTGTCATGATTGAGATACTTAAAGGTCATCCATAAACGATGTCAGTAAATATAGAGAGTGGGAGGGGGGGGGAGGAGTCAGTGCTGGAAAGTTTGACACTAATTGACAATGGGGAGGGGGGCGTTGAGGCCAAAATAATGTCAATTTAAATTATTTTTTTAGTTTTAATGAGCAGATTTTAACGGTATTTACATCTACTAAATGGTATAGAAATTTTGTTTTGTTTGTAGGAAAATTAATATTAAATGAGGGGAATTTGATATTGTATTTTATTAAATTATTTATAATATAATATTATAAATTAATATAATAAGTTTCCCAGAGACATTAAATAAATAACAACTACAAACGTAAAATAAAAATTACTATCGTTTTATTAATATATTACCATTTGACTGCGAACCAAATTATGTTAGAAATATTAACTCTTCGTATATAGAATTCACAATCGTTATTCGCTCGCTAGCGGATTATAAAATGTGGTTCAAAGTAAACTCATAAAAGTAAACTCATAAATTTGTCATTTTTTGAAATTAAATTGTCTTTATTTCGAATACGAAGCTCTAATTGCTCTCTAGTTGATTGTAAAACGTGATGCAAAAAGTCTATTGAAAATTCGAAACGCTAATTTCTCCCTAGGGGTTGAAGAAACCCTTTTAAAAAGCTTGCGCTAACGATGAGCAAAATCACTATTCTGATTGTGATGTAAACAATACTAATAAATCAATATTAGAATATGGATAAAACCGCATTACTTAACTTATTGATGGTCTCGTATGGAAATGCTCATCCCGATAAAAAAAGGCTAATATCGAGAAAGAAGTCCAAAGTATATGGAATTCATTAAAAGAAGAGAAACTGGTGTATAAGGATCTTGAATCAAGAGTAATGTATTTAATAAATTTATTTAATGAAAAGGCAATAAAGTTCAAGAGCAAGCAATTATCATTTTGAGCCAATACTCAAAAACAGTCTGCCCCCACGTATACTCCACTTGAATTTGACAAGAATTCCTCACAGTTTGTTGAGCCTACCAATAAGCGATCTATTATTGATGATCAACAAAGTGCATTACCTTTGAGTTTGTTGACCACGAAAAATCAAAAAAATGCAAGATCAGTGGCGCAAGATTGACTCAATTCTAAGATTGCAGCTTTAAATTGTGAAGTTGCTGGACTGAAGACTAGAAATAGAAATGGATTCATTGCTGAAGCTGAAGAGGATGATTTGAAAAAGAAAAAAAAGAAACTAGCTCATCTATGTAAAGAACTGGCCAAAAAAAAGTATGATTAGGCTCAACAGAAGAAAACTAGAGAACTGAAAAAAGTTAAAATGGAGGAAATCTGCTTGGAGCATCCAGAAGTCAAAGAAAAACTAAAAATCAGAAAGAAACCTGGTCGACCGTCATTAGAAGTAGATCAACCTCTTCTTTCGAAGGCGATTATGGATCTTGCTTTCCATGGTTCGTCCGCTAATGAAAGACGTCGGTCAGAGGTTCTTCGGGTAATGATAGCTTAGCTATGTTTGTTAATATTGTATTTGCTAAAATTTTACTCTTAATTAGTACTTGCACTATTGTAAATATCCTTGAAATGTTAACAACTAATTTCAAGATTTGATTTGAATATAATTTACGAAATAAATCCTGTTTTCTGTAAAAAAGTTAATTATATCCAAATATATTTCTTCATTATTTAGAGCATTAAAACTCTCGACGAATTGACATCCGAGATGAACAAAATTGGATTTACAATCAGCAAGAGCGCCATCTATACTCGTCTACTTCTGAGAAGTTACGGAACATTAGAAGGCAAAAGGCACGTCAAAACAGTCCCCGTTAGATTGATCAGTCCTCAGAATGAATCTCATTTAAAACATGTTGACGGACTCTTTTGCAGTTCAACTATAAAATATGTGGAAGAAGTTTGTTCTACTTTAGGGCCAGATGAAGTGTGTTTCATTAGCCAAGACGACAAGACTAAAGTGCCAATTGGAATCACAGCAGCAAAAAAACAGGCGCCGTTGTTGATGCATTTGGTGTACCGGGTAACTCTCCCGGACCACGACTGTGTCGTGGCTGCTAAACACAAGCTTATACCATCTATATACGCTGGAATTACGGTCAAAAAAGATGGTCTCGGAAAAACAGATGCTGTTACTTATTCTGGACCTACCTACATTGCTGTTCGATCAGGAAAACATCCATCCTTGACCCCTTTGCTCATGGATTAGACTTTCAGCGGCTCTTGGATATCAAAGAATTCGACTCTATTACCAGAGATCCTCAAACTAATATGGTTAAGCCTATCTTTGTGTTTAACGTTGATGGAGGACCCAACAAAAATACCAGATACCAGAAAGTAATTGAAATCGGGATTCACCATTTCTTGAAGAATAACATTGACGCTCTTTTCATAATGACGTACGCTCCAGGCCGCAGTGCATTCAACAGAACTGAGAGACGAATGACATCTCTAAGTAAAGAATTATCTGGGGTGATTCTTCATTGATTAATGCACGAACATTACGGAACTCATCTTGATTCTCAAGGTAATTAAATTGACAAAAGTTAATTTGTAAAAGTATTAATATATTTTTAAACCTTTAATAACCAACATATCTTTTTAAATCAGGCAGGACAATAGATGAAAATTTAGAAAACAGAACTTTGGTTTTGCTGGACAGGCTTTGGCTGATATTTGGTCTGATCTACAAATTGACGGTTATCCAACCATTGCAGAGTATATTGATCCAGACAAATCAGAGCTAGAGTCAAGGAGCCTTTACTTACAAGATCAACGTTGGATCGCCGATTATCTTTGTGCAAGTCAATATTTTACTCAAATTGTGAAATGTGAAAATCGTTCTTGTTGTCGGACTATTAGAAGCTCTTACTTTACTCTGATTAGAGCAAGATTTCTTCCGCCACCTGTCCCTGTCAACCAAACGAGAGGCGGGCTCAAAACAGTAGATGTCTCAGAAGGAGCAAAATAATTGTTTCCATCATCCGTCTTTATGCTCATCATTGAAATCAAACATTGAAAGTATTTATCCTCGCACTGCCAAAGGATTTCCAATTTTGCCAAACGATGCGTTTTGTCCATCAATTCAGTCTAGCCTAGCTGATAGAATCTGTAAAAAGTGCAATATCTACTTTGTCTCTCAAGCTATGTTGAAAAAGCACGCTTCTATCCATTCTTCTGCTATAACACTCCCTCTAATCAAAGGGTCCAACCTGTTCGTATCGCTGCCAAGCGTCAAACAGAATTTTTGTCAGTCATCGCCTTGCAGAAGAGTTCGGAAACTGCTAAACGGTTAGATGAAAATGAAGTTGACGCAACGAATTTGATTGTACCTCAAGAATACAATATCCTTTTAGAGCGCGGAGAGCATTCACTACCTCTTGTTTCAATCGATGATCACTTCAACAACCCATGGGAAGATTATATTAAAGATATATAATACTATTTACTTAGTTGATTATTTAATGAGATATCGACAATTATATAATATAATTTGATGAGATCTACTATTATATAAATGTATAATTTAGTCAGAAAAAAAATTAATTTTTAATCATTTTTATTGTTTTTTATGGGGGGAGTACACAAAAACTGGCATCATATATAACGGGGGGTTGGCCAAAAATTGACAGAGTTTGACAAAGAGGGGAGGGGGAGTCGAAAAATTGACAAAAAATACTGACATCATTTATGGATGACCCCTTATGTTATTAATGTGCTCAGGTAATTAGTCCTAATAAGCTGCGGATGGTCGGCAAAAAAAGTTGTCTGAAAGTTAATACATAAAAAACTTAATAAGATAGTCCTGCTACTCCAGAAGGTGCTGCTGTGGAGGCAAAAAAAAAAAAAAGCCCGATGCTAAAAACAACTTTAAAACTTTCTTTTGGCTGCAATAATACGGCTGCAGTATAGATGATACAACGAATATGTTGAAATGAGATAATTTGACGGAAAATTTAAAAGCTCTTAACAAAAGCCACTAAACCCAAAAAATTAAAAGTAGTTGCGGTTCAGTGCACTTAAAAATTTTAAATATAGTATACTGATGTTTGCAAAGAAACATATAAATCGTTTTTTAATATAAAACTAAGTTTTATAAAACTATGTTGTATAGGCAGTTATTATATTTAAAAAAATTGACAAGATTGAAAAAAACACGTAGCTGTCTCGAATCACGAATCTCGAATCACGCTCTGTCACGAATATTGTCTCATCCAAGTGGAGAATTTGAAATTTTAGATTTGCCTCTCTCTTGATAATTTATGATTGGTATAATAACGTTATCTGCTTCTTAGACCATTAAAAATGAGAGACGAGTAATTTTTCGTAAATTGTTGAAACCACAATTTTTTGGCGTATGTGACGTCACTTTGTGGCTAAAAACTGGAAAATAAGATTTTATTTAAATTTTTTTTAAAAACTCCTTCTATTAAAGATATATGGAATATATTTTTTATGGGATATATTCTAATAAAGATAAAAACTATTTATTTATTACTATTGTAATAAATACAATCTCTTATCCGTGAAATTATATATCTGTACCAGTTTTATATTTTTATGCAATTATATGCAACGTAATTAAAATTAATAAAAAAATGTAAGATAAATGCAAAAGGAAACTTGACGCATAAAGGTTTATTTTGCAACAAACCGAAGTCAATGCGCAAATTTTTTTGGATTAACTTTTAGATTAACGCTTATTAGCTGAGCCCAGCCAGCACAAACACGTGTTTTTAAAATCTAATTTGTTAACACCTTTAGACGTCTAAATTCAGATAACTATAAGACATCTAATTGTATTTATCTTTGACACAACGAATAATAGCTGTCTAAAAGATGACTTCTAATAGATGTCTTATATTTATCTGAATTTAGACATTTAAAAGTGTTAACGTTTTATAAAAAAAAAACGTCTAAAAAACGTGTTTGTGCCGGCTGGGAGGCTATTATTCTTATTTTTTAATTATAATCATAAGAATCAACTTTTTTTCTCTCTATGTTTTAGTGGTCTAAGATCTTCTTAGTTCCATTTGTATAGTGTTACGTACAATCGTTTGTAAGTGTAAACGTCTTTAGCATACGGTAAGTTTGCAAGCATTATATAGAGATAATCGAGTATAATATATCTAAAAGATGAGAAAACTTATTAAAATTTTAGAAATCTTTTTTGCTATATTATTATTTTTTTGCTATAAATATATAAGCAAGATTGAAAAAATTTCAAAATTTATTACGCTGAGTAGAGGTCTTAAACTCCCCCCAAAATAAAACTGATGATAGCGCACTTAACCACTGAGCTATCAGAGCTATCAAACCTAATTATAAGTATCTTATAAGCTCTACGTATGCGGCAAAAGGTGCAAATGTTAAATTTTTTGCTCTTGAATGTTTTTTTCAGAATAAATTATTTTACTAAAAAATATTGAAGTAAATAAGGAACGAGTATATAAATAATCGGTGTGGAATAGATATGTATTGAAGTGCTAGGTTTGGTAAAAGACCCGTATTTTACGGATGGGTTTAAAAATGTCAAATTAAAGCTAATTTTTTTTTCAAAAATAATTATCCTCAAAATCTATATAACCTTTTAATAATAAAAATACTTCAGACTATTTTTATTCTAAATTAACATATTAACTTATAACTAAAAAAATATAAGCTTTAGTTATATATTTGTAATTAATTTATAACATCTCTTAGAATTGTTGGTATTTTAAAGGTGTTTTTGTCGAAATTTCAACTCCTTCCTCGTTCTAAATGTCACTCGAAGATTGTTTTACGTTATAACTTTTGCAATTACTAAATCACAGTTATTGTTCAAAAAAAAAACCCTGCTGCGACCATGTATCCTTTATGATATATTTTTGAGTTCAAAATTAACGACATTTTACGCTTTTATAAAAAGACCGATTTAACTTCAAGATATTTGTTTAATGAATATAGTCATTAAATTGTTCTTTAGTTTTATTAAACACATCTAACAGTTATTATTTAAAATAGATATTTTTTAATTATATTAATGTTTCCGTTAAAAGAAAAAAAAAAAAAAAAGAATTAACCATAAGTACTTAAAAATCAAAAGTATTTGATTTCAACCAAATGTATATTAAAGTTGGAATTAATGATGTTAAGGAAGTATAAAGGTTATTCAATACTATTTAAATAAAATTAGCTGCGACTATTTATTATTTGGACTTTAAATCAATTTTGAAATTTCAAGTTTTAAGACTTATTTACTTATTGTTTTGTAACGCATTGTGATGTAAAATTTATTTGTCAGGAAATCTGAAGTTTATAGTGTAAAATTTTTAATTAGAAGTTTATAATATAAACTTCAAATTTCTAGGAAATAAATTTACATCACAATGCATTGCAAAACTAGAAGTAAATAAGTCTAAAAACTTGAAATTTCAAAACTGATTTAAAGTCCATATATTGAACAGCCTAATTTAAATTTGGCTAATTTCAATTTGCTTGTAGTGTCTACGTTAAATTTTCAAGCTTAAGGCTTTTTAACGTTTTTACCGTTACAATTACTTAATCAAATCACTGCAATTATCAATTAGTTAGTCTTCAGTATCTTATTAAATTTATAAGATACTGAAGACTAATTATTTGATAATTGTAGCGATTTGATTAAATAATTGTAAAGGTGAGAAATTTAAAAAGCCTTAAGCTTGAAATTAGAAACTCGCATATACTGTAAAAATATTTAAATTTTTCCTGAGTTTAACGAACATCCTTTATATAGTTTTTTGGTAAATAAATTTTTTTTTAAATAAATTCTTGATTAACTATATTTCAAACTTAAAAAAATAATTTATTTAAAACCAAGACTTAAATAAATATTTAAAACTTTTTTATATTTATTTTTTATATAAGATTAAAATATTTGTTCCTATTTTGCAAGTTAATGTAAATAATAATTTCATCAAATCAAAAAGTAAAAATAATGTAGAATAAAGTCTTAGTAAAATCGAAATCAGAACAATAATAAAATGTATAAATAATGAAATGGCAAATCAGTACTTTTTTTTTCATATGGTTCAATAATGTAATTACTTAAATTACTTATTTCATTTATGTTTATTGGTTCCTCTTTATTATCGTTAAAACTTCCTCATTCTCATCTAATTCATTATAATTTTCGTCATCATTATTTATCATTATTAGCATTATTTTTATCTTCCTTTTTTTTTAAAAGAGTTTTTAATAATTTAAAATATTACGGTCTCTTCTACGGTTGGAAAATTTAGACCTGAGAGTTCCGTTTACAAAAATTGAAAATGACGAAATTAAATTGAAAACATGACTTCTAAACCACAACCGGCGATGTCCAGGTCAATAACTGATTTTTGCCAAAGTAGCTAAGGCAATTGTAATAAAAAATTCTTTTTATACGTACAGCAACTTATTCTTTTTTAATCCCATTTCTGCTGCTTGTAAGGTTTTATCATGATCATGGTTTACTGCCAATATGAATGCCTGCCGACGTTTACTTTGTTAGGACATATCTCCGTATTTCTGACACTGTCTCCCATATGATTTTTCATTTAAGCAATAAACATTTAAATCGACTGTTTGTAATGACTGTTCGCTAGTTTACTGAATAATTAAAGATAACACTTTATTATTAATTCAAAATGATTGGCAGGTTAAAAACTTGCTTTTATTTCAAAAATATTTTTTGCTAAGTTTTGATCGACATTTGTAAACAAATTCTAAATGAGCTTTTTTATAACTAGAACAAAATCATCATTTAAATTGATAGATATGTTTAATTCGGTTATCAGCACACTAATATATTGATCTTCTAATTAGCTTGACGTAAGTTGTGATGAAATTGTGTCTTTAAATTTTTTGTGTCAAATTGTGTCAAGACCGAGTCTTCTTGGGGCACCTAAAACAAAAAGTTAAAAAAAAAAAAAGAATTATATTGATAAAAAAAAAAAGGTACTTCATTAGGAAAATTTATACAGTGTCCTCAAAAAAAAAATGAGACAGCATAGTTTTTATAAAAAAAGTAAAAATAATCAATCTTTTCTCATATATTTTTACCTTCATTTCAAATACGTCTAATAATAACTTCTATTACATTATATCTGTCATTAAAAATAAATTAAAAATTTATAAAACTATTGGACTTATAACAAATCTACAGATTTGGTAAAAATCAATAAAATATTTGGTAAAAATCAATAAATTTGGTAAAAATCAATAAAAATAATAACTTCTATTACATTATATCTGTCATTAAAAATAAATTAAAAATTTATAAAACTATTGGACTTATAACAAATCTACAGATTTGGTAAAAATCAACTAAAATTGAAAAATTAATTTCTTTTAAAAAAAGAATGGTAAAATTGAGTATGGTTTCTAATTTTTTACATCTGTGTTGTTTAACAGGCCTCGGTGTTGTTTAACAGGCCTCGCCCACACTCCCCTAAAACAGTTTACGGGAGCAACTTACAGCTCTCACAAAAGTATTTTTTTCTCTCAAAAGTTTAATTATTATTGTAACTAAAATGAAAAACGCAAAGTCAAAAAAATTTAATTCATTGGATAATAAACAGGCACGGTTTTTGCAAAGTTAAAAAAATTTTACGTCTAAAGTATTTTTTCACGGCGCAATAAATGACTCTTGTTATGTGTATATTATTGTAACATTAACGTTACAAACATAAATGACTCTTGTTATGTGTATATTATTGTAACATTAACGTTACAAACATATGCCAGTAACTAGTATAAAACTAAATTTTGTATTTAGTAAGCAATTTTTATATAAATAAACAGTTAGTTTGTGCAATAACCAAAAGCTCTTGTAAAAAGCAGTTTAGAAGAGCAGCTCGCATGGCTCGCCATGTTGGTTTTAGGAGAGCTTTTCTCCGCTCTCGCACTCATTTACTCCCGCCGAGGCCTGTTGTTTAATGTAGAATACTTTATACAATTACATTTTCCCTTGCTACAACTCAATAGAAATTTAAGCAGTCTTTAATTATTATAAACATGATTTTTTTTGTCATGTTTTACTGTGACAACTCTGTTCAGAATTCCCACTCCATGCACCCCATACCATGATTATTTTGACACGTATGCACTCTGGATTATATGGTTAGCCTTTTTTTCTAGATTCTTTCATGGCTACTATATTGTTGCACAAATGGTGGCTCATCAGTTCATATGAAACGCATCCATTGATCTAAAGTCCAGTTCAAGTGATCTTAGCACTAATTTAATCGCTTAACACAGTTTTTCTTGTTTATAAATAACTTTATTGTTTGCCACCCTGAAGAAAACTTTTCACCTACCTTTATTCTTGCAACAATTGTTTCATTACATAAGTGTTCAAGGTTTTAAATATTGCTTTATCTGACTCACTGATACCCTGCGATTCTTTACCACTTACCTCACAATCAATCGATCTTCTCTTTCTGTTATTTTTCCCTTTCTTCCCGACCCTGAATTTCTGCTAATTAAATTTTGAGAATTAAATCTAGATATAACTCTTTGAATTGTAGATTTAACACATCCAACGTCTTTGGAAATACTTTTCAAAAACCAATCTGAATTATGTATTTAAATTATTCGACTTTTATTAAAGTCTGAAAAATGTTTTTTCATAAATTGGTAAATATGAGTTTAACTGATAAACAAATGATACAGTTAAAATTAAATGCTAAGATACTAAAAGTAAGAATGCCTTATACCTAATAAATGGTTGAACTTTTGTAGAAGTAGAACCAAAAGCATCTAACTTTGCCATTTTTTCTATTTAATTATATTTTCCTACCTATATAAAATTGCTAAAAAATTTAATTTAAATAAAATAATATACAATTTTTTTAATCAAGTAAATATGAAAAATTAACAACAAATCTGGAAGGAAATTTACAAAATTTTTTTAAACTGAGCAAAATTTCAGTTTGAAAAAAATTTAAAAGTTTAAAGTTAAAACAAAAAACATAGAAACAATAAATAGAAGTGGCAAAATTTAAGATTTTACTAAAAGCAAAAGGAAAGTCAGTTTGCAGGACTTGATTTGAACAAAGTCATAGTTCTGTTGGATATAGAGCAAATTGTCAACATTTTCCAGCTGAAGCTTGGTCCTTTTGTGTGTGACTATGTTTCCTCCTGCAGGGAAGGCCCGCTCGGAAGTGGTTGAAGATGCTGGAATTGCCAGGTAACGCCGTGCTGCTTCAGCCAAAAGAGGTAATGTCATTTCATGTTATTTCCAAAACCCAAGAACATTTTCCTTGGCCTCTTTCCATGGCCAGGGATGCATATTCTTGTAGACATCCCATTCCTTGGCAATGTCGGACTTGTCCGAAATTACTGTATGTTGAGAATGAAATTCAATCACGTCTTGAGCCAACGAATCTGTTTCCTCCTCCAAGTTTTCAGTGGCTGTTGGTTTATCCATGATTTTGTTGAGCCATTCATGATGATTGGTGTGGTTTTTAACCAAGTACTTGTAGGTTTTATCAAAGGTTCCAAATTTTTTGGATACCACACCTTTGTGGTAAGGGTTGAGGAGATGACCAACACCAAGAAACATGGTATGAGCGCCAGCATTGGGAAACCTTTTATCAAGCTTGGCTGAAAAAGTTCTTAAAAAAGGTTTACTTGTGTCTGACAAATCATCCTTCAATCCTGTTGATGTGGTGCTGCAAATTGTGGAAACCACCAACAACAATGTGTAGAGTCGGCTTTTTATCTGCACTAAGTCTCTCAAATGTCTTTGCTAACAATTTGAGAGTAGGCAATAGTTCCTCAAAGATTTTAAACTCCAATTCAAAGGGCACAAGAGATGCAACATCTGCTGGTTCAATACCTGGCCTTGCTTTAATTGCCAAAAGAGGTTTTTTCATGTCAAAGACACTCTGCACCCACATGTATGTAGGATTCCAGCGAGTGTTGTTGGCAGTGATGAACTTTTTGTAGACCAACTCTGATACATTTTCCTTTGAATCGGTTTCCATGGCAAGACGAATGTCCCTGTTCATAGCTGCAATTTCGGGCTTGATTCTTTCATTCGTGACTCTTGTGCGTCTTTTCTGCTAGCCTTTGGGCACGAGTGGTTGCATGGTCTACTGTCGTGGTGGCATCGACAGTGTACTTGATGGCCAAATTCAAGGTCTGGTCTACACAAAGCAAAGATTCGTCAATAAAGGTGCATTTTGGAATTGCAGCTTTGACATTGGCAGCATTGTCATGAGTTACGACAACTGAAACAGTTCCTAATGCAGGTAGATCGGCAACAACCCTAAAAAAGTAACAAAAAATTACAGCAAACTAAATTATCTAGTATTGTCACAGTATGGTAATTTATGTCTAATACAAACACTAAAATAACTAACTTTCCTTTGCACTGATTATAAACGTGCATAATGGCGAGATCAGGTATATCACTTTAACTGTTGAACACAATTAACTTAACTCATGTAAAAAAGTACATGTTGTAATTTAACTAACTTGTCGATCTTTTTGGCATTGTGTGTCTGCTGTGTGCTTCTCACTGAACGGACTGACAGAAACAACAACCTTGTTCAGTGTCCACTCCTTGTCAATGTAATGAACAGACAATGAGTGGTATGGATCAAAGTTCCTTGAAGTCCAAATGTCAATGCTTGAAGCCATTCGTGAACTTTCCAGTAGATCAGTTTCCAAAACTTTATCCTCAGCCATCTTGACATTGTCATACAACAAAGGCAGCTTGTACCTAGAATAAGTTGTGGCAGCCTTGATTTTCAGCTTTGGATCTAAGTAGTGTATAAACTCCTTGAAAGGTCTTGCCACAACAAAGCTGAATAGAAGATTTATCCTAGCCAGAAGTTTCATAATTTCCAAGTCACCTCGAAGTTGCTTTGGATCTGTAGATTTGCACTTGAAACACTGACTCAGTCTTGCCTGGCTTGACTTGCGCTCAATAAGACAATCTGGCATGGAAAGTCGTCTTTTCTTAATGGAGCGGTTGAGAACTTGAGGAGATTTTTCGCCTGGAAAAAATCTTAAAATAGTTTAGTGTTGCTAAGTCTCGTTATGCTGAGGTAAGAAAAAAATTTGTGTGGGACTGATTGCTAATTTATTAATTTGGTGTATAAATTGAGTATTAAATTATCAAAATAAGTCATAAAAAGAGGTTTTTTCTTTAGGGATTAAAAAGACACTACCCAAAAACCTTTATTTCAATAAAGAGTTTAAAAAAATTATTACAATATCTTTTTAAAATAAAGTTGCAACAAGCAACTTCATTTTACAGTTTTAACTCACCTCTTTGTGGCTCGTTAGTTTCATCTTCATTATAGATATTTTCAAGTTTGTCCAAGGCCAAATCAGAATCTCACTTGTGGGCGGCTTTATGTTTCTCCAGCTCTTTAAACTCACGAGGATGGGCACGAAGTAGGTGCTTACGTATGCCAGATGTGCTACCATCATTGAATGTGTAAATATTGCCACAAGGTTTGCACCGACCATTGGCCTGGCTTATACCACGGTCATCATGGGTTTCGCCTGTTTTTTGCTCCTCATAAAATTTCCAGATATGACCTTTGCTTTGTGGCATCTTGCAGACTGATTGACAATTTGACTTTGACTATACTCAGACAGCGCCGGATATAAAAGTCTCACTAAAAATTTAAAGAATAAATTAAAATCCAGGAGCTATATGTTGACGTGCCCACTCTCCAGAGAGTACTGGTATAACTTTGCCATTTCCCGAAAAATGAAACTATGTTACTCGGGTCTTAAAAAGTTAGGACAATTCAACTAACGACAATTCAACTTTACTATACTAATTTAGTAATTCACTAATTTAACAAAATTATTTTTTTTTTTATTAAAATATGCATAACATTCAAAGTTGGTATGTCTAATATTATTTGATGTCTCTGTTTTTCTTGTATTATCAAAAAATATCAAAAGTTTTTACCTGCTTTAGTGCACAGATGGTCCAAGAAAGACACTTTAATGCTTTTAGCATTAAATTTCACTAATATATAAAAAGAGTTATATTATATAAGTTTAAACTTTTTGGTTATTGAAAAACTTTTGTAATTGCCATTGTTTTTGTTGTGAATGATTTGCATTTTTTTTAACAGCAAATTTATTATGCCAGCCATACATCGCCAAGTCTGACCCTTAATGTTACTGCCTAGTTGTCTTGGCAGCCAAATGTAGCCAAATCTGCCCAATAATAATCAAGGATTTAACTTGTTAATCCTTAATCTACGCGTTCGGAATGTCTCGTTTGTCTCGAATTGTTGTGGCATTTCTTATTTTGTCACGTATCTTAAAAGAATGTCTCATATCGCTATGCCACGTCTCGAATCGTTATGGCATTAATATATATCATTGAGACAGATAGATATACATATCTATGTCTCAATAATATATATTAACTCGATGTCTAACTTCAAAAAAATTCCATAAGAAAAAGTTTTGTTTTTATGATTGCATCATTTCTGGCTGGCAAAACAAACTTGATTAGCAAAAAATTTTCTTCACTGCGAAAGCGCAAGTTAGATATCTAGTTAATATAATTGATCTGTCTCGTAATGTTTCGTAATTATCCGGGACACAGTTTTTAAATTCCGAGAAAAAATGTCCCGATTTATAACTTTATTCCGGGATAATCGTTTCCTTTGTCGGGTAATTCCATGTCAAAACAAAAACCAAAATTCAAAAAAAGAACCCACTATCTCTAAACGACTTAATTTTTGCAACAAAGATACTTAACTATGCTAAAGAGAATTTCCCAAAGTTGTTTTAAACAAATGGGAATATTTTAGAAGTTATGCTAGTTTGAAATTCAAAACTAAGTAAATGTCGATACATACGTTGTTACATTAACTATATTATTTCATAATTTAAAATTTTCCACATATTATTAGATGCTAAACCATAAAATTATACTCAGAAATAATAATTTTTTATATTTATTAATAAATCAATAAAAGTAAATCGGCGTTTTTAATAAAATTTAAAAGTAAACATGCTTACTTTAAGAAAAATTACAGTAAAGGTTATGATCTCTATATTTCCAAACTTCATATTCTTAAAGTATATATAAATACCTAAAAAAAAAAAAACTGAGCTGTTTTTTGACTTACTAATCTAAAAAATTTAATTTTTATTTTTGATTGAAAGTATATTGAGATCGGACAGAAGATTGATTGGTATTTACGTTAAGGCACAACCAGAAAGTAAGAGTTCTCACTTATGTGTAAAACTACAATATGCATATTTAATGAACTCAATTAAAAATATTTAAATATTAAAAACAGGTATATTCACTCAGAGCTACTTACTTAGGTGTAAAACTGCAATATCCATGACATGCATGTACATAAATAAACTCAATTTTAAAAATCAAAACGCATTAACTCTTTGAATTCCATGTTTTTATGAATTGACAAATCTTTATACAAATTAGTGAACTATAAATATTTTTTTGTTTTTCTTTGAACTGTAAAGCAAAACAAAATTAGGTAATCTTTTTTTAACAAATGAAATATATTGTCATATACATATCATAGACATACACAAACTGTCGATTCTGAGTAATAATTGATAAAAAGAAGCAAGCAAATGTCTTTCAAGATTCAAGGGCCATGTTGGTACATAATTTTAAATTTTACATCAACTTTGCACATCACCTTGCATCACACAATTTTTAAACATGTAAGTCAAACTAGGCATAGTGTCATCACTGCAGTATCTCATCTTAACTTCATTTTGACATACAGGATTAAACTAATGAAAGTCTCTTGTTCCTGGTATTGTTTTTACATTTTTAAATCAATCAGATTGTAATAATCTTGTTTCAACCAAACTTTCACTTGAAATAAAAATAAAGTTTATTCCTTTGATGTTGTTAGTGCAATATGTAAACATATCACGTGAGTTCAATATTTGATTTGTAGAAATTCTCTGCAAACTAGCATTAGCTTCAAGCCGTTTAACTGTTCCTCCTATACCATCACAAGGTTGCTTTTCCATGGCTGGTTGCAAAGAAAACCCATTTTGCCTCTATTTTAAAGTCTGATTTATGCTGATATAGGTTAAAAATGTTTTTGCAGTTTTCATATCGAGATGAACAGCCATCAGAAAAGTAGATCATGTTTACAATGCTGGGTTTCTTTTGCTTCAGATTATTGAGAAGTGATTTTTGTACCTCGTAAACCATTGGTACATCATGATTGTTATCATCTGATATAATGATTTTCTTTATAGTACACAACTACTGGATGAAGTGTGCACTGAAGATTATTCCAATGGAAACCTGTACTTCATCCTGCACAACAAAACTATAGTTTTCTGCAAAATCTCCAAGAATTATTGCATTTTTTGATGGCAGTTCTTCTTTAAGATTTTTTAAATATTTAGATTGGCATTTAGAAATATATGAATAGCTTTTCTTCTAATTTGGATGTATTTTTTGGACAAACAAAAAATTTATATAGTTCATGGTAATCAATTTTAATGGGTAGGAGAATTAACTTCATGTTTTGATGGTAGATACAAATGCACACAGAATGGGTTCCTGATGAATTTGGCAAAACACACCATTTTAGGTCTTAAAACACAAAACTTGGAAAAACCTAACTTTACATGTGGATATAGAATTTTAAATGAGACAAATAACTCTTTTGCATATGGACTTAACAAACACTTTTTGACCAGGCATCTGGAGAGAGTTTTCACCATCTTCATAAAAATTTTTTAATAAAGTATTTATTTGATCAGGCAGCATTTTACCTCGCTTAGTTTGTGGAACTGCAAGAACTCCTTCCTTCTTTGCTAAAGATCTAGATTTTATTATTAGATACTTTGAAACACCAAAATACTCACTAGCTGCTTCAATTGACCATTCTTTTGGGCACAAAGTCAATACTTGAATTTTGTCCCTAAATGAACAGCATTTTTCAAGTTTATCTTTTATCAAAACTAACAATCTTTTGAACTGAACAACTTTTTTTTTTCAAATCAAGAATATATTCATTATCGAAAACTTCAACTTTGTCAATGGAACTTTTAAAGAGCTTGATAACTCTTCTTCAAAAACTGTTGTAATAGTTTTAATTTTGCTAAATTAAAAAATGTAACTTAATCAAATAAAATGTGCCTAGTATTAAGAAACATAAAGAAGATAAAATTATGACAAAGTAACATTTATAAAAAAATTTATGACAAGCTTTACTAACCTTTGCACGGTCTTTTGTGAGCTAACACAAAAACTTGTGACAATTTGATTTTAAAATCAATCCAACTGAGCATTGTGATGTTCTAGCCATTACAAAAATATTTAATTTCAATATTTTATTTTTCTAAAACCAACATTAAATAAATAATAATTTCTCACATGAGTATTTTAATCAAAACTCAAATTTTAGAACCAATTGCTCCATTTAATTAATCAAAAAAGAAACCAGAAATTCATTTTTATTTTAAACTAAATAAGTGTAATCATAGCTATGATTACACTTATTTAGTTTAAAATAAAAATGAATTTCTGGTTTCTTGTTTAATTAAACAAATGGAGCAATTGGTTTTAACATTTGAGTAATAATAATAATACTTATGTGAGAAATTATTATTTTTTTGTGAGAAATTATTTTAGTTATAATCTCTACATGGAGATTATAACCAAAACGGTAAATAAAAATGCAAAAATAAAATTGCAAAAATAAAACAATAATAAAATAGATATGTGCATAAAATAACAGTGAAATAATTTTTGCCTCTTACAGGTATTTATATATAAACTATTATTGTAAAGATTTAAAATGAATAGATCAATACCTTTTCTGCAATTAATCTTAAATTAGACATGTTTACTGAAAAATTATTGTTAAAAACCCGGTTTGCATTTCAAAGTTTTTTATCAAATATAAGATCTAATAACTTTAAGTAATGATTTTTGATTTCTTTCTTCAAAAGATTCTATACCTATTAAATTTTGTAAACGTATGGTTAATACAACTGTGTATACTTTAACATTTTAGTGTTGCTATAAACGTTGCTAAGAGCGCAGAAAATAAAACAATGTAAAAAATCTCAAACTTTAAAGACCCATAACTCTTAAAATAATGAAATTGGCTTTAAGTTATTTTTGATTACTCCTTACGACCTATTAACTGCATCTGTGCCAAAAATCAAGTATTTCTGAGATGGTGGGTTATTTGGACTTGTCTTTTTGACATGGAATTACCCTGTCTCGTTATTTTTTTCCGGGAAATTTCTCGTCTCATTACGCTTTTCCCGGTTCATTTCGAGAAAACGATTCCGAGACGCAGACCCTTAATATTAAGTATCTAACATTAAAAGCTAAAAATTTAAAAAAATTTCGTGCTTAAATCAATTTAACTTTATCTTAAAAAATGTATGCAATTTTTTCATTTATGTTGGTTTTATACAGCTTCTGCGGTTTAATCGATTTTCAGCAGTTTAATTAATTTAGTTTTTTTTATTAAAGAATATAGTTCATTAGTAGTTCTCATTTTATAGTAAAGAAATAAATTTTTTTAAATAAGCGGTACAACATAGAGATTTATGACTTTTAACAAAAAAATCATACTGTCCCTTTATTTTTTGAGGACACTATATGTATTTTTTTTATAAGGCTATGTACCAAATTTTTATATTATTACTAAACACAAAAAAATTTTTTTTTTAGGCAAATGGTAAAGTTTGTATCAAATTAAATAACAAGATAGCGTGTATTTTTGCTTAAGTGAAAAAAAATTTGTTTGAAGCAAATAACATAATTCAAGTCATTATTTTAAAATGTTAAAGAAACCCAAACGAGAAAATTGGAAACAATGTCTAAAATTCAAATAAGTTGAATACATATTGTATTTACTAGTTTAGACACTTAATATAGATTCTTCTAGGTTCCCTAAATTGTGAAACACTTTTTGTACAAAATAAAAGTATTAAACGTTAAAAATTTGTTATTTTGCCTAGTTATTTTAAAGACAGTTTATAAATGTATTAGAAGTGTTGATCTCTATTTTAGATTTTTTTCGAAAAAAAAAACTACTGTAAAATATTTAAAAATTACTGTTAAATAATTAAATATAGAAACAAATTTACATACACATAGAATTCTAAAAGTTACTTTTATGATTAAAAATAAAAATTTCACGCTTTTTGAAAAAAAAAAAAAAAATTATACATTTAATCGCAACTGATTTTTGTTGTGTTTAAATGATCCCATTATACTCGGAACAATTTTTAAAACAGTAGGGGAGAGTGGGAAGAAGTAAAAAGAGGTCCTTAATTAATCTTATCTATTATAAAAAACAAGATTTTCCCCCTCTATTTAGTAGACATTGCTTTGTCTCCCTGCGTGTGGTAAAAACCTCATTTTTGAAAAGTACTCGCAAAAAAAAAACAACATTTTGAGGGGTGAAGTGAGACAAAGAAAATTAATTAATCTCCCATTTCTCCCGTATTAGTTTTGTGTAGTTATATTGTAGAAACCTCTAGAACATTTTGATAAATATTTCGTGGTTTACAAATTTATTTATTTATAATTTGTAATTTTTGATAATAGATTGTTAATTACTCGCTTGTCCCATACCTGCCCCACTTTAACCCAATAGCACTGTTTCTCTATGATAAAAAGTTTATATACTTTATGACAATCTTATTACAAATCTTTGGGGATAGAAACAGTGTTCAATATTATGTTCGTACATTATATAAAAATGATATTAAAATTATTTTAAAAATGTTTTAGTATTCGCACTCTCATGTATTACAGCATATTCGTAATAGAGTATTACGAATATGCTGTATTACATGGTTTTGAATATAATAAACACTTTGTTTTTTAGATTTTTTCCACTACCTGGTCCACTGTGCATCGATGATCATCGACAACAGATTCAATAAAAAATTCCGAGTTTAAAATTATATTAAACTATCAAAATTAAAAAAGTACAAAAAAAAAGACAAACATAAAAAGTTCAGTTTATAAATAAAATGACTCATTGATTTGCTCAAAAAAAAAGTACAGATTTCCTTAGCAAGTTCTAAAACCCAAATCATGGTCAATGTTCAGCCAAAATGAGGAAATAGGAATCTACTTTGAACAAGCCAAAAGGGTTTATAACTGAGCAAACATTGTTTTAGTGGATTTGCAGTAGACCTATATAGGCATTTTTTAGCGGTTTATTAGAGTTATGTTCATCGGTTACTTAGTGGACCGTTAGTGGCAGCCGCTATTAATGGCAAGCCAATAATTTTCCGACGTGTTATTAATGGCTAGTCTACAGCTAGCCATTTTTAGCGTCTGCCACTAATGGTCCACTAAGTAACCAATGAGCAAAATTACAGTGGTCCCCTCAAAATGCCTATATAGGTCCACTGAAATTCCGCTATAGAATGTTTGCTGGGTATATATACAAAATTGAGAAGAAAGGTAACGTAACATAGACTTTGGCGGTGCACTGTAACAAAAAATGGTTGATTTCAGAACTACAGTAAAACAAGGTGAATAAGGACAGTTTAATCATAAAATTTATTAAAACTTGTGACCAACAAAAATACAGATTTTTAGTATAGTACAATATGTAAAATATAAATTAGGCACAGTGGCACAAAATGAACACAAACCAACAATTTTAGGCACAGTGGCACATAATGAACACAAACCAACAATTAAACTCAAATTAAATTATTAAAGTACAAAAATGAGCACCGTTTATTTATTATTTGGAATAAAACCTGAATATAATTTAAGGTACTACTGTTTATGGAATTAACAAATGGGAATTGTCACCATTCCCTTGATTCTACATTGAATTTTAAAACATCTCTATGTTTGACTCAAGATTTGGTTGATTCGTACATCCTATTATTTAAGAACATTCGAAAAGTGATTTGTCTTTAACTTGAGGAAAAAAAAGTGCGACCCAAACCTTGTATTTTCCAAGACAAAAAAAAGTTCCAAGACATTCTTCTGAGTACAAAACTTGATCAACCCGGTAAAGATACTATTTCCACTTCTTTCTTGAGTTCTGGGCAAATCATCCACAACCCACTCTGTTCCATTTACCAAAATTGTTTATGCAACAGTTTGGTAAAGTTTCACTATTACACCTTCAGTGCTTTTGTCTATGCCAAAAAGTTTTTTTCATACTTACTATTTTTCACATTTTTAAACAAAGTTTAAACAAAAACTGCAATAACTAATGTCACAGCACAATCAAAATGTTACCAACATTTTAATTGTGCTGTGAGTTGTATTATATTATACTGTCAAGAATTTCCATATATACCCAGCAAACATTGTTTAAGTGCATTTACAGTGGAACTATATAGGCATTTTTTAGCGGTTCATTAGTGTTTTGCTCATCGGTTACTTAGTAGACCGTTAGTGACAGCTTCTCAAAATGGCAAGCTGATAATTTTCTGACATGTTAATAATGGCTAGTCATCGACAAGCCGCTTTTCGCGGTTTCCACTAATGGTCTTTTAAGTAAGCGACGAGAAAACTACAGTGGTCCGCTCAAAATGTCTATGTAAGTCCACTGAAATTCAACTATAGAATGTTTGCTGGTTAGATTAGCCATCACGTTCAAGTCGGTTGAACGTGATGGCTAATCTAAAACATGAATATTTTTTCCTAGATCGCTTTTTTAGACTTCGTGTTATGTAAATCAACGCATTATCTTGTTTGAAAATCTAATTCTCAGTAGGTAAACCTTCAAAGTTCAATTAAAACATCTTTTAAAAAGTCTTTTGTTAATGTCTTGCATTTGTTTTTGTAGTAATAAAACCTTTGACCATATAAACTTAGTTTATATGGTTGAAGAATAAAATATATTGGAGTTTTGCCGCAGAAACAAAATGCGGCCCATAGCATAACTTTCCCTACTCCGAACTTTTGCCATCAGGCCCATATAAGTTAAATTTATTTTTTTGGAAAAATTAACATTTTTACATTCTGCGTCTCATGTCATGTGGTCCTTGGCAAACTTAAGTCTTGCACTTTTATGTTTTTTTGTCATTCGTGGTTTTTTTGATCTTTTTTTTTTAAACTTTTATTTTAGGTACCCCAAGAGATCCTTATGGTCTTATCACAGAGCACCGCGGAAGAGCATTTAAAAAGAAGCGCAGGCCTCCTTCCTTACTGATGTTATAAAACCTCCTCAGAGGTGGCGTCAAACCAAGGATCTCTAGCTTCTGAAGCAAATTCGTCATGATTTTGACATATTTTGTTGGACACATCTTGCGTTCACTGGTAACTTCATTTCAGTCTTTATTTGTCTTGTTGCTTTTACTCTGGAGGATGCCTGACGCGTCGTCCGGAATATAAAATAATAAAATATTGCTTTAGTAATAAAAAATATTGCTTTTTGGTTATTATTTTATTTCCGCCTTTAGGGAGATTTTTGTAAGAATTTTTACCTAAGTTTTTAAAATTATTCACTGATTTTTTTAATATAAAATTATTCATTGATTTTTTTTTTGCAATTTGTCGATTGGATAAACTCATATTTTTGTAAGAAACAAACAAATTAAAACCTTACTCAAACTTCAATCAACTCATACTAAGTGTTCAAAACAAATTGATAGAAATTTTGTGTGTAAATATACCGGATTTTAAAACCTTCTTGAAAAGTTAGTTTCATTTGTTTCAGAAGCACATAAAATTTTCATGAACACATTTATTTGCGACGGGTCTAATAAAGATAACTTTTTTGGTTAATTTTGAAATATATTCTGCGTAAAATCTGCAATAACTACATGGAAGTATGGAAACTTTACTGAGTGTACCTTTGTATAATTGCATTTGTTTTGATGAGTTAACTTCTGAATTTTCTTTTAAAGAACTTGAAGTAGCTTTGAATTCTGTGAAAAGAAATAATTCAACAAGAGCAAATGAAATTAATGTAAATTTAATTGTAGATTGTTTCGATATATTAAAATATGTTCTTTTTTTCAAGTTTTTAAAGCTTCCTTTAATCAAGCAATATTTCCAGAGCAATTAAAAGTTGCTAAAGTTACTTCTATCTTAAAAAAAAGTGACAGATCAAATACTATCTTCTATCTTCCCATTTCTGTTTTTTCAGTATTTTCTAATATTTTAGAAAGAATATTGTGCAATAGAATATACAAACATCTCAACAAAAATAATTTATTTTTCAACAAACAAAAATGCAAAAATCCAGTGTGTGCATCTTTTGAAAAAACGTTAGACATGTTAGGCATTTTCAATGACCTATCAAAAGCTTTCGACACAGTAGATCATCACATTTTACTTCAAAAGCATAAATACTACGGAATTAAAGGTACTTATTTATAATGGTTTAGAAGCTATTTAAAATATGAAAACAATTTGTAATTAGTAACGACGGTAATCAAAACAATTGTATCTGCCTGCGTTGTTCCTCAGGGGTCAATCCTCGGACCCCTACTTTTCTTGATATATATAAATGATCGGAATAAAACTTCAACTTTATAAACATCATGTACGCAGTGCCGTCTTAACGCATAGGCTAGGTAGGCTGCAGCCTAGGGCCCCCGATTTTTAGGGGCCCCCAAAATGTGTCTGGATTTTTTTTCAAATTTATATAAATAAAAAATTATATTTCTAATTTTTCTGATCATAGTTTGGGGGCCCCTCGGGAATAATTTTTTTCTTGATAAGATTTTTTTTAATTATTTTTAGAAAAGTATCAGTTTTTCAGTTTGGGGGCCCCCTAGGGAATTTTTTTTTTCTTGATAAGCAAAAATGCATGCATGCGTCCGAAAATAAACATAAATTTTCCGATAAGAAGTGTTAAATACAAGCACTTAAAATATCCCATTAGATTGAATTTGAAATTGCTGTGATCAACTTAAAACATCTGTTTTGAAAAAAAGTCATTTAACATGTCTAATCGGACTTATCAAAGTGGTGCTGCAAAGAGGAAAAAGCCGCTAAAGCAAAAGAAGACATTTCAAAATATCTTCCTTTGACATCATTTCTTTTGGTACAAAAGTCAAAGCCTGTTGTGTCCGAAGATGTATTTCTTTGTCCAACTTCAAATTTCGTAAGCATTGATAGTGCTTTGTTGCCAAATGAAACTCTAGAAATTCAACAGGAACTGGAACCAGAACAGGAGCCAGAACCAGAGCAGGAGCCAGAACCAGAGCAAGAGTCAGAACCAGCACAGGTGCCAGAACCAGTACAGAAGCCAGAACCAGCACAGGAGCCAGAATCAAATCAAATTAAAACTTATCCAAACGCAACAACAAAAACTACTCAAGAAACTGACCCAGCATTGTGGCATCAGTTATCCCAAGAAGCTCAATCATTTTGGATTTCTAATGGCCCGTCCATGTGCCAGAACAATGATGGGAGCTTCAAAAATTCGGAAAGGTTGAGTTGCGGACAAAAAAGGTACTTATCAAAATCTTGCTTTAGACGTGAACTACACAATGGCGAATTTGTCAATCGTGAATGGCTATTATACTCACCTTCAACAGGTTCTGTTTTTTGCTTTGCTTGTACCTTATTCTCCAGCAAACACTCTAATTTTTCCACAACTGGATTTGATGACTGGAAAAATGCCTTAAAATGTATATCTGGACACGAGAATGGTTCTGAACATCACAAAAATATGCTTACTTACTCCAGTCGGCAGAGAGAAAGTGGCCAGCTTGACTCTGTATTATTAAAACAGTTACATAACGAACAATTGTACTGGCAAAATGTGCTGAAAAGAATTGTTGCAATTGTAAAGTTCTTGTCATCAAGAAGATTGCCATTTCGTGGAAACAATGAAACCATTGGTTCAGAGCAAAATGGTAATTATTTAAGAACTCTTGAGTTACTTAGCCAGTTTGACCCATTCCTACATGAACACATGAAAAAACATGGAAATTCTGGAAAAGGTAATACTTCTTACCTCTCCGCCAATATCTGTGTGGAGTTTATATGCCTAATGGGAAATAAAGTTTTGAGCGAAATAATTTCTGAATTAAAAAAAGCAAAATACTACTCAATCAGCGTTGACTCAACTCCAGACTTGTCACATGTAGATCAATTAACTTTTACAGTTCGATATGTTAAAGACTTGGCACCAGTTGAGCGTTTTTTGCAATTTGTTCCCATTCACGGGCATGGAGCTGAACATTTAGAAACAGTGGTTTTGAATTTTTTACAAGAAAATGAAATTTCAATATCTGACTGTCGTGGGCAGTCATACAATAATGCATCAAATATGGCAGGACAGTACTCAGGCCTACAAAAGAGGATTAAAGACAAAAGTGAATCAGCATTGTTTATTCCTTGTGCTGGACATTCTTTAAATCTGGTTGGCAACAGTGCAGCTGGATGTTGTTTAGAAGCAATTATTTTTTTTGACTGTGTTCAATGCCTCTACAACTTTTTTCTGCATCAACTCATCGTTGGCAAGTGCTTCTGTCTTTTGTTGGCAAAGGCAAAAAAATTGTCAAACAGCTTTCTGGAACTCGATGGTCAGCACGTGCAGATGCTGTGACTTGTCTGCATGACAGTTATGATGAGATTAAAAAAGCACTTGAATTTTTGATCAAATACATAAGTCAGTCAAAAGAAACTCAAAATGATGCTCAAAATCTCATCACGAAAATGAACACTTTTGAGATTGTTTTTCTGACAATTTTCTGGAATGATATTCTTTGTCATTTTAATGAAACATCGAAGATTTTACAGAAGGAAAATTTAAACCTGGATGTTGCAGATTCGGTGTGTGCTTTTCCTTATTTTAATTATGTTGGTAAATGTTGTAACTATTTTAATTGTAACACGATATATATGGCCTATATAATTGTACTGTGACATTTAATTGCAAGCAAATTTAAAAAAAAAATTTAGTTGAATTTTTTTTCATCTTTGAACTTTGAATTTTTTTATCTTTGATCAATGATAATTTCAATAAAATACTTAGTATGATTAACTAATCTGATCTTTCAAAGAAAAAAAAATAACTTGCCAAAATTGTCATATACTTTTTTGACCTAGAATTTTTTATTATATAATGATATAATGTCAAATCTTTGGTTATAAATATTAGTCTGCAATATTTCTTAACGCGTAATATATAAACCATTAAATTTTTCATTAAAGAAGAGAAATGGCCGATAAATTTTATTTATTTTTATTATTTATATGTCGTTATTACTATTTTGCAAATTTAAATAATCAAAGATTTAGAAATCAAAAACAAAAGTTTAATAATTTATAAATTAAAAGATAAAGTAAACTTGGGTAAGAGTAAACGGTTTAGCTTAAAGTTTAACTATTTTTTTTAAGAAAAATTATTTAATAGTTTTTTTTTGTTTTGTTTTACAGAGAACTTTTTACATTACACAAATATATAAAAATGGAGAAAAAGTATTTTGAAAATTTAAAAAAAAATCAATTTTTATGATTTACTCTTTACAATTGGGGAAAATTAAACTAGTTAAAACCAGATTTGTTAACAAGGCCAAAATTAGCAAGGCCAAGGCCACATGTTACAAGGCCATGGACTAGGCCAAAGTCAAGAGTTTTAAGGTCAACCCTAAGTATAAGAGTTTCAAGACCAAGGCCAACGCAAACAATTTCAAGACCGAAAACTTAAATTTTTGCCTTACATTAAAGCCAATTGTTAACAAAACTGTAGGTAGCAAGTGCTGTGACAATAAAACCACATGTTGTGAAATTAGACCAAGGTTATGCGTTAAGTTCAACGAAGTCAATAAGAAAATATTCTTGTAGACATAATATGTCTACAAGAATATTTTCTTATTGACTTCGTTGAACTCAACGCATAACCTTGGTTACGCATAACCTTCATATATTATATGAAAGCCGAAAACAAAAATACATAAAAATAAAGAATAAAAACTTTTAATTCTTGAACTTTATGTGTTTTTTTTTAAGGCCAAGGCCAAAACAATCAAGACCACGAAATTTTAATCAAATACACGAAAAATAAATTATTTATAATTTAAATAAATTTAAGTTGTTT
The DNA here is from genome assembly GCF_038396675.1 of Hydra vulgaris. Lineage (NCBI taxonomy): Eukaryota > Metazoa > Cnidaria > Hydrozoa > Anthoathecata > Hydridae > Hydra > Hydra vulgaris. The sequence continues at coordinate 29,148,003 of NC_088932.1, read as the reverse complement.
CATGGCGACAAGCAGGCCCGCGGCATTTTTTCATGCAAATAAAAAAACCTCTTCACTAATTTTGTATTTTGTGGGTAAACACAATTGACAAACTCAGGGCTTGCAAAGAAAAACTTTTTGTACCATATTGTTTGGAGCCAGCAACGCTTCTTCCATAACTCTGCGCAACATTTTGCACCTCTTGATGTCTTTGTCGCAGGTTTTTTGAATGTTGCACTTGCTGAGTTTCATATGAAAGTTAACTGAAGTCAGTCTTGCGTTTCTTTAATTGCTTTATGTTATGGAATCCATCGATTATTTGTGTTCGTGTAAATGCGTCACCGGAGCTAAAACGTTTTGCTTGTAGTTGAATGAAACTTTCTTTTGTTAAGTTATTGAAATTTTCAACAGCATAAAATTTGGTAAGTAATTTTCGCCAAAATTGTTTAACGTGGCAATGTACACCCACGTCTAACGGTTGAAGTATGTGGGACGAATGAGCCGGTAAACTTATCAGACTGATGTTGTTGTCCATTCCAATACGTGCAACAATGTTACTAACATGTGTAACTACTGTGTAATGCCTCTTATTACATAAAATTTATTTGATTGCGGGTATGAATACTTTAGTAAGCTATTGAATAAACTGTTTCTTTTCCATCCAACCCAACTTGGATGTTTTAAATACGGTGTTTGGTGGTCCTCCTACGCACCAATGTTTGTATAGACGTGATATTGATTTGTAAACAACTTATAGTGGGAGAATTGTACCGGTAGCGTTGACACGATTACCGACTGTGTAATTAATTGTTTTATTGTTACCAAACAATTTTCAAGAGCGTTTAACACCAAACCTGCTAATTATATGCTGTTTATCTTGATCGTCTGAAAATCCAATTTCGTCAAAATTCCACAAATTTCACGGAGTGTTATTGTTAATATTTGCTTCAAGATATTGTTTTTAAAATGTATTAAAATAACTTTTTATTTTGTCCTTGGTAAAAGAAGAAGCTCTGAGAGAAGAAATACTTCATGCTACTTAGACGCCTAATTTATGACTAAATCATTTCCCGAAACTTTTATACCATTCTCCTCCTTGTATAATGTTTGGCGGAAACAGATTACTTTGATTTGTAGATACTAAATAACATATATCTATTGCAATGATATCTACGAACGTTCTGCCAAATCCCCAATCAACAAAACTGATATGCACTGAAACAAGAAAAAATTCAAATGCTGTACTTAGAACAGTAGTTGTAGCTCTACTATATGGACTTTGTTGTGAACACACGTGTGATAAGTTGCTTTTGGTATGTTGTATGCCTCTGAAGCTTTACTGAGTGATATTTCGCCTTTTTTGATTTGTTTTACTACAAGTTGCAATTGTTTTTCACTATAAGTTGTTTGTGTTTTACGAATGTAAATACGAATCAATTTTGTTTTAAATTTTTCAGATAGATAACAAAGGCTATCATATTTATTTACGTTTTAATTAATTAATAACTATTAATTAATTTAACTGCGCTCATCGTAATGCACAAGTGTAAGCAATAAGGACGTTTACTCTTCCCCCGAAAAACATTCATCTCGGTTTTTTGCTCATAACTTTTTTTCGAAACTAGCAGTTCAATTTTGAAAATCTTGATCGTAATAAAATTTTCTAAAAAACAGTCTTTTTAATTTAGTAAAATTTAATTTTAGTTTTAAGAGTTTTCAAGTTGATTTTTTTTTAAAAAAACTTTTACTTTTAACAATTTTTTACACCTTTAAACAAAATTCTCCATAATACGGTGCCTCGCATGTTTAAAGATTTTTTGTTTTAGCTTCCAATAAATGCAAAAAAATTTTAAGTCATTAGTAACTACTATGATTAAGAAGCAAAATTTAATTGAATAAATTTTTTTTTGAATTTTTAATTAGCAAGATTATAGGATGTATTTTTTGCTTGAAGATTAAATGAGTTTAATGATATTACCATATTTGCATTATCTTTTTAAAAACTGTTCTATAACTTAGGACCTCGAAATGCTATTGAATATTCCGTATATTTATTTAATTCCTTTTGCAGTTTAAAGGAGTTTGATTGATTTGTTTTTAAGAAATTCTTTTCATTTGAATTTTTGGCAAACTTACAAATAAAATTAGTTGGAGTTAGGCTATTAATATGTTCACACATGAAAGTTAGGTGCTGGTAAATGTTTATTTCATATACATTCATTATTTTCATACCTCTCATTAAAGGTTTAGTATGTTCCCTTCTTTTTGTCCCGTTTATAATTCCCCAAGCATGTTTTTGCAAACTAAGTATCTTTTTATGTTTTGTTGTCTGTGTACTACCCCAATATTGATATTAGCATTGTTAATATTAGTAATATTAGCATAGTTAATAAAACAATGAACTAGAAAAAAGTATATTAATTTTAGACAATTTGTATTTGCATATAGACGAACTTGGTAAATCAGGCCAATGGTCTTACTAACTTTTGATTGTAAATATTTAATATGGGGAAGCCAAGATAAATTTTTGTCAACAATTAATAGATAATTAATTCGCCATAGATATCTATAGAATCTAATAGAAATCATAGAATCTAAAAGAAAATTGATTCGCCAAACGTCTTTCAAACCTCTGAAATATTAAAAAATTAGAACAAAAAAAAACTACAATTCTTTAAATAATATATACGCATATGCTTCTAAGTAATTACATACGACTAAATTCGCTTTCGATTTTTTTTATTAACATCTTTACTATTTAATAATAGTCTTTAAAAATTTTGAAAATTTTTGAACACACTCTTGATCGTTCAAGAAAGTTTCTCTTAAAATTGTTATCAAACGTTAGTCTACAAAACTCAGTCAATATATCTAAAATATCTCGGTCAATGTAAGAACACTTCGTCGGAAACGGAGAGCTTGGACGTACTATTAGTCAGTTATATGTAATCGTTAACATATGTTTTTGTTGCATTATAACCTTGTAAACTAATTATTTGTTGCATTATAACGCTTATTACCTATCTCCATATTTGAATTTATGTAATATTATTTTCTTTAAAGTCTCTGAATAAAGAACCACACGCTAAAAAAAAGCGTAATATCATATAAATTCAAACTCAAATTACAAGCAAAAACATATTTAGAAAAAATTTAATTGAACCTAGTAATGACTAATTACAATCAGTGCAGCCATGAATCTCAATGATTTTTGTAGTATTATAGTGTTAAATTATTTTATTTTTAACTAATATATTTTAGTTCATATATCCTGATTGTTCAAAAGTAAAAGTGTCAAGAATTATGGAGACTTTTTTAAAAATCTTATAATATACAAAGTTATTTTTAGTAATAATATAGTCGTTAGTACCGTTTCATATAACTTCATTGACTAATCAAAGGGTTAAACTATTTTTTAGTTACAAAAACAATGTCTTAATTAGGTCTCAATCACGTGTAAGACATAGTTCAACAAGTTGATTATTCGGTTAATGAAGTTAAAAGAAACAACTTCAATAAAGTTAGAATGTAACTTAGATGGACTAATAATGCTAATAATATCTTATACTAAGTTAGTATAGGATACTATACTAAGTAAGTATAGGGTACTGTACAAACATACTTATTAGTTTCACTATTGATTTCAAATTATTAAATTATGTTCATAACCTTTATCTTAGGTCAGTATCTAGTTACATTCAAAATACTTGTTAAATATCAGAATATCTTGCAATTGTTTTATAAAAATCTATAAATTCATAATCAAAACTCTAAAACTTTGTTGAAGCTAAAAATAACTTGTCTTTACTAAGTTTGCTAAGTAAAAAAATACCACCACAACCATCATCAATACTATTATTATTTCATTTTCATTACTATTGTTATTACAACTAAATCTAATTTCTTATATATGTATGTATGTATGTATGTATGTATGTATGTATGTATGTATGTATGTATGTATTTATATTTATATATAAACATATCTGTTTTAGTTATAAAATGTACTTAGTTGTTTTATTGGTGCAAAATGTTTTCTCCTGAAATGAGTTCTGTTATCAGTCAGTCACAAGAATACTTAAGTTTCAGAAGTACTGTTCCGCAGCAAAAAGTAAATATTAAAAATAAAAAGTAATTTAAATTCATAGTAATAATTTTTTATACTTGATCAATAAATTTCTACAGGTTATTGTTGACAACGATGAAGAAGAAGATAAAGTATGGATCGTTTATGACGCTGGCCCAAAAAGCGTAAGATGTCCTCTTATATTCTTACCTCCAGCTAGTGGAACTGCTGATGTTTTTTTTAAGCAAATATTGGCATTATCCAGTGTAGGCTATAGAGTAATGGCTGTAAGTTTTTTATTTCAAATTTTTAACATTTCTAACACACCAATTTCCTTGCATTTTAAGTTGTTCTATAAAATATCAGTTATCCTCTGATTAATAAAATGTTAATTTATTTTAATGTAAATTAATTTTATAAAATAAAAATAAATACAATTCCATGATAAAGAATTTCTTTTTTCTTAAAAAAAGTTATTTAAAAAAATAGGTAAAATTTACCTAAAATTTTTTGGAATATAGATACTTAATAATATATATAATTATTTTAGTTCTTTTTAAATTATAATTTAATTCTAATTTACAAAAAACTTACAACAGTATTATATGTTCCAGGTGGGCATGGTATTTTTGTATCAAATGATGTGTTTAGTTTGCAAAAATAACCAGACGGACATACTTCTGGATACATTCTGTTGTTAGAGAAGTACTGTTGAGGACAACTGAGACATTGTGCAAGCTGTGTGATATTGCTAATAAAAATAAGAGCTTAATAAAAACATTTTTTCCTTTATTTTTAAGATTATAAACTTGTGTATATACAAGTATATTCATGAATATACTTATATACTTGAGTACTGCCTTATCAGAATCAGACTCACTTGAAATTATTCCATTGTATAATTGCTGTCTTTAGCGAATTTCGAATTTTTATTGCTGCATTCAATGCATTGACATAAATCAGAACATATCAGTTCTGCACTCCGACATAAGCATCATTTTTTAATAATATAAGTCTACAATTAATAAAATTTAATACGCTATCGGGAGCAGTTTCATTTGACAGCCATTTTATCTTCAATTTGTTGCCATCTATCATCCAAACATGTTCCAAAACACTTGGTGTATTCAATAGAGGTATAGTGGCATGTTTCTAGATATAAGCTTGATAATTACATCTCAGTGTATGTTGTAGTAATGCATCTGAAGTTGGAGGCAATTGCTCTTCACTATATTTACCACTCTTGAAGAGTTCATATCTCAACTCGTTAACTGAAGAAACTATGTCATTACCATAAAGGTGACACATATTTCTCTATTTTAGTAAAGAAACCTGATGCCATAAAGTGATTTTCACTGAGCTCTGCTAACACACCTTCATACTAATTTTTTTTTGTAAGACCTTAAGTACTGAAGCTTTTCCTTTACCATAAAATGAACTTGTAGTATTGCATCCTTAAAGGAAAACATATTATACAATTTTACAGTATTTTAAATGTTTTTATTACAGAAGTGAAACTTAAAAAAAAAAGAATAGAAAATCATGTCATAAAAGTTAGATAAATTAAGTTAACCAATTAACATGTAAAAGAATGAAAGCCAACTACAGCATTTACAAAAGGTACAACCCCAACGATCAGCTACTTTTATTAAGATAATGACAAATACATCAGTGTCAGGACTCTAAATTACAACATTTTGGTGAGATGAAACTGCATGATAACAGTGAGCCATTAATTGAGTATCTATTTCTTCATGATCACTTTTAAGAGAGATTATTTCAGATATTACCACATTATTTGCTGATAACATAAATTGATAACATTTATCTTCATTGGTTAAATAGTTAAGTAGTTTTTTTGATATACAAATAATCGAAGTTCCATGAGCAATTCTTTTTATTTGCTCTAAATTTTTAATACTATGATTAAAATACCTATCTGAAACAAAGTCAGCACACTGACACCCATAACAGCTGGACAGATTAATAATTTCTTTTAGTATATATTCAGCTAATTCACCAATTTTGACTCTAACTTTCAGCGTTTGTAACAGTGCCAATGCATCCACTAGTTAAGCTCCACTTTCAACAATTGGCAACACCGATGAATGTTTAACAGGCTCTTCAAGAATTTATAACAAGTTACTTTTTGTTGTTTTTACTAAAGTTCCATCTACGGTGGCAAACAGTAAGGGATGAGGTCGTAGAGGATACTTTAAAACTTAGCAAACAAATTTGTGGTGTTCTTTATTTCCGCCATTTCCCCTTTTTTATTTTTAGTATGCACTTTATTGTGCATGTTGGAAAATGTATGTAACATTGTTTTTTTAATTGGAGAAAATGTCTGGCTCTTTGAAAATAATATTTTTGTTAATAAAATTATCAGCTTTTTGTTTTCCTATTTCCCAAAGACTAAGCATATCTCTTTTTTTTTTTTTTTTTAAATGTTTTTTAAAATGTTTTTTCTTGAAGTGTTTTCTGTGGCAACTTGCCCACATGCTAACTGTCGGAGTTCCTTTCTGTCATCATTAAAAGGGTTTACCATTGTATTAATAGTCTCCAAAATTGATGCAACATCTTGTTCATCCTTTTTAATTTTTGAATCATCCAAGTCTTTTCTACAACTAAATATCATGTTTAAAAATATACTTTTGAAACATTTTTAAAAAAAATTAAAAAATCTATTTAAAAACTAGATTATAAAATTTTTCAAAATTTTAGAATGTAAAATTATATCCATCAATCAATTATGTATTTTCATAGATAAAAAAAGGACTGTTAGTACAAATATGTTTACTGTGTTATTGAAGATACTCCTGTGAATTCCTCAGCTGCTTCAGTTAACAAAGCTCTCTCCACTTGGTTTAACACCCATCTTTTAACAGCACCTGGCTTATGTGTCATACTTACAATTCCACTTGTAACTTTACTACTCCTGTTAAAAGTTTGTTCTATAGTATAATCACATGCAATATCTGCAAAGACATATGATGCCTGTCTTTTAACCGTCCAGTTTTCTTTTATTTCACAACAAATATTTCTAACATAAAAAAGGAAATTATTCTAGGTTGATTACTATAAAATCAAACATCTAAGGTAATTCTATGTTTTTAAATACACAAAAGACAATTATCTTGTAAGTAAACTATATATTGTTGTAAAACAATTTTTTTACTTAATCTTAACTCTTCAACAAAAAAAGAAAAAATAGACAATACTATAATATAATAAATTATGCGTTTGATTAAGTATGCTTATTTCTAACCAGTAGCAAGATGCATATCTGCCGTAGTTGATACAATCTGTAACAAAAAACTATCCTAACATCGAGTTAACTGTAGATAGATGCAGATCCCAATTTCCAGTACAAACTGCTCTTAAATGAAGCAGCATTAATTACACCATTTCTAAGTAGACACTCCAGAAAGAAAACAACTGGGGCTTTGTACATTGGTGATTAACATAAGTCTGAAAGCTTATAATAATATCTTGGACTAATAACAATGGACTTTGGATATAGTCATCAAAGTCTTCATAACATACTTTCATACCACAAATAAAATTTAAAATATCAGCTTCTTCTTCTCTGGTCTTTGAAGCAACAAAAGACTAAAACCTCAGACGACTAATTGCTTTATACATTAATTTATGAACTCTAACACCACAATTAAAATGTTTACCAGACATCACTCTATTACATGAGCCACAAGCAATAACAATAGACTCAATTAGTATATCCTTATGAAGCAAAATTTATATATATAGTAACAATTTTTATTTTTACAAATAATACAAAGTGGCTGCAAAACTAAAGAATTTGTTGAGATACTAACTGATGACAATTGAGAAGATTTGCTTTTATTTTCTATTTATAAACTTTCAGATATATGATTCAATATTCTTTTTCTGGCTCTTTCAATTTTAGAAACATTTGTGAAATACTTGTAACATTTTAGATGGCAGGCCTTGTTAAGAAGCGTTACGCAGCTCGCATTTTGCTTGCGAAAAGGCGATTTGCCTACGCGTTCAGCAGTTTTGCGTTACGCAAAAACTTATATCTTTTAGAATATTTTTAATTATCTTTTGATATCGTTTATGTGACGTTTATTCTGAAGAAATAAAGTCGTAAGTAAAAGCATTTAACTGCAATTGTAAACTAATAGATTTTTGTTAAAGAAACAGTTTATTTAATAATTTTTTTTATTGTTGATAAAAATTAGTTAAAAAAAAAAAAGTGTTTTAAGTTTCATCTTAAAGAATTAAATATATAAATTCCTTTTAAATGTAAAAATTATTTTTTGTCATAATAGTTTAAAAAATGCAAGATTTATTTTAATGTAAATATTTTATTAATAAGATATTTTGTTTATTGTTAATTCAATAACGTAAAGTTTTAATGACGTTCGTTTAATTTATGAAAATAAATTATGATCACGAATATGTTATCGGTAACTGATAAATAACAAAAAACTCATTGTTTAAAAACATTATTAAAAAGAGTTTACAAATTAAATAAGAAAAAATTTATTAACAGTTAATAAAATAATCAAAAACCATAAGTAAAATCATAAGAAAATAAGCAAATATTATTTTACGTTTCATGAAAGGAATATTTTTTTTTAAATAAAATTTAGTTCATATTTGAAAAAAATATTAAAAATGATTTATTAAATAAGAACTTAGATTTTATTTGTAACTTTTGTTCTAGTGAGTAAAAAACTAACTGTTTGTATGATTTTCAGCGCGTTAATAAAATAACTTTAATTACAACGCGGTACTTGAAAAGACGCTAGTGACGCAATATAACTTCTAACGATGCAAAATATATTTGCTGAGTTGAGTTACTTAGAAATACGTTACGCGTTTTCGCTACGCAGCGAAATCTCGTAACAAGGCCTGAAATGGTATACCAAATGAGAGTTTTTATCAAAATGTTCAAGGCAATTAACAACTTTATGTGGTAGCTTCTGATTTTTCTTCACTTACATTAGCCATTCATTTCATGATAAAATAAATTTTTCATAGGTTAAATTAGTAAAATTTCTTAATTATTCAAATTCACAATTTGATAAATGAATAAGACATAAGAGTTTGCAAGACTCGGCCGAGCCATATTTTTATTTTGTTTTGATAATTAAGAAGATGAGTAGTTTGCTGTATGCATTTATTTAATATTAGCTTGAGAAAAAGTATACAAAAATACGTTCTATTTTTTTATTGATAATTTTGTCAACAAAATGAAGGGATAGTCATTTAAATTGATTTTTATAGGGGGTTCTAAGACTTTTCTCTCAAAAACTGCAGAAGAAAAACTTGGGAACTTTTTCGATAATGTTATTGCATATTATAAAGTCCTATTTCTAAAAAAATTACTTGGTTCTGAGAGGGAGGTCACAGACCAATGTGATTAGCTTGCACGGATCGCAGAAAGAATTGTTTTCTTTTTCAGTTTTTTAAAATTTTTTTCATAGTTTCAGACTTAAAAAAAGATTTAAAAGCGTTAAGTTTTTCAGCGTATTTCTGAAATGTTTAAATCATCAAAACAGTCGTGGTCAAGTTGTCAACAAAAAAAATCATTTGCGTGGTCAGCAATAGTGTACGATCGCACTCCATTCCTGTCCAAGCCTGAATTAATACAGCAAACAGCACGGTAAAAAAAAATCATTCAGTGTGTGTCTTAAGCACATATTGACACTATAGGCTGAGTTTCATAGTTTTTATTTAAAGTTTTCAAGTATTTTTTTTTTTTTTTTTGTCGTGACAGTCATAACTGCGACAGCCATATTAAAAAATCCAATATTAAAAAACAAAAAATAAAATGACACAATCAATGATGTAAGAAAAAAAAACTTAAATTAAAAAAAAGTAAAAAAAATAAAATAAATATCATTATAAACCATGTAAATTATGTAAAAATGCATTATAACATATTCTCAATTATAGTTTTATGATACGATTTTTAATGCTTCACAACAGAACAGTATATAAATGTCAAAACACATTTTTTTCAACCCTTACAACTTTAAAATCTTGCTATGGTTGGATTTAAAAGTACTTTTTGATTACTAAGCAAAAAAGTACTTAAGCACTAGGGTTTCCTGTTAGAACTTTAAAAAAAATTTGAATCTGAACATGTCCGAACTATTGCAGAAAAAAGTTAGAACTATTTCAAGTTATATTTTAGTTATGTTAAAACACACAAAAGTAAAACAAAATATGCGTAAAAGTATTTATTTGTTTATCTTTATTAATTAGGACAAAAGTAAATAATATCAATATAATAATAAAGTAAATAATACTCATCATAGTTGGCTTTAAAAAAGTCTAAAGTAAAGTCTAAAGTTTCGTCATTTAAAGAACTTCTTATTTTAGTAGCAAAAAGTCCAAGACTAGAAAAAGCTCTCTCAGCTTCTACAGATATAAAAGGAATTGTTTGAAGAGCTTTGAAAAGTAATTCTAAATACTTGGGCCTAGTTTTGTTAGCTTAAAAAAGGTTTGTTCCAATTTCCTGATGGTCAAGTTTCATTTCAGTGTCTAATTTTTTTTTTTTTTTTGTTATTCACCTCCAAGAAAGCCAAGAAGGCCACTACAGGTGAGGAGGCTGCTTAATAGTGGTTATAACCCTCTCTCAACTCTATAACTCCGAAACATGAACCTTGACAAACAAAGCTGATGCGCAGAGAAACAAGTTGAGCGCGGTACTACCAGGAATGTGGTGGGGATCGAACTTGGAACCTCTTGCTTGTAAAGCGAGTGCTTTACCACTACACCACTACTGCACTGTTCAATTGTTCAATAAAAAGTTTGAGTTGTTGAGTTAAATTCAATTCATTGTACCGCAGTTGTTCAATAAAAAAGTTTGAGTTGTTGAGTTAAACTCAGTTCATTTTAAATTCATTTTTACGTTATCAATCATACTATCAATATTTACTTCCTTGTCATTATCAGAGCTATTGTCAGATAGCTGAAATAATCACTGAATGAGAATGAGTCACTGATTAGTAATCTTCTTTTTTTTTAATCTTGTTGCCAAATCATCTTTATTTAAGTGGTCATCTTTATTTAAGACACTCTGATGAGATAAATTAAATGAATGTTTCTCCTTTTAATTATTCTATATTCAAAAATCAGTTTAACAAATTCACTTATATTTGTATTAGCTTTATGTAGTTTTTTCTTATAAATTCAATCACAATTTTAGAATACAAAAGATCAGCATCTTCTATTGAAAGAGTATTAATGGCCAAGTTTAGTGGTTTTAAGCAACACAAAGTTCATTTATGACATCAAGCTCATTTTTAGTTACAGAAATCAATATTCATACCAATCAGAGTAATTTTTACTTCTGTTACATTTGGTTGAAGTTCATTATCATTGCTTACTGGTGATCAGGATTATTATCATAACCATGTGCATCAACTTTATTTTTTGTAAAGAGCACAATTACACATTGATAAATAACGTGGTTGTAACACATTTGATGTTCAGGTTAAGTATCACAACCAATTTTTTTCATTAAGCTAGCTCTATCAGTAACAGAAGCTACAATGCCTTTGTCCAAATTAAAATCTAATGGATTAAGATTATCACTGATCAATTTAATGGTTTTTGTTGCTGGCATTGTATCTTGAATTCTTAACATTCCAAGTGATTGAAATTCTTCATTATGATGTAGATTTAAGTTTATATATCTTCTTTTTTTTACTGAAGTATACTCATCAAATGTAAAACTAAATCTACGTTTATCTTCAAGTTTCATTTTCAAAGAAATTATAACTTGTTACTTGACTAACCTGAAGTATTTAATGTCAAAATCGCGAATGGTTTAAGGGATTTGGTATCCCTGGGCACAAGATACTGATCGCTTTCACTTCTAGTGATGGTGTCAAAGCTAGTTCCATTGATAGCTGATAGTCGTCTCAAAATTTCAGGTAGAGTTTTATGGTCATCCTTAAAAAAACTTTCAATTAAGGAATTTTGGTAACAGTAATGTTGCTGCTGCCCGAGGCAGTTATTGCATTTAAGAATTTCAATTTTGTGTTTTGTTTTCAAATGTCTTGTAATAGCTGTTGTTATTGAGCCATGTGTTTTGAGAATAGTTTTACAGAATTTATACTTTGTATTTCTTTGGAAAATTCAAAATAGCCTTTGTAATTTCATTAGAAATTACAAATTTGAAAATTTTTAGAAAAAAATAACAAAAAGTCTTTTTAATTGATTAAGTTGTGGCTCTATAAAGTTGGTCTTGATTAGCTCAAGGCATTTCACGACAAGGCCAATTTAGTCTTGTGCAACACAGTCATGTCTTGTTTTGTTTTGTTAATAAGTGATGAATACTTTGTTTCAAGATGCTGGTCCTTAGTGTGTGTTGCCTGTAATTTTTTAATTATTAATTTTATAAATGTTTGTAGTTAAAAGTTTTAAGAAATAATAAAATAATTTTCTTATAAAAGTCATAAAAGGTTAAAATAAAGCAAAATTTTTTAGTTTTTAAATTTTTATTACAGATTGAGTACCCTGTTTACTGGACAAACGAAGAATGGGTTGAAGGTTTCAGAAAGTTGCTGGATCATTTTCATTTAGATAAAGTTAATATTTTTGTTTTAGATTTTATAACATGTAAAATTATTGAACATAGAGTTAATAAAAATTTTTTTTTATAAAAATTAATAAAATATGTATAATAAAATTAATAAAATTACATGTTTAAAGTATTAAAAATTAATATAAAAGGTCAATTAAAAAAAAAAAAGACTCAAGAACTCATTTAAATTTATTTAAATGAGTTCTTGAGTCTTTTTTTTTTAAGTTATTGTTTAAATTTTTCAAAATCTAACTGCAAAGTTGTGCCTTAAAAGGAACCAAATTAGGCAAAGTTTTTAAAACTAATAACTGTTTACATGCAGGTTGACATGCACATGACATACTCTGCATCAATTTAGGCACAATAACTTGAATGTCAAGTTAATGAAAAAATATTCTGCAAACTATTATGTCTGTCTGGAAACAGCTGAAAAGGAAATAAAAACCACCTCTTCTGGAGAGATTTTGCAGATTTTTTTAATGAAACACACTGTAAAATACTGTTTATAATGGTTACTTTTAATAAGACTTGTAATACTAATATAATAGACTTGGTGTAAACACACCATGTAAGCAGGGTGTTAATACAAATGTTTATGTGAACAAACAGGGTGCTTTTACAAATGTTTATGTGAACAAACAGGGTGTTTATACAAACATTTATGTGAACCAGCAGGGTGTTACAAATGTTTATGTGAAATTTATATTTTTCATTTTCAATGCTGAAAGTTGTATATATGTATAGAATTTTAGGAATGAATTATAGAATGTTTAAAAATTATTTTAATACTGGTTCTTTAAAAAAAAGGATTTGAATATTAGTAAATCAGTGGAAGATTCCTAGAAAAAAGAACTTTTTTTTTTGTTTGTTATACAAGTACTGGGAAAGATAGGTGTTGTAGATAGATCATTGTGCGAGTGTCCTATTTGCAGGCTTGGACAAGATACAAGAAACCATAAAAAACTAAACCTAATAAAGTTTATCAATGAAACTTCAACTGAACAAATAAATTCTTTAGACTTTGATGTATTATTTTGCTGGCAATCTTATCAGGTTGTAGGAAAGGGTATCAGACATCCCTGTGCATAGCACTGATAAAATTCGAAAACTCCAGTATGTCACACAATTTAACTTTATGTATAATTATATTAAATATAAATAAAGTTCATTAGAAATATTTTTGGGGCATGGGGGAAAGTTTGCCTGCTGCTATTTTGAAGGAATGAATGAAGAATCTACAGGTCAGTTAAGAACATTTCAAGTTCAGTCAACGAGTTAATTTTCCTAAGTCTTATGGTAGATTTTTATACACTGCAGCACTAGTAATATAAAGAACTCCTAGTATAATCAAGTCAGATTTTTGGAACTTTAATTAGGTGCCTGTTATTTCTTGTTGCTTTTGCATTGAAAACTTCATAGTAGTTGAATATCCAATAATGCATTGCTTTTTTAATAGGCAAGAATTTGCAAGAATTAGGTCGATATCAAGGTATTTATAACTCAAGGTAAAACATATTGAATTAAACCTGTTGGAAAAGTTTGTGTTTAGTTGTTTTAAAAGCAATTTTCCTGTACTAAACAGCATGGACTTTAAAGTTTTACTGGTTATTATTTTATATGGGTAAAACAATAACCAGATATGGAGATACAATAACCAGGTATGGAGATAATGGAGAAGAGTATGATTGATCTAACTGTAACAAATATCTATCTTGTTTTGATGAACTTGTAGATATTATTATACACGCATTATACCTTGCATTAAAACATTGACAAAGTTTAGAATAGATAGCAATTACTTTTTTTTAATTATTTTTGGTTAATAATTGCATCGCATGTTTAAAAATGTATTGATAATAATTTTGTAATCTTTGCTTTTTAGCCACTAAAGACTGTTTTGGAATTAACCTATTGCCAGATTTCAGAAAGCACATCAAAGAGTTTGTGACATTTCAGAAAACACATCAAAGAGAAATTTACAAATTAAAAAACTCAAGAATCATACAAATTACTCTTCAGGTTGTTTTGGAAGTTCCACATAATGCAAGCACATCTCATTTTTTTTATTGAAAGTAAATAAAAATGTTTTTAGAGAACATACCTAAACAAAACAGTAAAGTGGTTTGCAACATTAGAACCTTAAGAATAACAAGGAGAAAAATTGATGAAAATGGCAAGATCAAATGCTGTTAAATAAAACTTTATTATAAACACAAGTCGCTAAAATTGGCACTTGGCAACAAAAAAAAAAAAAAAAATTTTTTTGAATACATAAACCCAAGCCGATAAGATATAAAAAATAAATAAAATTATAAAAACAACAACCATACAAAGTTAAACGCAGATTTCACATATTCAAGTATGAGAATCTAAAAAGTTAACAGTACAAATATTCACTATTAAAAAATAAGAACATGATTTAATTACATACAATATTAATAATTATTTAAAGTTTCGAATCTTTGATTTGTGCAGCCAATTATTTTATGTAAAAATATTTGTCAATTAAGAATATTTTTTGTTGAATATTAAGATATCAAACTTTCTCAAACTGTTCTTTAATAAACATAAACATTTATCAAAGTTACATTTACAGTATAAATCAATGTGTTTACAATAAATATTTATATACTACACATGCCACCGTGTCCACTCTGTATATGCACTATTATAAATACCCTTATGCAGGGTGTTTCATTATAAAATCCGCAAAATCTCCTAAGAAGATGCAGTTATTATTTTTGCTCAGCTGTTTCCTTGTCAGGCTGACATAGTCTTATAGTTTGCCAAACATTTTTGCATTACCATGACAATTTTTTAAAAAATAACATATTTTAAATAATAACTTTTTAAATTTTAGGAGCTCTTCAAATGTTCAAGTCCTAAAATAATTTATATAAAATAATTATATGCAGAGCAAATTTAGGGTGTGCAAACATACATTTTTAAAATATGTCGCATCACTTTATTTTAAACTCTATTTAAGGTCCATGTATTTGGTGCATCACTTGGTGGGTTTTTAGCTCAAAAGTTTGCAGAACACACTGTCAAAAGTCCACGGATACATTCTCTGATTCTTTGCAATTCCTTCACAGATACTACAATCTTTCAACAAACAAACATGGTTAATTTGTAAGTTTCACTGTGAATAATTTTTAATGTTATTTGTTCGTATTGTTAAGTCCTGCAGTCTCAACCTGTTAAAAATTTAAATCAAAAATTATAATTGTCAGGGGGTTTCTTTGCACATGATATAAATATTCTAATGCTATTAATAATTTATAAATATTACTGTTAAATATTTTATAATTGTTTTACAGTAGATAAATTAAAAAAAAAAAAAGATAAACATTTGAATAACTAATAATAATAATAAAAAAATAGTTATATATAAGTTTTCACTATCAAACAAATATATATAAGTTAAAGCTGTGTGACAGGCTTAAAAAATCTGTGACAAAGAAAAAATTTAAGTTAAAAAAAATTAGTCGGTAAGTTATAAAGATGCTGGTAAGTTGTAAGCAAGTAAAATGCATTAATTTTATCTAAATCCTTTTAATATTGTTGAGCTTTTTTCATATCAATTTATTTTGTAAATTTAATATATAAATAAGTAATTGCTTATACCATTGATATATTGTCACAATAAAATCAAAATTTGTAACAATGCTGTTATAATAATATATAATTTAAAATAAGTTATAATTATAGTTTATATAAGCTGTTATATTTCTTCAAAGTGTTAATGTTTTAGCATAAATTTTCAAAGTGTTGGTGTTGTTGCAATAACTTTACAAATACTGTTCCTCCTACTAGATTTAAAAAAAAGTTTATTTAATTTGACAACATAAATAAAATAGTAAAATTAAAATTTTTTGTGTAGTTATTGGATGCTACCTGGGTTTTTATTAAAGAAAATGATAATGGGAAACTTTCAAATTGAAGATGTTGACCCAGATACTGCTGATGCCATTGACTTTATGGTGGAAAGGGTAAGCCTAATGACACAGCTGTATTTGTTTATATTTGGAATTTTTTTAGGTTTTTATTAATCAAATAAATATTTAATTAAAACTATTTGTTTTGTAACAATAAAAATAGATGTAATTAATGAAAAAATTAGTACAACTAAAAATAAACATTGTTTAGCTAGTTTACAGTAAATATTTCAATTTTTGTGGATTTAATTTTGTAATTGATTGTAGAAAACAAAATTTTGACTTCTCATGCATGTCTGTTAGATTAATTTTTAAAAATTGCTGGAAATTTTGATTATTTTTTTCCTGCAAAAAAACGACAACTTAAATGTTTAGAAATTTTAAGAAATTTTTGTTTTAAAGGATGCAACATTGTTGATTAAGGAGTCATGCATGATTGAGTTTTATTTGATGGAAGAACTGGCGATAACTCACTAGTAATGAACATGCTTGTATTTAAATAAAAAGAAAGCGAACTTTAGGCTATAGAGACTCAAGGTTAGCTGTTAGAGCAGGTCCAACTACTTTTACAATGTTTTTTTGGACCTTGTCTAAAAGAAAAAAGGCATCATCAGAAAAAAAATAGTGGAACAGTATTCTATACAAGGGTGAATAAAAGATTTATAGAGGTAAAACATGGAACCAGAAGTGAGAAAATGAAGAGCGGATGCTAATTATGCAATAGATTGTATATATGGTTTTTATGAGAGTTCAATGGATAATTTAAGAATTGCCATCAATATAGGAATAGAGAACTCGAAGAGTGTTGCAGTTCATTAACTTCAATATTGTGATTATTATACTTATTAGCAGTAAACAGTTTTGTTTGGGTTGAAATTCACCAACCACTTTAAATCCCAAGTTGTCACAGAAAGTTGATCACATTTAAGCGGTTACTTAGTAAACAAAATGTGGTGACTTTGTTTGTCAAGACTGGAGTACTGGAGACTTTATTTGCGTCATCAACAAATAGAACCATCAGGATTATCAGGAAAATTTCTAATATAAATCAAAAACAACACTAGAGGGTTGTTGTGACCTCGTTGTGTCTCTAGAGTACTAGAAATAAATAAATATTTTTCAACAAGGACAACTTTAAAAACATTCTAAGATATGTCATTTTAAGAAAGCTTTTGGAAAAGACCAGCTTTTATTAAAAGCCTTCAATAAGTCAAGAGCAACAGTCCTTACCTCTAAGCTTCCATTTAATTTACAATTTTTCACTTATAATGGTTAACAATTCAACATTAGAATGAGAGAATTGAAACCCACTGATGTTCGAGGAAAAAAACTAGAGGAATAAGAGTTTTTGGAGCACTTAGGAACAGTCATAGAAAAGGGATGAGACTTAATTGAATGACAAGTAACACGAGAATGAATTTTAGTAGGTGGCACAAGAGATGCTACCTCTTTAGAGCAGTGCTCATTATAGTATTTGTAGAAAAGAGAAAGAGAAGCAACATTACGATGATGCGATAATGATTGGAGGTTGGCTGCAAGAGCAGGCCCAACTATGTTTACAATGCGTTTTTGCACCTTGTCTAAAAGAGAAAGAGCATCATTTGAAGATCCGCCCCAGATATGGCAACAGTATTTCATACAAGGCCGGATTTGAAATTTATAGAGATAAAAATAGAATTTGGAGAAAGAAAGTGTCGAGCTCGATAAAGAGATCCAACCTTAGCAGATGCTAATTTTGCAACTGTTTTGATATATGGTTTCCAAGATAGGTTGGAAGTAAAGAGATGAAGGGCAGATGACTCATTGAGTACATTACCATTCATAAATATAAGAAGATCTTAATTATTGCGATAACGATTGGCTGAAAAAATTGAGTTTTATCTGAATTAAAGTTCACCAGCTACTGTGAGCCCCATGCTGTAGCAGAAGTGAAATCCTTTTCAAGCTCAAATGCCCCTCCAAGCAATCAGAGAGTGTTGGTTTCTTATCATGAAAAGAACAATGGTAGTATCATCAGCGAACAATGCCACCTTAGATGTGAGAATATCTGGAAGATTGTTAATGTAAATTAAAATGAGTACAGGGGCAAGGATGTTAAAAGATAAGAAGAGGAGTGCTGTCCATCAAAAACAACTTTTATACTACGATTGGAAAGAAAGGATACAATAATCTTAAAGATGTTACCAGATACACCATTAAAAAAAACTTATGAAGAAGACCAGTATGCCAAACTTTGTCAAAAGCTTTAGAAATGCCAAGAGCAATAGCCTTAACCTCTCCACCTTAATCTAATGCACAATAAAACCTATTGGTTATTACTGTTAACAAATCAGCTATAGAATGAGAAGATTGAAATCCATATTGATGATCAGAAAGTAAGTTATTAGATTCAAGATGAGAGATTAAGTGTTAATTAAAGATTCAAAAACCTTGCTTATGATAGGAAGAAGACTAATGGGACGGTAGTTAAACGAATCAGATCGCTCTCCAGAATTTTTGAAAAAAAGGATAACAGATGCCACTTTGATAAAAACAAGACTCTGATAAGCACTTGTTAAATAGTTTTGAAAGTATAGACAACAGCTCAGGAGAACACTTCTTCAAGACTATAGCAGGTATGTTGTCAGGACCACAAGCTGTAGAAGAGTCTGAGCAGGAAATCACTTTAGATAAAGAAGCTGAAGTGATACAAATATCAAGCAATGGGTCAACTTGTTTGACGGTTAAATCAGGTAGAACACAACTAGTGGAATCAAGAGATGATATTGATGAAAAGTTCTTAGCAAACAATTCAGTTTTATCTTTAGGTAAAGTGACAAAGTCTGAATCATACAAGAGAGATGGAATAATAGATTTGCCTTTATTATTGGTACTGTTAAAGATTCTCCATACGTCACGAGAGCCTAATTTTTGTGATGAAATACGAGATTTCATGACCTGAGAATAGCGGGCTTTGGCGTTAGACAAAACCTTTTTACTATTGTTTCTAGCAGTAATAAACAGACGTCTGTTATCTGGAGAATTGTTTTGCTGATAGATATAGAGGTAACGGTTTCGATTGGCAATCGCAGCAGCACAGTGTGAGGAAAACCATGGAGAAGAGTGAGACTTGATCTGGAATCGTTGAGAGGGAACAAAAGATTCCATGCCAGCCTGAATCCACAAAGTTACATGAAGACAGGAAGACAAAAGATTTCTACCGAAAGGCCATCACAAAGAAAATCATGTAAAGTGTCCCAGTCAGCTTTAAGGTAGTTTTAAGAGGTATGATGATAGGGGGATTCAGATGATAAAGAAGAATGAGATAATAGTTTTAGAGATCAAACCGTGAATAGAAGTGCCTAAGGGTGAATGGAGAAACTGAGCACTGACTAGAATCAGAAACAAACTAGAGCACTGAGCACTGACTAGAATCAGAAACAAGACATAAGTCAAGTAGAGAAGGTAAATGATTTGGGTTTTCTGGAAAGCGAATTGGAAAGTTGACTATTTGAGTTAAGGATTGAGGCAATAGTTGTGCTTTAACACCTGCAGAGTCACTGACACTAGAGCCAAGACATTTAGTGTGATGAGCATTTAAGTTACCATCAACAACAATATTAGCTGATAAATAAAGAGAGAGGGCTAGGTCAATTTGGACAGAAATAATATCAAAAAGAGTGCAGTTTTGAGATAAGGGAGAGCGATATATAGCAAAGAGAAAGGTGATAGAGTGAATTATGGCTAAACGAAAGAACATAAAAGAATAGTCTGTGGATTCCATCAACACTAAGATCACAAGATGAGACAGCTGAACTCAAATTAATCTAATAAAGAGCAAGTAGGTCTGGTGAACTTTGCAAGAGATAAGACTCAATAGAAGAAGAGTTACTTCGAAGACCACAAATGTTAGTGAATGATAGATTTAGCAAACTTGGTGATGGCGATGGTTTTTTGTGTTTAATAGTTTTTGGTACTTTATTCATTTTTGAATTTGTTAATGAACTTGACTCAAAGCATAGACCATACTCAGTACACTGTTTAATAGCCCAAGCCATTGCCTTATTACTATCAAAAAACCCTAAGCTGTAACAAAGGGCTCCAAATGTGATCTTGACAATGCGCACTAAAAGTATGAACAGGGACGCCATCCATGCGCAACATGGCACTATTAATACTTTGATATTTTTCAGTTGTTGATGGAATCAGCCTCTCTGAGAGCTACCACAGAGTTTGGGAAACCTGACTACCAGCTTCCTCAAAACCATAAAACTGAGTTTTAGAGCTGTACCCTCATTAGGAGATAATAGAATGAGTTGCCTAGTCATAAAAACAGAGACACAAGCAAAACCCATGCATTGAGTCAAGATGATCCAGCATTCAACATCCTAAACTGGAAACAATGTATTAAAAATACACTGTGCAAGCCTAATAGATGAAGAAGGGGTGCGAGGCTTGTCATCAGATAGAATCTGTTTACCCCTTAAGTCTTTGCCTAAGAGGCATTGTACAAGACAGTAGATGGAGGCATTTAACATCTGCCCAAGATGAGTATTTTTATTGAGACACCATCTCTAGCCTTTACTTAACCAAGAGCCCCAAGACAGGGGGTGTTTTAGGTCAGAGTTGGCTTCTCCTAGCCTTTGCCTAAAAAGCATATCCTATAAGGCAGCAGGACATGAAGCAGATTGTACTGGGTTGCTTTGTTTATTAAAGATTTAAAGACTTTGATAATAATAGTAAGAAAACTGATTCGGTGTTAATGGTCAGAGCAATCCTCAGAGTTTTTAATAATTAAAGTCATGCAGCAGACAGGTAAACAAAGTAAAAGTTTAAATAATCAAAACCTTACAAGTAAGTAAGCAAGCAGAAAAAAACCTTACATGCAGCAAGCAGAAAAACAAGGTAAAAGTTTTAATTATTGAAACCTTTCATGCAACAGGCAGAAAAGCAAGGTAAAAATTTTAATAAATAGCATGGTCTGAACCACTTAAAGGAGAACAAGGAGAAACTGAGCACAAGTTAGGGTCAGAGACAAGTCACAAATTATGGAGTCAAGGTAAGTGATTAGGGTTGTCTGGAAAACAAGTCACTTAGTTAACCATTTAATTTAAATGATTGAAGACAAAAAAAGTTAAATTTTAGTGCCAGCAGGATGTTATAGCCAAAACCAAGCTAGTGTTGTGAGCATTTATGTCACCAGTATTACTGATGGATAATGAGAGAAGGTTTAATCAATTTGATCAGAAATAACATCAAGATCAGAGAAGAGAAAAGGAGAACGATAAAGAACAAAGAGAAAGATGATTGAGTGAAGAAAAAATTTTTTAATCAATTTATTTTTTGACCTAAAGTAAAAAAAGTTGGTTATTGAAGATTTTTTTATTTATTATATTTTACTTTTTTTTATTTTAAATATTTTTTAATAAACTTGAGAAGTTCAAATGACTAGTATAACGAAATTGTTGAAAATTAAATATTCAATTTTAATTGGATTTCCACAAACAAACTAATCTAAACAACTTAAACTGTAAAAGAGAAAAAAATAAAGAAATGTATAATTATAAAGAATAGAGTAAAATGGGGTCAAATGGAATAGTTAAGGATTTTAATTATTTAATTTTTACGGAAAAAAGATTTTTAGTTTTTTTTTTTAAAGTTGAAGAGAATTTTGAGCTATATTTAAATATATAAGAATCAAATAATTTTTTTTACTAGTTTTTTTACGAAACTTTAATTGATTAAAAAAAATTTATTCCATTCGTCACTGACGTTTGGGGAGAAAGGAATACGCAAATATATGTGTAATTAAAGCAACACTTTATTATACAAACAAAAAGCAATCAATAATTTCATTGAAAAATTTTTTCAATACAAAAAATTTATAGTTGAAGATTTATTGGTCACTTGAAATTTAATAATAAACATAACTATTTCATTCTATCCGCTATTTCATTTTACCCTGTTTTACTCTGATAGTTTTTAATGACTTTTTAAAATTTATTATTTTTATATTTTCAATTGAAATCTTTTTAAAAATAAAAATGAAAAATTCTGTTCTATTCTGAAAAAAATAATTTCTGAAAATGAATAAACTTTTAATTACTTTTTAATATGCAACATAAGAGTTTTTTATCGTGTACATTTTATATTTGTACATGTATATATAAATGTACATGTATATGTACATTTTATATATGTATATACATGTATATGTACATTTTATATATGTATATACATGCAGGCCTTCCCAGGAGAGGCGTGCGGTCGCACGCCTTGAGTGAACACGGATATATTTTTTTTTTTTGGATAACTCGGCCACGCTTTTTTAGCATATATTAAAAATAACGCATTTTTAAAAAGACGCTGAAAAAATCAAATTAAATTCGTTGTATTATTTTGTAATTTTTTTAATAATTTATTCTTTTCATTAATAAGGAAATAATAACATAAAAATAATATATATATATTTTTTTTTAATTTTTTTTTCTTATAACAAATTTTTATTTTTTTATTTTACATTTTTTTTTTTTTAATTTTAAATTTTTTCGCATAAGTATGTCTTTTCACAAAAAATAACTTCTAAGTTCTAGAAGAATTATTATCTACAAGGTTCTTGATATGCATATGAATGTTTAGCTCATTCGGTTAAGACATTACAAAGCGCCGCGGAGACCCGGGTTCGCATCCCGCGTCGGCAGAGCATATTTTTCAAAATTGATTAAAAAAGTTTTCGATCACATTTTCTGTTTATTTTTTCGACTTGTCTCAAATATCGTTGCTGAAAAAATCAACACCTAAAAATATATTATAAATAATTATAATATAAATAAATATAAATAAATAAATTTTTTTTTTAATGTTTACTAGACATAAAAAAAAAAATTGTAATAAGAAAAAAAATTTTTTTATAAATAAGTATAAATATATATATTTCATTTTTATGTTCATATTTTTATATTAATAATAGGAATAAATTATGAATAAAAATAATAAAATAATACGACAATTTAGTTAGGTTTTTTCAGCGCCTTTTTAAAAAATGCGTCATTAATATATGCTAAAAAACCGTGGCCAAACTCTCAAAAAATATATATATATATGCGTGGTCACTCAAAGCGACCGACCGCACGCCTCTCCTGGGAAGGCCTGTACATGTATATGTAAAGACATGTTACTATTTGAGTGTTTGTGAATCTAAGGATAGTTGCAATCAAAACTGAGATTCAAAGATAAAATAATTTTGAGTCCGTAGAGATTTATGTCAAATCATAATTCTCTCGCATATTTAAGATTAATTAATAATAAATGTCATATATAATACCACCTATTAAATCTAAATTTGTTATCAATAATCTTATATTCTTTATCCGTAGATCTATCTTGGTTTTGTGTTCTTGCATTGTTTAATTGCAAATCTTTTAGTCTTCAAATAATTTTGTCTGCACCCTTTATTATTTGTTTACACCTTTTATAATTTGTTTGCACTTTTTAAAATATATTAGCGTCTTGAAAAAAAAATTATTAAAAATTACATTGATTGAAACCAATTAATTTTATAATAAAAAAATCCTTTTAAATTAGTTATCTAGGCTGCATTTGTTTTCACCGTGAGTGTTGTTGAGTTTGTTTTTTTGTTGTTATTTTTTTGCAATTTTTCCTTCGTGTGTCACGGCTGGTGAGTTTACCACTGCAGTGGATCATATGGGAGTTTCTTTAAAGAGTTGTATTTGATAATTATAAACTTATTGAGGCAATTTTTCAGGGTAGATTATAACTGTAGAAACTATTGTAAACTCTTGCTTCATCATTTTTTTTACTTTTTACTTAAGTTTAAGGTTTACTAATGTTTTTGGTCTAATAAACTTTTTATATAAAAGATTTTATTGTTTTTATGTAGTTTTTACTTGCTAGTTTTTAGCTAGTTTTTTTATTTAACGTTGCAACATTGATTTAGATTTATTTTTAAAATTATTTGTATTCTATTATTTAGTTAGATAGTTTGAATCGCACTGCAATTGCTTCACGTCTAACTCTTAACTGCACTAACTCATACGTAGAACCACAAAGGTTACATGGAATACAAATCACCATCTTAGATGTATGTTTTTATTTCAATTTTTTGGTCAACATATTTTTATGTAAAAATAATAAAGATCATAAATTTATCTTCAGGTATTTGATGAATGTGCAATTTCAGACCCTGTCAAAGAAGACGTATACAAATGCTTTCCAGATGCAAAGCGGGCACATTTAAAAACCGGTGGCAACTTTCCCTATTTATGTCGATCTCCAGAAGTCAATCTACATATTCAGGTTAATATTTTTTTTAATATGTAAAATAGCGTTTCTAGAATTGCAATTTTTTTTGTTTTTTTTGTTTTTGTTTACTTATATTTTTAATTTGCAGCTCTTTTACATGAAAATATTTTGTTGAGTCTTACGCACTGTTTATAATTCAGAAATTCTGATAGGTTTGAGAAATTCTGATAGGATTGAGTTTGTGAAATTCTGATAGGATTGAGTTTGTGAAATTCTGATAGGATTGAGTTTGTGAATGCACTTGCCAACTTGGTGGTTGTTTTTTTTGTAATTCATCTCTCCAAGGCCAAGAAGGCCACTACAGATGAAGAGGCTACTTAATTGTGGTTATAACCCTCTCTCAAGTCTATAACTCCGAACAACAAACCTCAACGAACAAGGCTGCTGCACAGAGAAGCAATTTGACTGCTGTACTACCAGGGATGTGGTGGGAATCAAACACAGAACCTCTCGGTTATGAAGCAAGCGCTGTACCACTACACCACTACCGCATGTTTGCACCATTTATACTCAACTAGCAGTAAGCAACCAGTAATACGGGTTATTAGTAATTAAATCATTTATAACAATAAAAACACATTAATAACTTGATATATTATCTAAAAAATTAAATACAAATTTATCTATAAATAACATTTTAAGTTTGACTCCCAATCAGCAATGTCATTTTAAAATCTGTCACAACACAGTAAGTACCAGTAAAGGAAAGTCAAGTAAAGCCTGCAAATACCTAAAAATAAAATTAAAAAAAATTATAATTTTTAATTACAAAATATTATTTGTGTTTTATTGTTAGTAGAATTAGGATAATAATATTACAGAAAATATAAAGAACAAAAAAATAGCTTTAACAGCCTAGTTCTATCAATACAAAACACAGTAACAATAGCGCATAGCATAAGAAATTTGTAAGCACATTACTATTTGTCTCCAGAATAATTAAAAAAGAAAATATTATAAAAAAGGATAGACAATACAACATAATGATACCACAACTTAATCAGATATTTTATTAACTAAAATACTTGAACTGAAAAGATTTTATTTGTTACAATATTTGAACAATCTAATTACAATTATAGTTATTAATTAGAACAAATCAGAAAATAGCAAGCAACTTGTAAGATATTTCTTATAAATGGTCATTATCAATTGTGGTATTAAGAAATATGTAATAAGTTTTATTAATTCTCCCTCTCATCTAAGAGAAAGAGGGAGAGGAAGTGTTTTCAAAGCAGAATGTTAAAAAAAGTAAAAAAACAAACAGTAGACAATAGTAACTGGTTTTATTATGTTACCAATAAACAAAATTATTTTTATCTTGATTAAAAGACAAGTTCACAGCATTTCTTAATTAAGTTTCGGCCTCTCTCTGACTGTTGACTAATGATTAATAGAGTAAACTTAACATCATATTAATTTTACAAAATTAAAACCATGTTTCAACAGTAAGCAAACTAATCAAGTAATGACAAAGGCAACTAAAAAAAAAGAAAAATTATGTTTGAAATTATGAAAAAATTTAAAACCATTTATGTTATTAACTGTTTGTTTATAAATTGTTGTTATAAACTATTATTAATCTAAATATTACTTTAAATTTATTACTATAAATCATTCAATATATTACTATAAATATATAAACAATATTACTAGAAAAATTCATACTTTGCTTTGTTCTCAAGTGTCTAAAGTAAAATCGAATTAACAGACATTAACACTGCTTGACACTGAATTCTTGCAAGTAAGTTATCTGCTCGCTGAGCAGCATTTCTTACATTTCAACAACGAATAATTTTATCCTACCTAGATCAATCTCTTTTATTTGACAACAATAATTTTATGTCTACTATTACCATTTATACTAATAACTTTGAGCCTAATATTATCCATTTCAATTTCACTATTATCATTAAACATATTACCAATAATATTACTATTGTTACAACTGAATAATAAATAAACGTAAAAGAGTCATACAAATTGTGATCTTTTCTAATCAAAGACTATATTTTAACTTAAAATTTATTGTAAAACTGAGATACACGATTTCTAACCAATGTTGTATGTTCAGGATTATGCACCAATTATGCCATCTCTTGGGAAAAAAAAAGTGAATAAACCGCAGGATCTAAGTTAGCTGACATTCTCAATAAAACTTCTAAATGACCTTTTGGGTAAATAACTTCCCTTGAAGCAGGTGCAGCACCATCTCTAACGAATACAACAGCAACAAAATATGTAAGCAAAGTTGATTGCGATGTTATTACTTTCTAAAATTTACTGCTGCAAGTGAATCAGAGATATACAGTTGATAACGTTGGGGGAATATCTTGATCTGGCCCAAGATTACCTAAACAATGAAAAACTTGACCACATATTTTAAAACATGGCGGCCTACAATTTATAGGTTATACCACATTATCAGTAAATAAAGCAAAATAAAGACAGGCATATTAAATTCTAATATATTTAAAAAAATTGATATTGGAATTATGATATAACTTCCTGTAAATCTCGCAGAAATAGTGAAAATGAAAGCAAAACTACCTTTCTATTATGGCAACGTAAAAAATGTGTTTCATTAAGAAATTGATGACACATCTGGCTCATTTCTCCTTAATAATTATAATCTAAAATAGTATCACTTCTTGCTATACGATATATTCTGATTGTCTAGCAGCATTTTGTACATTTTGAGGATGATTTATCTTATCTAGGCTATCTCTTTTATTTATGTGATTTTAACTCATCTAACCGTGATGTACTAATTTAGGTATAAATTAATTTCTTCTTATCAAGCAGCATTTCTTATATTTTGATGACAAATAATTTCAGCTTGCCTAGTTCTAATCATTTCAATAAATTATCAATTATTTTTAAGATGATATTATTTCTTCTAATAACTTATTTAAGCCTAATATCGACCATCCAAAAAAAAAAAGAGAAAAGAAATTAAATTAAATAAAAATCAAAATATTAATAGTCTAAAGTGGTAAACATATCTACAAAAGATAAATAATAATGTTCAAGTATAAATCAACAAAAACCTGCAATCCTAATTACAAAGATATTATTTGGTAATTAAAAAAAAAACACTATGTTGAATCTTACCTGGTTTTTCATCTATAAAACAATTTTAACTATTTAAAAGAAGAAAAAAAAAGAAAAAAAATCAAAATGCCTTATGTTAAGCAATGTATTAAAAAAAATCAAATACAATTACTTTAGAATATATATGATATATAAACCTCTACAATTTAACTCATTAGCTTAACCACTGGTTTACCATTGAGGTCAAAAATTATTAGGCAAAAATCAAAACAATTTATTACAATTATTATTCAAATAAAAAATAAACTTAATTTAGGATTTATTAATATCCATATTATTTTAGCAATGTCAGTCAGTATATTTTTATCTAAAGTAATAAAAAAGATGAAACCATTTGAGAACAAATTTAAAAATCTAAATATATATTCAGATACCTTAAAAAGAAGCATAACACAACATTCTTTTGACAACTTCCAACATAATTTTTTTTACTTTTTACTAATTTTTCTATTTTACTGTTTTCTATACCTCTTTTTTTTTTATCTAAAAGAAAATATACATATAGATACAGAGACATATAATTTATACTGAAATATATGCAAATTTATGTAAATACACTTACATGTCCACAAATAACAGTCTTATTTTATTTTAAGAAAAGGAAACAGGCTATAAAAATTAGAAAAATACAAACAACCAACAACTAACAAACATTTATTTATAATTTTATAGTAAAATTAAACAATGAACAGCATCAATTCTTCTTGAAACTAAAAATTTATCAGCTCTAATTCGCTTGCAGACCTTGCTTGAAAGGCCGCGTGGAATACTGATCCGCGTGTAGAAAAGCCTAGAAACTACTTTAAAAACGACACTACTATTATTACTACTATTATTAAATTAGCGTACTAATATTTAGATGCCTGAAAATTTTTCCCTAATTGATCTAAACGTTCTTAGAGATCTACCAAATCTTTTGATGTCACACCATGAACACAGGTGAATGTGATGTCACACTATAAACATAGATAAATGTGATGTCACACTATGAACATAAGTGAATGTGATGTTACACCATGAACATAAGTGAATGTGATGTTTCACCATAAACATAGGTGAATGTGATGTCACACCATGAACATAGGTGAATGTAATGTCACACCATGAACATAGGCAAATGTGATGTCACACCATTAACATAGGTGAAAGTGATGTCACACCATAAATATAAGAGAATGTGATGTCACACCATGAACATAAGTGTGCTTGTAGACATCAAATTATATTAGTTAGCTTATCACACAACGGAACAAAGGATAATTTCAATCTAATCACACGATAGAACAAAATATATGTTTATGAAAGTTTAGCAGATCCAAAACTTGTTTGACTATTTTTTTTATTTTTTTTTCATGATTTCAAAACTTATTTTATTTTATTTTAAATTATTAATTTTTTTTTTTATTATTTTTTTTTTTTTAAAACTTTCTGATGACTTAAACTTTTTTTTTTTATTTTCTGATGTTTTTGTTTCATAATAGTTATGAGAAAGTTTTTTGGTTTCTTGAGTTCTTGAATTGTAAATCATTTCAGTGAACAACAAGTTTTTAATTTATTTCGGTCTGATCTAAGTTTTTTGTAAAGTTGCTTTCAATTTTTTTACTTATTTGATCAAACTTGGAATGAAAGTACTTCTCAACAACCCAGCTTTACGCAACTTGATTAGTTAATACCAGCTTTTTTATACCAGAATTTAACAGAGCTGTATTGTGTTGTGATCTTTATCAGTTGCGGTCTTTTAACGAAAAAAATATAGAAGATAAACCTTAAAAATAATTCCAAGAAATCATTTTTATGCAAAGCATTAACTTTAAAAAATTAGCTTTAATATTTTTAGTATTATTTAGGTTAATCTTTTTTATTTTTAATGTTATTTTTTGGGCATTTGTTTATAATTTTAGCTTCATCTGCGTGAATTTAATCGTACAAGATTTAGCGCTATAGATCCGCGTTTTCTTGTTGAAGTTGAAGAAGAAAAGGAGGATATTCACCTACCCAATCAGTAACAACACACGTGGTAAAGCGTCATTTAACGTTATGTATAATAGTAAGATAATATTCGATATTGATAAAAGGTATTTTTTCTTCTCCCAATTCAAACGTCAAAAATCTTTTTTATATTAGATAATGAATTGATCTTTCAATTTTACTGTCTTTGAATTTTACTGAATTCTGAATTTCACGGTTTTAAGTCAAACATAAATAAGAAAAAAATGTTAAAAGATATCTTTTTGTTGTTTTAAACTGTCTTTAAATTGTGCATTTTGCTCTTTTATCGAATTTTACGTAAATTATGTTTGTTTTTTTATAAATATTTATGTGTTGTTAAACTTTTTACATTTTGTTTACTTTGTGAAGCATTTTTTTTTAAACAAAATATTTTTCAAATATCTCTTTGCGAAATTTATTATTAGAGTTTTTGTAATGCATTCATATTTCATATTTTGCGTTTGATAAAAGCAGTATTCAATATTATTGTTAAACCTGTCGTTTTGCTCCAAAATAAATTTAAACCTACGTAAGAAAAAATGTATAAATTTTTACAGATCCAATAATATATGAATCGGTAAATGTTAAAAGGATGGAAGTCCAGCAATGTAAATTTTTGGGAAACTAAAAAAAACTGCATTTTTCACCGTAGTAAATTTTTGTTAATGGTTTAATAGTTTTTTTTTTGATGAAGATAATGTTTTTCACCTTCAAAAAAAAAATTATTGAACCATTAACAAAAGTTACTACGGGGGGAAATAAAGTTTTTAGTTTTTTAGTTTTCCGAAAGTTTATATTGTTGAACTTCCGCCCTTTTAACATTCACCGATTTATATGTAATTTGGGGTTAACAAATTGTTTAACAATTTTTTTCAGTTTATTCCTTGAACTCAAAACGCATAAACCTTGATTACCTTATATGATCATTTTGCTTCTGCCAGATATTGATTGCGAAGTAAGCATTACGGTGTACAACCTATTCAGCATGAGTTTTAATCTGAATCGGCCAAACGTTACTACTTATAACACACATATATATATATATATATATATATATATATATATTTATATATATATATATATATATATATATATCTGTGTGTATGTATATTTGTAGTGATGCTGTTTTGAAGTGCATATATTATCAAGAAAGTGCTGGATGAACTGAGTCAGAGCTATAATATAGTAGAACATAAAACTACGTGATTTTCACAACTTTGAGTTCCATGCTATATCTTCAGGTGAAATACAAATAGTTTTTTCGTTAAAGAATTAAATACAATTGGAACTAGCTACGCAAAACTTACAGAAAAAACTGTTGCTTAATAGAAATTAATTTTCGTGATGACATTTGGAAATCAACTCTGTTTTTTTATTAAGTAGCTCTTTGGGATTTTTATAAAGTAAAATTATTAGTTTTTCATATGAACAAAGTAAACATTTTTTTAGTTGTGTTTTTGTAAGCATGGACTCTTTTTAGGTTGGACCAAGTTAATTCAGGTGTTTCTTTGAGTTTTTTCCTAGTTTCCCATAAATATTTTGAGAATGGTTGCATTTAAAAGTTTTTTATTTGTAAAAGATTGTTTGTGATTCGCATGTCTTTTTCTACACATCCACTGATAAACCAATGTATGCTTTGCTAGGTGTGTTTGGGGAAGATGTTATTCATTTTTTAATTATGTTTGTCGCTCTACAATATTTATTTAGCGGGTAAATTTCTTTTTGTTTGCAATTACGAGGGAAATTTTTTGTCGTGCTTTTTGAATTTAAATTTTTGTTGTGACTTTTTATGATTTTTGAAATGTTGTTTGAGCAGCTGTAGCTAAAATTTGTGGTGGTTCGATTGAATAGTTAATGCAATGGGTTTGAAGGTGGGATATTCTTATCTTTTAATTGCAAAAAAATATGACCATCATTGGTAGAGACGTATTTTTCTTTTGGGGGGTGTCTTGTCTTTTGGGTTGTACTTTTAAACCGTTTTGTTTAAGTGCTTCTTCGTATTCTGTTTTTGATAAATTAAATATTTTTTCATCGGAAGAATTTTGTAATAGTCAATCATTAATGGAGAGAGGGATTTGCCTAAGGACTTGAGGTGGGTGGTTTGATTCAGTGTGAATGTAGAGTAGTTGGTCATTTTGTTTTTTAAAAGGTTGGTAGTAGTTTTTTGAAGATTAAAAGTTACGTCAAGAAAATTAACGCTGTTTTGATTGGTTTGAATCACTATTTGGATTCCGATGTTTTTAAATGTCATATTTTTTCTGACTGTGTGACAGTCAGAACTGTGTGATATATATATATATATATATATATATATATATATATATATATATATATATATATTTTGTAAATATTAATTTTGCCGTTTAAAAATGTTTACATTGAAAATATATTTATAACTATTGTTATTTAAACTATTGTTATATATTACATATTATATAAACATTTATATAAACTATAACATGTATATATATATATATATATATATATATATATATATATATATATATATATATATATATATATATATATATGTACATATATATATATATATATATATATATATATATATATATATATACAGGGTGTTCGGGATAAATTTGACATATTTATAATTGATTATATTATTGTGTAGATTAGAGGTATTAATACACACTACAGGTCGTTTAAAAGTTTAAACCCTTCTTTATTCATATACAAGGTGTCAGAAAGGATGGATGACTGGAACCCACCTGAATCATGGAAGAGAATAACTTGCATCATGATGATTCGTGCCGGCCATCAAAATAAGGATATTATGACTGCTGCCCAATGCTCCCTGAACACAGTAAAAACAATCAGGTATGAACTAGAGACTTGCAATGGTGACTATGAGGATGTAGTAAGAAGAAAGATCCTTAGCAGACGATCTGATTGCGTTCGTACAGCAGAATTCCTCTCAAGTCTGCAGGAACGGGTGTTGAGGAACATTGGAATTCGGGCTTTGTCACGTGAAATGAATGTTGCATCCTCTGGATGCTTGTATGAGTAGTAGCGAAGGTCTTCATTGAGTGCAAGCTTCATAGTAGAGGATGCAACATTCATTTCACGTGACAAAGCCCGAATTCCAATGCCAGGGTTCTTCAACACCTGTTCCTGCAGACTTGCGAGGAATTCTGCTGTACGAACGCAATCAGATTGTCTGCTAAGGATCTTTCTTATGGCACAAACAATAGTGAAACTTTGTACAAGTTGCCTTTCAGTAGTTGCCTGCAATCTACCTCACCATTGTACTGAAGGAACTCGTCATCAAAACCTTAGAACATTAGCAATGGCAAATCCTAATGAAGCTAAGCAGATAGCGCCATCAGTGATTTTCTTTATAGATTCATTACCAAGAGGAACAATTCAAATTTGTCAACTCCATGGCCTAAGATTTGCTGTGAAAGGTAAAACACAAAAACAATTTTAAGAATAATTGTAAAATCACATTAGTTAATGGTTAAAAACTTTTAGGTTTTTTCCTCATCAGCATCTCATCAACTCTTTCAAACACCTTTAAGCACTCAAGAAATGGTTACCATTCAACAAAATACAGGACTTTCAAACACAGGCATAACAAAACTTTGATCTGCTCTCAATCAAATTAGCCCTACTCGACTAGTTTAGGCTAACTTTTAACAAAAGCTTGCAGACTATTAGAAAATTTTACAATAAAATTTTGCAGTGAGCACCATCAAGTTGTCTGAAACTGACAAGTGTCATGTTGTTCTTTGCCATAACTTACGTCAACTAAAAGAAGTTGTTGACATCTCAAGATGCCTTGATCAGGAATCCATCCTAAAGCTTGGAATAGATGGTGGTGGCTCATTTTTAAAAGTGAGTTTGACCTTGCTTGACATAAAGCTAGATGATTTTGAGCCTCACAGTCCTATTTAAAAGTCTGTTAAGTTGTGTTCTCAAGAAGACCTCAAAATCACTAGTGTTAAAAAGAAATTGATTGTGGCAGTTGCACAAAATACTCCAGAAACATCTAAAAATTTTAAAATTTTTTTTGATCTCATCCAAGTAGAAAAAGCTTGCTCACTAAGCCCCTTGATTATCTCATGTGATCTCAAACTAGCAAATATTATGTGTGGAATCCAATCAAATGCCAGCCATCACCCATGTTGTTGGTGTGAAGTTGAGTCAACAAAACTCTATGAGTGTGGTAAGATGAGAACCTTTGGAAAAATCAGAAAACATTTTCAGGACTTCCTCAACAGCGGAGAAAACACAAAGAGTGCCAAATCATTACAAAATGCTGTGCATCCTCAACTCTTTCTTTCTGAAGACCATACAAGTGTTTTAAAATTGAATCCACTAATAAAATTGCATTTGCTCATTGGTGTTGTCAATCATATTGTAAAAAAATCTTGTTCAGATGTGGCCAAAGACAGTTGATTGGCTTTCTTCACCTCATATTCCTCATTTGCCTTACCAGCACTACAAGCTTATGCAATCTTTTTCCATGTGCCGCAATTCATCAAAAAGAACCATACGGCACTTGGGCTCTTCAGTGAATAGGCAACTGAGACAATGCACTCTTACTTTAAAACCCATGGGGAGAGATATTAGCGTGATACCCATTGGGAGAGATATTAGCATAGAGATATAACTGTGATAGCTCTCACCTAGATTACCCCAAACAACTTTTGAACTGTATTTTGGATTACAACAGCAAAAATTATTGTCACAGAATGTTTGTAAATCAATAGGAATATTAAAAATTCTTTTGAATTGGCTTATATGAAGTTTAGAGGATTAAAATTTTATTTTATGTTTAAAAAATAACATTTTTGAATCTGTTCTTATTTATATCTTTTTATTTATAATAAATTTTTGTAATTTGGAAAACTTTTTATAAAAAATACTTATCTAAAAAAAATGTTTTCGTAGGACTTATAATGTGGTTTTAAAAAGTAAATATCTCTTCAAGATTTTAACTCTAGATTTTAAAATCAGGCATTTTGAGATGGCCTTAACCGTTTTATTTTATTTTTTTTTCATTTTTAATTTATTTTTGTTCCATAGTATACATTTTCGTGATTACATAATAAAGATTCGTTAAGATTGAATATACATATAAATATAAAAAATCACAAACATAAATAATAAACAAACTTCTGTAATACGAACTGTAAGAAGAACGCGGGAAACTTGCAGAAGACCAAAAGGTCTTATCATCAAGAACCGCTTTACATTGTCATACATATATATATTATATACATACATATAGAAAAATAAAAATATTTACAAAACTTTTACGTTAAATTGTTACATTAATTGTTAATTGTATTAAAATGTAAGATAACAATTATGCAAACATATCTCGTTACTTTTTCTTAATATTACCACGTTTATTGCTAAAGCAATGTTTAAAATATATATTAAAGTATATTAAAAAATAAGAGTT
Organism: Hydra vulgaris; assembly: GCF_038396675.1. NCBI lineage: Eukaryota > Metazoa > Cnidaria > Hydrozoa > Anthoathecata > Hydridae > Hydra > Hydra vulgaris. The sequence continues at coordinate 29,112,601 of NC_088932.1, read as the reverse complement.
TATATAAGAAGCTAGCAGTGAACAAATTTAGAAAAAATCGGTAAGTAAATTTTTATACTTTAAAATACTCTTTTTAATAGTTTTTTAAAGCCGTTTGAGTTTTTAAAGTCAATAATATTTTGATTAAGTAATAAAAACTTATTCCAGATATGCACGATAAGTAATTTTAAATTGCTCAAGCTTAGTTTTAGCGCTTGCTTTATAAGCAGGAGATCCAGGTTCAAAACAAGCTCTGGACAAATTTTCGCGTCACGGTAAGGAAGGAGGCATGAACTTCCTGGTCAAATGCACTTCCGCGGTGTTCATTGACAAGACCGTAAGGACTTCTTGGGGCACCTAAAAAAAAATAGTTTTGCATGAAGCTTCTAAAAGGGTACTATTTGTGCGCAACAGGTATTTATACTCTGGCTTTTGTTTATAAAGACTATAGAAAATTGAAGAAGTTTTTTGCATTTTACTATTATACATAAGACTTAGAGCATTATATATATTTAGTTCAAACAATGTTAGTAAAGACATCTGTTCAAAAAGAGGCTTTGTGTGTTCTTTTTTATTTGTAAAATTAATTACTCGTATAGCATGCTTCTGTTTACGATAGAGAGGTTCTAGTTTTTTTTTATAGGTACTACCCCATGCTGTGTTACCGTAACTTAAATAACTTTGAACAAAGCTATAGTAGATTTGTTTGAGTAGCAGCTTTTTCAATAAATGGCGTGATCGGTAGTAAAATGTAATGGCATTTAAATAGTAAATTATCTAAAAGTATCGGAATAGTATACTGATGTATACTATTCCGATACTTTTAGATATTTTACTACCTAAATAGGCGATATGTTTATTCCAATTTAGATTTTCGTCAATAAAAAAAATATATAAATAATGCAAATTATGTTTTGATATAAATATATAATGCAGCTTATATTATAAAGATTTTAGATAAATAAATTATTAAAAGCGCTGTAACAAATATTTGTTGTGACTTTCTGTCACAATAAATGGCGTGATCGGTATATTATTCCGATACTTTTAGATATTTTACTACCTAATTAGGCGATATGTTTATTCCAATTTAGATTTTCGTCAATAAAAACACCTAAAAATTTAGTAACATTATCCCTACTTATTTCTCTATTTTCAATAAACAATTTTGGAAGAGAAGATTCTACTTCTTTTTTTTTATAAGAAGGATGAAATAAAGAAAACTTCGTTTTACTTGAGATAATAGAAAGTTTATTTGCCCTAAACCATCCAGAAATTTTTTCTAATTCTTGATTCATTTCTACGCACAGTTTGTTTATAATTTTTCCGGAGATAAAAAAGTTGCTATCATCACCAAACATTATAGTTAAAATTCTTTTTAATGCCTGATAGAGATCGTTAACATAGATTAAAAAAAGTAGAGGCCCAAGTATTGAACCCTGAGGAACACCACACTTTAATATAGAAGGATTAGAGAGTTTATTATCTCCATAGTATATAGATTGCACACGTTTATTTAAGTAGCTTTCTATCCATTTGTTTGTTCTACCCCTTATGCCATACATGTTAAGCTTTGATAATAATATTTTGTGGTCGACTGTATCAAAAGCCTTAGAAAGATCTATGAATACACCTAATGTAACTTCTCCGTTTGTAAAAGAGTTTTTTATTTCATCAACTAGGTGAAGAATTGCGTGTTCAGTTGATGTATTTTTTTGAAAACCGAATTGCTTGGAATAAATAAAATTATTTTCTTTAAAAAAAGTATATATTCTATTGTGCATAATTCTCTCAAGTATCTTAGAGAATGTAGAAAGTATTGATATTGGTCTGTGATTGCCTATTTCACTTGTATCTCCTGATTTAAAAATAGGTTTTACTTTCGCAGTTTTCAGTTTTTCAGGAAAGATACCTTTCTTTAAGGAGTGTTTAAATATTTTAAATAAAGGAACTTTAAGCTCGTTTTGGCAGTTAATTTTAATGTTGCTGTTAATATCATCGATTCCGGTTGCTTTGTTTTTTTTTAGGCTTTTAAAAGCATTGTCAAATTCTAACATGGTTAAATTTTCGTTATTCAATTCATTTTTATTACGATCTAAATATTTATCAAAAGATTTATTTACACTAGGAACTTGGGATGCAAGTTTAGATTATATTAACAAAGAAGTTGTTTAACTCATTTGCAATGACGTTTTCATCATCAATTGTTTTGTGGTTGATTTTTATAGTTTAAGGAAAGCACGGTTTGTTAATTTTTGGTTTACCAATAATTTCATTTAATAATTGCCATGTTTTCCTGGAATCTGTTTGACACTTTTCAAGTAGTTTATTATAATAACTAGCTTTTGCGGGTTTTTTAATTTTCTCAAAGAGACTTGCATAATTCTTGTATACCGATTTTGTTTTATTGCATTTTTTTTAAGGTACTTTATATATAATCGTTGTTTCCGCTTAGATAATTTTCAAGACCTTTACTCAACCAAGGTGAATTTATGTCTTTAAATTTAATTGTTTTTACTACTTTGGGGAAATGTTTATCATAAAGAAATAAAAAAATATCTATAAACGTATTATACATTAAATTTGTATCATTTGAGGATTCTAAATCTGACCAGTCAATTTGGGCTAACTCACTTTTAAAGTTAACCTGGCTATCCAATGAAAAATGCCGCCTTGTGATTGTGATTGTTTTTTTTTTTTTTTTTTAAATTTTATTTGAGGTATTTATTGAAATAAATATCGGAAAGTGATCCGATATAGCCCAGCAAGCATTTCAACGTTGATTCAACGTCGATAACGCGTTGATTTATTGACGTTGATTTTAGCGTTGAAACAAAATATCGACGTTGAAATATCAACATTAATTCAACGTCAATAAATTAACGTTGTACTGACGTTGATTTACAAACGTTGATTTAAGCGTTGATTTGGAAACAAGAAATTGACGTTCTAATATCTACATCGATTCAACGTCAAAAAAACAACGTTGAAACATAACACTTTAAAAAGTTTACTATAATGTATATGTTAAAGTTTTTTACAAAGGAGATAATTTCTTTTTCTTTTTCGAAACTACTTCCGCTTTCACTTGACTCAACGTCATCGTCTACTACGAATTCATCCTGATTTTTTTCTTTATCACTTTCGTGACTTCATCGTCTATTTCGTGGTTGTCAGATTTCCGTTTACCTCCATTCAAACGATAAGGTGCATACTTTAGGCAAGAGGCTATAAATAATCTAGTTTCTATGTCTGTTGCCTTAGGCTCAAAGCGCTTAATCGATTCTAAAAAATAAACGCAAAAACATTCAAATTTGGTCAAGTGAATAAAATTGTATAGAAAGGAAGAAAAAATATCTTCAATTTACATTATTTCATAAGAATACATGAAGTTTACAATTTTAATGTAAACTAATATATTTTATTTTTTGAGTTTTTATATCTATTTTTTGTAAATTCAACTAAATTCATTTATTTTTAACAGGCAGCCATTAAAAAGAAATGTAAATATATAAAATTATATAGATCAACATCTTTTCCAATTTTCAACACTTAAAATTAAAATTACAGCTACCAATTACTGTTTTGTAAACATTTAACCATTCTGGTTCCATTAATTGTGTGTAACTTTTTAGATATTTCTTTTATTTGCAAAGTTATTTGGACGTAATACTATATGTTGAAATCCTGAGTTTGAAAACAGAAAGTACTTTATAAATATAACTAACACACACACACACACACACACACACACACACACACACACACACACACACACACACACACACACACACACACACACACACATATATATATATTATATATATACATAAAATATAGTATATATATATATATATATATATATATATATATACATAAAATATAGTATATATATATACATAAAATATAGTATATATATATATATATATATATATATGTGTGTGTGTGTGTGTATATATATATATATATATATATATATATATATATATATATATATATATATACATATATTATAGTATATATTACATATATATAATACATATATTATAGTATATATTACATATATATAATACATATATTATAGTATATATTACATATATATAATACATATATTATAGTATATATTACATATATATAATACATATATTATAGTATATATTACATATATATAATACATATATTATAGTATATATTACATAATATGTAATATATACTATAATATATGTATTATATATATGTAATATATACTATAATATATGTATTATATATATGTAATATATACTATAATATATGTATTATATAGTATATATTATGTATGTATATATTATATATATACATAATATATACTATATAATACATATATTATAGTATATATTACATATATATACATAATATATACTATATTATATATATATAATATATATACTATATTAAATGATTTACTTAAATGAATGTTGCATACAAAACAACAGCAAGTTAAAGGACAGCTGAAACTCACAAATGATATAGTAAAGAAACCTGCCATTATCTTTTATTATTAAATATTCACTGTATATGACACAAAGTCAGCCATGCTATACATACAGTCTGTTCAACTGACTAGAGGCTACCTGCTAACTGTTTTAGAAAACAAATAATTCTACTCCACTTCAGATACTCCTGGTAACATTACAGTCACATGACATATTAACAGTTAATCTTATAACTTATTCAAAATACAAAATTCCATATAATTTTAGAATATGAGTTGTGAAATATATATACAGATTATTAGTTAGTTAACTAAATATACAAGTTATTGTTACTATATTGGTGTAATTCTATTTAAATTTTCCAGATTATCAAGTTGCAATAGTTTGTTATTTTTAAAATACATGTTATCGGACTTCTATTATTCACGTCTAGCTTACGTTACACTAGTTTTAATGACTTTCAACCAATTTTATACAAACAACTCATACCATCAAGACATTATAATACAGTAGACACACACAAAAACACTGCATTGACTGTCTACATTACATACACATCTATAAGACTCAAAACAGTTCACAACTCTCACTGACCCTTGTTAAACTGCAACAAAGCACTGCACTTATCGACACTTATGTTAAAAAAGTGACTTACAATTGTATTATTTCTTTAGTATTTTTCTACTTTGAGGCTCTTTTTTTCCACTGGACATCTGTTCTTTTGTACTTTTATCTCACTCTGCTAAACTCTTTTTAACTTATTATTCATCTCTAAGGCGTTCACTGCTTGGTGCAGCGTCACAAAAATGTATTGCATTTACAACATAATAATTTTTGTCAGGAGTTTTGATTTCATTTTGTAATAAAATTGATAATTTGTTTACAAAATCAAACATAAAGCTCTCTTCAGAAGAAGGTTTGCTCTTTCAAAATGGTTGAATACTTGAAAATGAGCAAAGTATGGGCCATAAAGCGACTGAAGTACTTTTAAATAATGGCATCCCATCAACATTCACAACTAATTCAATTTTCTCCAGATCTAGAAATTTACTTTAATGTTTTAAAGTATTAGTTTCCAAACCATAATAAATGTAATTGCCACCACACTTATTCTGCAGAGGAATGTTACATGGAGTTTTCAATAATTGGAAAATCTGCATGCCCATTGTTTCTCAAAATAAAAAGAAGTTGATTCGATGCAGAATAAGAAGTTTGGTTCACAACAACCCATTCCGCTAATTTTTCACGTAGATTTCCATTTACTGTTTTTTCTATGTCATCTATAATGTCTGATTCTGATTCTTGTGTCTTGAATCATGGAAACATTTATATCTATACGTTTCCATGATTCAAGACACAAGAATCAGAACTACCCGAGTCAAGATTGGAATCTGAGTCAAAATCTGTTTCTTCAACACCTTTAAGTTTTTCCTCAATTGATTCTTCTGAAACAACTCTATAATCTGAAATAAATATTTATTGTTTATTTGTTTTTGTTGTATCATCTCAGTAAATAAATCAATTACTATTTTATTCATTTTCTCCATTACATATTCTGTGATGACATATCAACTGAATACTTTTATTTCTATAAATAAAAATATTATCAGGTTAGCCAGGAATATATTTTAAATAGCGTTTTTGCAATATTGGGAATAATATTGTTATTGTTCTACTAAATATTAAGATTTTTTTATAAAATTGTCACACATATATATATATATATATATATATATATATATATATATATATATATATATATATATATATATATATATATATATATATATATATATATATATATATATATATATATATATATATATATATATATATATATATATATATATATATATATATATATATATATATATATATATATATATATATATATATATATATATATATATAAGTAAAAATTTTACGTGCGTATATTCAACAGTGGCACTGTCAGTGCTCGATGAATGATTTCAGAGCTATATAAGTTTGTATACGAGATTAAATAAAAATAAGTACATAATTTTTTTTTAACTTAAAGCTGTAAGCAGAGTCTTAAACATAATTTACAAATGTATAGTGTCAGCCCCAAACAAAAGTATATATTGGACGATTAGAAAGAGAATGGAAAAAGAGATGGGCAAACCACAAACAATCATTTGTAAACAGAAAACTACAAAATTCAACCACCCTTTCCAAATACAAATGGAACATAAAAGAAAACCTTAAAATAACACCCAGTTAATTTTTGTAACTAATTAGTTACAAAAAAATAAAAAAATGTATCTTTGTAATTGAAGCTGTGTAAAACAATGTTTCGTAAGAAAAAGAGAATTCTTTTCAATAATCATTAATAATATTAAAATTGAAGCAATTTTACTTCCAACCAGGAGAATAAAAAACGAAAATTATAAACTAAAAAATCTTTAATTATTACCCATAAATGAAAAACACATATGTAATATTGTAAATACTACCACTTTTAAATAAAATACAATTAAAAATAGCACATTTCTGTGAGTGATTAGCCATCTTTATTTTAATAAGTCTTATTTGTCTCGATATCAAAACGAAAGTAAAAAGGCATGTTGATTTAACGTTGATTAAATCAACATTAATTTATTAACAATAAATCAACGTGGAATAAACGTTGAAAATTCTGACGTTGAGGTTTCCACCTCGATAAGACGTTGAATCAACGACTTTTTCTTCAACGTCAGTTTATCAACTACAAATCAACGTGAAATAGACGTTGAAAATTCTGACGTTAACATTTCAACCACCGTAAGACGTCGACATGACATCGTTTGCTTGCTGGGAGATGTTTTAATTACTCCTTTCTTTTAGGAGATTTCAAATAATGAATTTGTTAGTATATTATCTATTAGTGTTTTTGTAATTCGGGTTGGTTTGTATATAAGAGAAATTACACTAAATCGAAATAAAATATTGTAAAAACTTTGTGTTTCTTTATTATTTTCATAATTTAGAGCATTAAGATTAAAATCTTCTAGGATAAATAATTTTTTTTTTTCTTGGAAGCTTTTCAAAATAGTATTTTGAAGATGATTTGAAAATATTTCTGTTGATGTTTGTGGCGGTTTATAACAGCATGATATTAAGGTATTTTTAGAGTCATTGTTAATGATTTCAATAGAAACAAATTCCCTGTCGTAATCAGATATGCATAGGTCGTTTCGTAATTTATACCGCAAACTATTTTTGATGTAAATTATAACATCCCCGCCTCTTTTTTTCGATTTCCTCTGCAAATGCACTCCTTCATAGTTGTTTAATTGAAAAAGCGTGCTTTCGTTAAATTCGTCATCAGTTAACCATGTTTCGCTTAAACAAATAATATTAAAGATAAAATTGCTTTCCTCTAAGAATATTTTAAAGTTTTCAAAATTTGCTTTAGCACTTCTAATATTAAGATAAACAAGAGAAAGGCTCTCATAAGGTTTAATATCTTTTAAATACTTATTTATTTCATCTGGAAACATGTAAGGTGTTTCCATATTCATTAATGAAAAGTTATCAATAAATTTTTTGTCAAGGTCACATTTATCAAAATTTTTCGCGTCACAGTCAGGAAGGAGACGTGAACTTCCTGGTTAAATGCACTTCCGCGGTGCTCTGTGACAAGACCGTTAGGACTTCTCGAGGCACCTAGAAAAAAAAAAAAATTTTTTTTTGAGGTCAGTGTTGTTATTTTGTATTTCATTATGGTTATTTTTTATGAAAATATCTAACGCATTTTTTATTTATTTTTTTTTCAATAAGTTCCTTATGAAAATTTAGACTAACCCTTTATTTCTTCAACTTCTGTTGATACTTTTTTAGCGTTCTCTAAAATATAATACTTTTTTAGCGTTCTCTACTTTGTCTAATCTTTTGTTTAAGATTTTGGTATTTGCACTAACGATACTTATAAAGTTGCTTTCTTGTTGCTTTAGCGCAGCGTCAAACAAGTCTTTTATCGTTTTTTAATTTCCACAAGTGCAACTGCCATAATATCAATAATATTTATTACCACTATTAATCTAAAAGTTTTTTGTTAATATCTATTTTTTGTTAACATTTTTTTGTCCGAAGTTATTATTATTATTTTTTTTTTGTAAATTTTCAACTTGCAAAAACAAGTCTGCTCGTTACAATAACCACGAACAAAAAAAAAACCTGTACTTTCTACGGTTCAAAAAAAAGTGTTTTTGGTATTATGACCCAAAATTTACAATGTGCGAAAAGTAGAAATAAAAAGATAAAAAGAAATAGAAAAAAAAATTTTTTAAAAGTATTTTTAAAATATTTCTGTGAACATCCCCCCTTTTTATGTGATCGTCCATCTTTCACAAAACTACGTAATGTTCAAATACAAATAAAAATGTCTTTATTTTTGGATTTTATTTTGGATTATATTATTTTTTATTTTTTTTCTTTTTTCTGACATTGTACACACTAAAAAAAAAAAGGTAGAATTTTCTACCTTAGGGTAGGATATGTGATACACCCTTAGTAAGGTATAATTTTCTACCTTTTAAGGTAGAAAATTATATTAAAAACAATTATTTGTCATACAATTTTCTAACTTAAAGGTATAATTTTCTACCTTATAAGGTAGAAAATTATACCTTACTAAGGGTATATCACATATCCTACCTTAACTAAAAATTTCTACCTTTAATTTTTAGTGTGTATATCAAAAGGAACAAGAAATATCATTATTATTATTTTTAAAATAATTTGCGCTTTATTTTCCACCCTAACATATACAATTTTTTAACTATGTATTAGATCTTATATAAGATACAAAATGGCCAACCCATAATATTCATTTGTTTACAACAAGTCGAACTAATCTCAAGTTAAGGAGATGTTTTCTGAAAGATTTGTTAATAAAACAATTAATAAGAACATTAGAAATAGTAGATAGTTTTGAAAATAAAGAAGCAATTGTGACCAACTCCATCGGAATAATAATACGAAACAGTGTGAAGACTCCAACAACCGTGTACGGTGTCCAAGTTACAAAAAATAATAATGCCGATAAGAAACATACTCTCAAATGTTCTTTTTTCAAAGTATACATTGGTCTGGAGTTTTTATTTCGTATATAACTTGTTTTTTGCTGAGTAATTGCTTTTTTGCAAATATATGATGCGCATGTTATAACTAATCCTGGAAAAATACTACAAAAAATGAGTATTGTTAAAATATAGGATAGTGAGTTTGATTGCGTTAGTTTCCAATCCAAGGAACAATGTTTTTTATTGAGATCTATTTCATATTTTGACCAACCAAATACAGGAAATGTTGCCCAGCTAAAACCGTAACTATAGCAAAATAGTATCAACGTTGCTTTACACCATACTTTGCTGGAAATTTTTAAATAAAAATGTCGCCAGAAAATAGGATATTTAATGGCAGCTGTTCTAATTAAAGAAAGTACTAATAAATGAGTTATACTTGCTATTGATAGACCAAAAACTGCATAACTGCCAGTAACGCACAATGGAGTTTTTTTCAATAAAGGTTTGTCTGACATTACTATTTCAGGTATTAATCCGATTATTGTTTCCAACAAATTTGCAATTGATATGCTAATAACAACCCAATGTGTTAGTTTTTTTCTCTTTACTTTATAAGCAATAATATAACAGGCTATCGTGTTTAATATCATTGAAGCAATAAATATTGTAGAAAGAAGTACAACAGATGCTCTTTTATTATTCAACATCGTCAACACTCTAAAAAACATTAACATACTATAGTTTTAAACTAATCATTATGACAATATAAGATAAAAATGTCAGATTTTATAGGTAATAATTTTACTACATCTTAAGATCCAAAAGTATATAAGTCTGTAATATTAGACAGAGTAAAAAGAAAAAATCAGAAATAATAAGTTATATTAAGTATATATAAGCATACAGAGTTTTTAAAAAAAAATTCAATATTAGGAGTTTAAAGGCTTAAAAAAAATATAAAAAAGTTATTATAAATTCCGAAATTCGCTTTGAATAATTAATGAGCACAAAGAATGACAAAAAAAGATATTTCAAAAGTATTTAAAATTTTTCTATTTTTTAATCGAAGAATATTAACAGCTATAAAAATAAGAATTTAAAAAATGTGATAAACAAAAAGAAAATTATATAAAAACAACAATAAAAAAAAATACACAAAAAAAGTGGTAAAACAAAAATGAATTTTTGGGGATTCACTCTGCAAGTGATTTTTGGGGATTCACTCTGCAAGTGATTTTTGGGGATTCACTCTGCAAGTGATTTTTGGGGATTCACTCTGCAAGTGATTTTTGGGGATTCACTCTGCAAGTGATTTTTGGGGATTCACTCTGCAAGTGATTTTTGGGGATTCACTCTGCAAGTGATTTTTAGGGATTCACTCTGCAAGTGATTTTTGGGGATTCACTCTGCAAGTGATTTTTGGGGATTCACTCTGCAAGTGATTTCCTGATGTCAGTTTTGCCACTGTCATAATAAACGTATTGCTTTCTATAAAAAGGTTTTACCAAACATTTGTTCTGTGTCAAAAGGTTTTACCAAACACTTGTTCTGTGTCAAAAGGTTTTACCAAACACTTGTTCTGTGTCAAAAGGTTTTACCAAACACTTGTTCTGTGTCAAAAGGTTTTACCAAACACTTGTTCTGTGTCAAAAGCTATGCTAATATCTATAAAAATACTTATTTTTATCAAAATTAAAATTATCAAACTATTTTAAAAAATTAAAAAATATTATAAACGAGATAAAAAGTAAGAATATCAGAAAAACGACTTTTTTTGATTGTAATATAAATGTTATTTGTTTCTTAAAAATGAGAATTATTTATGCAATGTGTTTATTGTAAATATTTGAAAAAGCAAAAAAAAAAAAAAAATGGAAACATTCCTTGTTCTACAAAATTAAAAATATGCATCGGAGAAGCGCTTAAATAATTGCATAAATTTTATTACAACTTTGGTGCTTACTTCATCTATACCTACCTATGCTTAGTTCATCTACGTCCTTAAAACACCTACGTCCTAAAGCACATTAAGTATACTTAAACATTTGAGCGAATTTTGGGTTCATTTATTGTTGTTTAACGTGATTTTGAATTTAGTCATATATGGCTTGACGCTAAACTTACCGGGTTTTAGTTAAAGACTAAACTTAATCCTACTCTAAAAAAAAACTATTAATTCATTTAATATATTTATATTATTAAAGTTAATTGTTTTTAAAAGAAAATTTGTTATTAATTTTTTTACCAATTACTACTTTAACGATATTTCATGTTTTCTTTGTGTCATCTTTTAATTTTAGTAATTGGTTTAAATAATGAGTTTTTTTGGCAAGATTATTAACACTATATAACGCAGTTTTTGTTCTTCGATTCAAAATGCTATATTTTAAATAATTACGTCTAAAGATTGTGGAAGCAACTAAAATGAACTTTGATTTTTCAATCACAGTTGAAAGAAAATTCTATTTTATAAAGACAGAACAAGAAAAATTTCATGTTTTTATTTATTTTAGTCTCGTAAGAAAAAACAATTGCATATTTGCATATATTGAATAGATAATGAAATTATATAATAACTCAAAAATCTTTAGTAATAAGTAGATTTTCTAGATTTCCGAGTGTATTATAAATCACTTTCATGAAGCAGCCGCTATATGTAGTCTCTCATAATGCTTTTGTTATACTTTCCTCGATAACGAGGTTTTAAGTCCAATATATCTTGATGAAAGTACTTGTTTTTGCTCTTCTGATTAAGCTCCTAAACTAAACTGTCCCCCTCGAGCTTACTGAGATAAGCATCAACTTTGAGTGACATTCTGTATCTCATTTTGGCATAATTCTTTATGAAAAAACTCCATATAGTTTTCAGTCTTGTGATTACTCAGAAAGCCATAACCAACTGCACAAAACATATCCAAGCCAATCTCTCTGTCTTGTTAGAAGCTTTACAAACCTGTCACATTCTATGATATTCTTGATCATTGGTACTACATATCAGCTCTAACCTCAGAATGCTTTGGAAAAATATCTTGGAGGTAAATTAAAGATACTGACTCTTTGTCAAGAACAGTGACATGTTGTTTAATGAGGCCTAACTTGATATGTCGTGGTGAAATAAGCATTTTCTGAAGTTCTATCAGTGACTCCCACGTCTCATTGCTTTTGTGCACACAGAACTTGATATGGTGTGACCAGTCAGACATTTTTGTGATAATGCGCCTTTATGTTATGGTTATCGCAGAGACTTTGGACACAAGAAAATTTTATGAAATCATTTGAAAGCTCTTAAGGAACAACAATATTTTAACTTCGCATCCGTAGTTATTATGTTTTATGGAACTCAGCAACATCTTGACACTGGTGTAATCTTCGTTGAGATGCACAGAGTAAGCCATTGGAATAAGCACGTTGTCGTTTTGCTGTTAAGCTGCATATGTTTACAGCTCCGAAAGGAACGGTCTATAAATGTTCACCCTAATTAAATGTGATACCAGTAGCCTTAAAATGACCAGCAACTTTATTGCAAAAGTACACCCCATCTTTCTGACGAAAGAAGTTAGAATATGTTTGGTAACGCTTTCTCTGATTTGTGACTTCTACATTTATTCAAAAAATTCCACTGTTTGAACCTGAAAATCAGAAGCTCGACATTCAATTTGGTATGACCTTATTTCAAATTAGATCTTTGAAATCTTTTTGTTAAAGAAGTATGACCTTCTCTCCTCAACCGCACCTACAAAACTTAGTTTGTATCTCCAATATTTTCCACGCTGTTAAAGTTGCTGCTTTCTTCCAAAAATGGCTGGCTAATTATTCTTAGTGGAAGTGAGAACAAGCAGCTCGGAACTAGGACATTTAACAAATAAATATCGGAATAAACAATTTAGACGCATTTGTGTCTGAGCGACGTTTTTTAAATCAACATTGAAGAAGTAGCATTTGCTTGAGTGGTTTACGCCGAATTTGCGCGATTATAAACTTATTGGGTCTCTTTCCTCCCCTATACTAACATGTCACACAACACATATATCTAGCTATAAACATTTGAAGAAAATTTCACATATCACTTAATAAAAGTTGTAATATCAAGACGACAGTTATAATATCAATATACGACAGGCATGCCGAAGTATGCTTTGTAGGCGTTGCGCATTTTACGACTTGCTTTCAAACAATACTTTTTCGATCTTGTCTTATAAATTACCCACTAACGTATCAAAATACATCTGAAGGATTCAAAAAACCTCTTGATGCCCCATTCTAAGTAAATAATTGCTCTGCAAATACTATTCGTTGTTGTATGTATGTCGTAGAAAATTCTGGAAGTTTCTTGAAAATTCCTATTCTCGCATTATTATAATGCTTTTGAAATATTTGAAGAAAAGTGCCAGATGCTTGTTTAGTGTTTTTTATTAGTAAGATTTGCTTCCAGTACTCAAATAATAGAAATTGATTAAAAAGTTCAATAGAGACGTTATCAATTATTTGCTTAATTACTTTAACTCTTTTGAGTTGATTCGTTTCTTATAGTTTGATCAACTGAGATTGCACTATTTTTGCTAATTCTAGTTTTCTTTCTTTTTTTACAACTTTAATAAATTTACAATTCATTGCGTTACAACTTTACGACATGGTAAAATAGAACATTTGAAATATATAACGTAAATTAACAAGTTTAACATTAAATTTAATAAATAATGTTTCTTTTTATAAAAACTAACAGTGTTTTTAAAAAAAAAAAAACACCCTCTTACACCTCTCCCAGTTCCGAAAAAAAGAATTTAAGTCATCGTTCCTAATGTCCCTAATGAATGGGTTTTCCATCAAAAAAGTACTCCACCTCATATTGTTCAATTTGTTGATAGGTTTATTAACTTCATCAGAAAATTTTGTTTTTTGTAAAATACTTTATTTAAAATGTACAAACTCATTTGAAGTAGTTCTAAGTTTTTACGGGTTCAAGTGTTGAACACCTGAATAAATTTGACAACCTAACAAATGGTACACAAAAAAAATTAAAATATAAACTAGACAATTTTCTTTTATTTCTTAGTTACTTTATAACAAGAACATCTTTTTTTGATTTAAAGATGTAAAGTTCTTCCCTATTTATCATTTTAGTTCTAACGAATCCATCTCTTCTTTCTCGGACATAAACAATGGCAGACGCATTCGTAACGCTCTTGACGCAGTGTTTCAAGCAAACATTATTTTAGTGGATTTGCAAAGGATCTATATAGACATTTTGAGCTGTTTGTTCGAGTATTGCTTATTGGTTATCTAACGGACCATTAGTCGATGCCGCTATAAATGACAATTTAAAATTTCCGCCATGTTAATTATGGCTAGTCATTAGCTAGCCAAATTTTGACAGCTGCCACTAGTGATCCACTAAGTAACTTATGAACAAAATCACAGTGGACCGCTCAAAATGTCTATAATAAGTCCACTGAAATTCCGCCATAGCATTTCAAAGAACTTAGGGATCTCAGCTTCAGAAAGAAACATGTAAATATTGGTTCATAACAATCTTTTAAATTCCAAAATTAATTCTCGAAGATTAGTTGCGTTAATCTTAGGAGATGTTCTTTTCCAAACAGTAGTGTCTCTTAGCTCATTATTCCTTCTAGTTTGTAAAATCTTATCAACACCAAAATTTCTTTATATTTTGTTAAAGATAGTCAAGAGTGAAATCAGAATACGCTCACTGTGGCTGTACTAAGCCCTAGTTCGTATATATGGTGTAAAAATGTTCATTGACTGGGAGTATTTTAAGAATTTTAAGTTCAAGCAAAATGTGCCTTGGTGCGTCCTCCAGCAGATGTTTGGTAGAAATTTTAAATTAAATTTTAAAACGAAGTTTTGACACTAAACTCAACAAACATCTTCAAGAACTATTTAAGGTTATGATTTCTCGTCCACAAAACATCTTCAAGATCTCCAACTCACTGTGTTTAAGGTTATGATTTCTCGTCCACAAAACATCTTCAAGATCTCCAACTCACTGTGTTTAAGGTTATGATTTCTCGTCCACAAAACATCTTCAAGATCTCCAACTCACTGTGTTTAAGTTTATGATTTCTCGTCCACAAAACATCTTCAAGATCTCCAACTCACTGTATTTAAGGTTATGATTTCTCGTCCACAAAACATCAAAGCTATGCCTGTTGTAAGCCAGAGAGAATGAGATAGTGAACCACATTTGAGATTTGCAAGATCCAGGAAAGGTTTTCCTGACTTAATATTATTTGCATATCTATAACTGGTATAAGCACCAGAAAATAAGCATTTTACGGCTTTCTACATCAATTGTTAGAAGATCTTCTCCATCTGGAAGGGGTTTAAGATTGTAGTTTATTGTCATATCATTTACATACTTAGGATTTTTTTTCTTTTTTAGTTATTTATGTGCTTTAAGAAGACTTTAATGATTATAAGAAGACTTTAATGATTTAAGAAGACTTTAATGATTTAAGAAGACTTTAATGATTTAAGAAGACTTTAATGATTTAAGAAGACTTTAATGATTTAAGAAGACTTTAATGATTTAAGAAGACTTTAATGATTTAAGAAGACTTTAATGATTTAAGAAGACTTTAATGATTTAAGAAGACTTTAATGATTTAAGAAGACTTTTTGATATTATAGGTCTTGTATATACTTTTTTTCTATTTTTTGTATTTAAAAAAAAGAATTTATGAAATACAGTTATAAAGTATATGATATATAAGTTTATGAATTATATGTTATTTATGAAAGATAAGTTATAAACAAAATATTTACGGAATTTTTCTTTTCTGAAAATGTATTTACAAAGTTCATCTTAAACGATAAACTTGTTTTATTCGGATAAGTTTCTACTTTAATGCCATCAATATAAAAAAACAAGTAATATTTTTTAACTTTTTTTTTTGGCAACTAACCAAAGAAAGGAGATAAATTATTTTTACAAAAATAGCTAAACTATTACCCTATAATATATATAGATCATAATCGACGCCATGCTCTTCAGGTAGCCCTGCGTATTAATTAACAGGGAAATATACTTACTCAAAGTAGTTAAGGCAAATTAGTAAAACTTAAGTTTATAATTTAAAAAAAAAATCCTTTTTTTTTACAATTATTTTTTGTTCTTTTAAAATTCAAGTTCGTATTATAAAAAAACTTATATACATTGAAAAATTAACAAATTATAAATATTTTGTAAAAGCGATAAATTTAGTAAAAGGATCAAACTGATCATGCTATTTTTTTGATCACTTATCGAAAACTTTAAATAAAACCGAAACTGATAAGAATATTTAAAAAATAAAAACATCAGAAGAAGAAGAATAATCTCCTCTATTGAAATGTGTCAAAATAAAATCCAATTCATTTTTCAGTCGTTTTATTTCTATAAAAGTTTAAAAGAGAGTAGTAAATATTTGTTGTTTTTTATTTGCTATCGTAATAACTCCGGAACCATAATTCGTTCAAAAATAATTTTACCCCCTGTCTCGTAGAAAGTTTTATTTTAATACCAATTACATAATTTTTTTTTCATTTTATAGTTAAAAGTTAAACAAAAAGTAAGAAAAAATATTATAAAATTTTTTCTAATAAAACTGTGAATTTTTAAATTAGGTACCTATGTGAAATAAATTATTGTATTTTCTCATGTGTTAGTTCCGGGTTCTTCCTATAAAAAGTTATTTTACAAAAATGACTCAATGATATTTATTAATTATTCACTTTCAAGATAAAAACAAGTAAAAAGTCAATGAAGAAGATAAAGTAGCTGCGTTAAATGATAAGAAGAAAAAAAATACTTCAATCAGAAAAGCTGCATTCAAATATAGCATTCCATTCTCAACTCTAATAGGTCGCAAGAACAACAAAAATGCTAGCTGTAAAGGATCAACAACTGTACTCTCACAACATACAGAGTCAATGAGGTGCATGCGTTTAAGTTCCTATGTGATTAGCGTTATGGTATAACACGAAGCGATGTCACAGACTTCGTATGTGTATCATGACCTTCTTTGCACAAATCAATTAGTCCTAATTAAAAACGGTAGGCTTGGCAAAGACTGGTTTTATGCATTTAAGTACCAATGGTCTAAAGAAATTTCCACAAGAAAAACTTACAATTTAGCATCTGCCAGAGCCGCTTCTTGTACGCAAAAAATAATTGATAATTAATTTAAAGTCGTCACTAAACATTATCAATTATCTAGTAAAACTTCTGGTTGTCACATTTGGAATTGCGATGAAACAGGTTTCTGTGGTGATCAAGGCAAAGCAATTAAAGTATGTCGAAAAGGTGCAAAGCGTGTTTTGAAACTCACTGGTAACAATGAAAAAATCCATTATGCAGTTAACAATTGCGGTAATGCGAATGGATACTTTACACCACCATTCGTTGTAAACAAAACTTTAGAGTTGATTAGGCTTTAGGTGGTCCGACTAACACCAAATATTCAATATCTGGTTCTAACTGGATTGAGCATGACACATTTATTGAATGATTGAAAGAAGTTACGACTTTCAGAAGCTACAACGCTTCTGAAAGACCTGAATGTTTCAACAAAACGTTTCAAAGATCATGCGTAACTATAGTAGTTTGAGATGTGCAGTCTTTTAGATGTGCAGTATCTTTCTACCATTCTATGAATTACTTCAACCTATTTAAGTAGAATAATACACTAATCTCTTAAAAATTGATCAATATATTGATCAACATATTGATCAATATATTGATCAATATGTCGATATATATATCGACCATATATATTGTCAATTAGAAAATTAGTGTAAAATGATTTTAAAACGGCTGCATTTAAATGGTTAGCTTTGCAGGCAAATTTCTTACTTCTAGCCAGCAGTGTAAATGTCTCTTAAAAAGATGGTAAATCCTAAACGAAAATAAAGCTTAACAGGCTAGATTAAAGCCAAAACAAGTTCAAAGTTTTCAGCCATAAACGAAAAAGTTTCAACTACGTTATTAAACTCATTACAAATTGCTTTTATTTAATCCAGCGGCAACAGCCGTGTTGTTGTTTGCTTTAAATAACATGTCTTCTAAATGTTCTTGAGACTCCTCTGTTAAAAATATTGTTTGATTTAATTCACACCAATACACAGCTAGCACACATAATTTGGTAAATCAACCTAGAACGTACAAATTTTCAAATATTCTGTCACCCATTTCCTTGCTCTTTAACTCTATTCTTTGTTTTTTAGTAACTCTCAACTTAATAGTGGTTACTTGCAACCCAATGTATATACATATATATATATATATATATATATATATATATATATATATATATATATATATATATATATATATATATATATATATATATATATATATATATATATATATATATATTGGGTTATATACGTTGAATCAACATTGGATTATACACTTTGAAACAGCGTTGGGTTTACATACGTTAGACCAATGTAACTGTACAAACTGTTTTTTATTCCGTTATTAATTATCTTTTCATTGATTTCATTGATTTCATTGATAAACGCATGACATTAAAAAAAAAATGAGAAAAAAAAATGATGTTCACGATGATTTTACATATGTTGGCCCAATGTATGCAGGGTACCATTGAAATTTGCTTAAATGTGATTGAATTCTACACATGTGATT
The DNA here is from genome assembly GCF_038396675.1 of Hydra vulgaris. NCBI lineage: Eukaryota > Metazoa > Cnidaria > Hydrozoa > Anthoathecata > Hydridae > Hydra > Hydra vulgaris. The sequence goes on along the minus strand of NC_088932.1, from coordinate 29,093,477 downwards.
GAATTCTACAATGTGATTGAATTCTAGCAGGGTACCATTGAAATTTGCTTAAATGTGATTGAATTCTACACAATATATTGGCATTTTTAAAACCACAAAAAATGAATTTAATATTGTTTGTGTTAATAAAATCCAGCTATTTCATAATGTTTTTGTAGGATTCTGGATCTTTTTCTGCATTGCAGAAAGAATTTTATTATTGATGTATCTTTTTTTTCAGCTTTTTTAGAACAAAAACAACTTTAATCTAGATCAATAATAAGTAGACGCAACGTTTTTTAGTTGCGTGAATGTTGCGTGAAAAGCTTGATGATAACAATTCGATGATTTTTATTATTTTTTTATTGGATGTTTTCATTGTTTTTTAACTTTAAAAATTAAACATTCCCAATTTAGGTTAGTCAAAATTAAACATCTCAGACAATAAAACTTCTGTGTCACCTTGATTCAATTTTTTAAGCACCCAGCGGGTACAATACGTTCGTTAGATGTTTTAAAGACCTCGCGCGGATTTTTGACGTCTTTAGGACGTTGCACAGTGAGTCAAAATCCATAAAAAACTCCCTATAAAAAGTTATTGCTAGAAAATAATTAATTAAATTATAATGTAACTAAATACCACTAAAAGACAATAACAAATTTTTTTGTGAATAATATTTAAGGTTTCACCAATTTATACGTCTTTTTCCGAGACATTTATTTCATTTTATTATCGGAAAACTCGTTCAAAAAAGTCTCGCTTTAGTGTCACTCTTTTAATATTGATATGGGTAAAAACAGTTCAAAATTTGAAGTCATATAAAGTCACATGTTTAAGATGTTTGGTAACTATTAATAACATTTTTGACAATAAATTTTAATTACAGATTTTCATTACTGAGATCTCAAAAATGTGTCATAAATTGATTTTTTTAAATTAGTTTAATTATAAGTTTAGTTTAAAAATTAAAAGATTCCACTAGATTCCATGGTAGTTTTAATATTTTCCCATTAATAGGTATATATGAAAGAAGATTAAATAAAAATTATTTGCCCCTAACTTGCCCCAACTTGCCCCAATTAAAATAAGACCTTTTAAATACTTCGTTTTTTTTTGTATTTTCCGTTTTTAATTAAAACTTGCGTATAAAGTAGCGAACAATAGTTCATGGCTTACATTTATCACAAAAATAATACATTTAGTTACTATTAGTAAAAAAACTCAAGCAGATGGTGCTAATTATTAATATATTCATAATTATATTGTAATAATTATACTAATTATTCTAATTATATAAATCAAATCATAAGAGTACTCTAATTAAACGAATCATAAGAGTACTCTAATTTAGAAGAAATTTAATTCATTGTCGTTTAGTAGAAGAGCTTGCCAAAGTTTTGTTTTAAATTGGTTAAGCGAAGGGAGTGTTTTAAGATCATCGATGATCTTAAAACACTCTTTTCGCTTGATCATTTAAAAGTGATCAATGATCATTTAAAAGTGTATTCCATAATTTAGGTTCTCGATTTGTAATTGAGTATTTAGTGGCTGAATAATAGGTTTTGGATTAACTAAAGTTATTTTTTGAGAATCTTGTGCTGTATATATGATTTATTTTTTTAAATATTGAGTAAAATAAAGGCGGTGCTGTTTTTTTATCAATTTTAAAGATAAATATAAGAATTTGATGAAGATTTATTTTGAAAACATTTAATATATTGAGTTTACTAAAAATTATTTTTGTATGGAGTAGTCGACCTTCATTTGTAATAATCCTAATAGCATGTTTTTGTTTGCAGAGAGGTTTATTTTTGTAACGTTGGTGTTGCACCAAGCAATATTTGCATTGTTAAGGTAACAATGTATAAATGAAAAGTATATGTATTTTAAACAAGATTGGTTTAAAAACTGTTTAGCTTTATACAGTATACCAATATTTTTTGAAACTTTATTCTCAAATACATTTATATGTTCTCTCCAATTAATATTTTCATCTTGAACTAAGCCCAAGAATTTTAACGACATTTTCTTTTTTATTAAATTATTATCAATAAAAAGATTCGGTTGTTTCAATGGAAGATTTTTTTTAGAAGCATGATAGAATAATATGTATTTAGTTTTATTAATGTTTAAGGATAGTTTATTGGATTTAAACCATTGACTTAATTTATCAAGTTCTTTGTTTACTGTTAAAAATAAAATATTATTATTTTCATTGGAATAAAACAAGTTAGTATCATCGGCAAATAAAATTGAGTTTAAGATATTAGAAAAATTATTTAAATCATTAATACAAAATAGAAAAAAGAGGGTTCCTAGTATTGAACCCTGGGGAACACCGCATGTGATAGTCATATTATCCGTTTTTCCACCTTCGTATAAAATATATTGCTTCCTGTTAAACAAGTAACTTTTAAACCAAGCCATGTTTGAATTTCTTATACCGTAGATTTCGAGTTTGGATAAAAGAACTATATGATCAAATGTATCAAAGGCTTTGCTTAGATCTATAAAAACACCTAAAGTATACTTTTTTTCATTAAACCCTATAAATATATCATGTACAAGATGTAATATTGCGTGATTAGAAGAATGACCAGATTTAAAACCAAGTTGTTTATTGTATAAAATATTTTTTTTTTTAAGAAAGAATAGAGTCTATTATGACATAATTTGTTCTAGAATTTTTGAAAAGCATGTAGGAATTGAGATCGGCCTATAATTAGTAACGTCATAAGAATCACCTGATTTTAAAATTGGGACAACTCTAGCAATTTTTTAAAGATAAACTAAATATATAAAAGAGTGGGATTGTAATGAGTTTTATTGAATTAATAATGATGCTACTACTTATATTGTCAACTCCTATATTTTTTTTGGCTTGATTAAAGAAACCGCGACTAATAACTCTTCTTCAGTAAGTTTTTCATTAGACATAATATTAGTGTTATTAGAAACCAAGTATGCATCAAAGCTGGTTTGTGAGGATTCAATTTTTGATGCTAATGAGGGACCAACAAATATCTATATTCTATTGAAATAAATATCTATGTTCTATTGAAAGTATATATAGGGCTCTATGAAAAGATTGCGATGACGTATTGCCATCTTCATCTTCTTTGAAATAAATAGACAGGGGTCTATTTATTTCTTTATTTTATAAAGATCATTGTAAATAAGAAAAGTTTGTATTTTATATTGTATTAAAAAAACGGTGCTTGTTGACAAGATTTTAATGTCTTCTTTGTTTTACGGACATTTTTTTTCTTGTATATATGTATGTTGATTATTGTTAAACAGCAAAATGAATAAAACACATTAAAAAAAAAGTTTAGACGTGAAAAAAATACACTTTCTCACTAAACATTTTTTTGTAGCTATTTTTATAACTTTTTTTTTTCAACCGAACAAATTTGCACGAATCAAACAAATTAACTCACAAAACATTGCAATTATTGCAAAATAAGAAAAAAAAGTTATGAAAATGCTGTATTACA
>NC_088932.1:28947500-29087500 GCF_038396675.1 Hydra vulgaris | reverse complement strand
TTTGACCAGTACTTTATATATATATATATATATATATATATATATATATATATATATATATATATATATATATATATATATATATATATATATATATATATATATATATATATATATCAAGAAAATCAAAGAAATCTCACAATTTTTAAATTAGTGTTTATTTCAATTTGGTAGCCAATGTGTTTGAAAATTTAAATAAATTTTTTCTGATTTTTTCAAGTTAAGGCTGATTTTGCATTATTATTTAACCATATTCGCAATACAGGCCTAATTGATAAGATTGAATAATGTTTTTATGCTATATTAAATTCGACTATATACAATTAGACTATATACATTATAATAAAATATGCTATATTTTATTATAATGTATATAGTCTAATGTTTTATTATTGTCTAAACTTATCTAATATTATTTAATTTGTGGTAAAAATTGTTAATATCAAGTTGTATAAATGTGCATTCATTTAGTGAGTAATTTTATTAAACAACAATGATATTTTTCCACTGCTGCAAATTTAATTTTTTTCAAATAATATTATTTATTTTGTCAAATTTAATTTTATTAACGTGACCTTGCTCACTTTTTGAAGTAACTAAGTTTGGCTTATGGTATTTTATTGTAATATAAGTATATATATATCTTCTATATATATAAAGGGCAATGTGTGTGTGTGTGTTTGTTTGTTTGTTTGTTCTCTATAGAAATCCAAACCGCCGGACCGATCTCGATGAAATTTGGCATGGGGGTAGTCCTCGAGGAGGAGAAGGTTCTTAGCTGGGTTTTGACCCCGTACCCCAACCCCCGGGTCAAGGGGGCCTAAAAATGGGCCCCCCTGACCCCGGGATCAGAGGGGACCATTTTTTGGGCCGATTTTTGTGTACAGATATCAGGTAAGCCAGTTTAAATATTGGCCCGGGCAACGCCGGGTAACTTATGCTAGTATATATATATATATATATATATATATATACGAATATATATATATATATATATATATATATATATATATATATATATATATATATATATATATATATATATATATATATATATATATATATATATAAACAGTGCCGGTTTTAGCACTACCAGCGCCCTGGGTGAGATTTCTACGGCGCCCCTAGCTCAATTTAACCCCATTCAAAAAAAAAGGCAAAGGGTAAAATAACCAATTAGTTTCACCCCTTTATTTTCGGCGCCCTGGGCCATCGCCCAACCAGGCCCTACCCTAACGCCGCCTCTGTCTATAAATATATATATATAAATATATATATATAAATATATATATATATATATATATATATATATATATATAAATATATATATTTATATATATATATATATATATATATATATACATATATGTATATATATATACATATATATATATATATATATTTATATATATATATATATATATATATATATATATATATATATATATATATATGTATAATTATATATATGCATATATATATATATATGTATATATATATGCATATATATAATTATACATATATATATATATACATATATATATATATATATATATATATATATATATATATATATATATATATATATATGTATAATTATATATATGCATATATATATATATATATGTATATATATATGTATACATATATGTATACATACATGTATATATATGTATATATTTATATATATATATGTATATATATGTATATATATATATATATATATATATATATATATATATATATATATATATATATATATATATATATATATATATTTATATATATATATACTTCTTTTTTTAAACATGGCTATTTTCAGCACATCGTTTTGTAATATATTATAAAACAGGTTTTACAATAATTGCAACTTTATTGAAATTAGTGTTCTTAATTTTTAATAATTTTTTAATGTTTTTAATTATCTGAATGATGTATTTTACAAAGTTTCAGAGAAAATTTCTAATCAGTTAGTCAAATATGGCTAATGAAATAAGAGGTTTAAGAAAAGGAATTGAAATAATGATTATACCGTGTTCAAAGCCCGTTGAAAATGCTGAAGATCATTTGAAAATTATTGTTGGATCTATTCAGACTTTAATAAGGCAATGTAAAATTCAAGTAGAACAACTTTAATAATTGTATAGCTAAAATTTTTTAGTTTGAATTCCAAAGCCCTGTCAGTTAAAAATTGACTATAATTTTTAAATTTTTATTTCTCGTAACCTCCCACATCTAATAGATATTTTTTATTTATTGCTTTTACTGGACTGTCTTTTATTGGGCATTTTACTTCATTTTACTTCAGAACATTGTTTTAGTTATAAATAGAACTTCATATTTGCTAAAAAGTAGCATGAAAACAGAAAGATAAATATAGCATCTGAAAGCATATGATTTGGATAAACAATTTTAATAAATGTTGGGTAGATAACTTGTAAGTTTTCCAATTTTTATAAAATTTATTTGTAGTTTTGTCTTTATTCACAAACTGGTCGATCATTAACTAAAGATACTACAAAGAATCTTTGGAAAAAACTTTTTTTATATTTTGCTATATTACGTTTAAGATTTAGGGGGAAAAAGCTTATTTAGGAAATTTTAAGTTTGTGATAAAATATTCACTTTTTTTGAAAATTCAAATCAAGTTCAAAACCAGGTTGTAATTCAAACTTACAAATTCAACAGATAGTTTTTAAATTTTATAATTAATAGCTTAATTCAGTAATGTGCGGTAGTGGTGTAGTGGTAGAACGCTTGCTTCATAAGCGAGAAGCTCCGAGTAAGTGTTGAAGTTATAGAGCTAAGAGAGGGTTGTAACCACAATTAAAAGTAGCCGCCTCGACTGTAATGGCCCTCATGGGTTGGGGAGGTGAGTAAACATTAAGGGTAATATGTACTTCAAATCTTAAAAGTTATTAAAATAAAATTGTTAAATAAATAATTTGATTTAAATGAAGATGTTTAGTGAGTGGGTGTAAATAGTCTAGAAAGGGAACAATTGAGATTTCTGGTATAAGACAATAGAGATATTTAATATAATGAAATGGGCTTTCAAAATATATAACAAGTTCCCAACCTAACATTCAAAGTAAAAATTAATATTGATTGAAATGCCATCAAGAGATATTGATATATAGATCTATTTTACACATGGGTTATACTTTTATACTTAATACTATATTTGTATGTAATATATATTAGTTAATACTTTTATTTTAATTTTTTAAAGGAAGTTCTCAGTTTTTTCGAAATACCATATATGTCTTTTTTTAAAAAAAAAATAAAAATTACTTTTTTTCTATCTATTCAGAAATTAATTTTTTTCTATCAAAGTAATGATTTTGCATCATCTTAAGATTATGGACTCTTATGCATAATCTTAAGATTATCAAGCTTATCTACTTGCAATTCATATTTACAAATAATAATTTTAAATTTTAAGTTACATGTTCAAGCACTTTCTTGCGCATATATTTATTGCATACCAACATTCATCTCTTCTAATATTTTCTCATACTATCTCTAATATATCGGTTACAAATATCAATTAAAACAAGACTAATGTAAAGTTAATACATTTTTCATTACCCGATAAAAAAAAGGGTAATTTAAATGATCTATTTTAATGAATTACCTGTATCCAATTTGTTCACTGAATCTCAGAATACCGAGTCAATCAAAAAATAAGTTGATTTAAATGTCTGAAAAAAATGCTTTTCACTATTTTGCAATAGTGCTTATAAACATTTATTATGTTATGCAATTTAACATCCTCACGTTTAAAGTGTATTATCATTATAAACGAAATATATTTTGAAAATAAAAATACGAAACAAAAACACATTTAAATGATATCAGAAAAGTTCTTGTTGCAACGGGTGCCTGATTAAGTCTATTTTAAAAAAGACGGACTATTTTTAAAGAACTATAATGGTAATAAATAATGAAAATAAATTTTATATATGTCTATTATATTACAAAGAGAAGAACTAAAAGCGGTATTTTTTTTTCGAGTTTTTTGTTTTGATTTGAGTTCTTCTTTTAAAAACGTATGCCATATTTAACCATAAGCGGGAGTATATTGTGTTAAATTATTGTTTTCATCACAACAGTTTTGATGAAAACAATAGTTGTTTTTAACAAAATGAATACATTTTTAATGTTGTTTAAAAAATAATATTTTTTGAAGATGCAGTCCGTCTTATACTTAAAAGAGGGTACTTACTATATACTTATAAGAGTATTTTGAGGGAAAGAGTTTTTTCAGCTAATGTCTGCTTTGCCAAACAATTTTAACTTCAGCACCAAAACATATTTTAAAATTTGTTTAAAGTCTCAAAAATATTTTAAAATAATATGCTTTTAATCATTACTGCAATTTTACTTAACAAAAACAATTAAATATTTAACAAGATTTTCTGCAAGTTAAACTTTTTTCAATAGTTTATCTGATGTTTTTTTTAGTATAATTTATCAAATATTTTCTATAATTTATCTAATCTGAGTTTTTTTTGCTTAGACTAGCGAAGCTCTTCCGAAGATCCTGAAAGCAGAACGAACTTTGTCCACAGGAAGCAGTCTGTTCAGTTTTTTCATCGATTGCTTGTAACAACCAACATATTGCTGCATTGTATTGACAGCTCACTCTGAATAGTCATTGATACCTAAAAGTTTTTCAGCATTATTTTCTAAAACTTTAAACAAAGATTGAACATGCTAATACTGCGGTAAAAATAAAAGGCTTTTCTCTCCATTCTTCTGTTAAATTGCTAAAGCTAAGTATAAGGTAAGAAAGTTCATTTACCAAAGGGGCTAAGCTTGGTCATCTTCAATATTGACATTTTTTTCTAACTCTTTGCTGATGACTTGCTTCACATTATTTTGATTTTTAAAATATTTACCCAGTTTACTGCAACGTATATCTCTATGATCAACAGCAACATCAGTTAAAATGGCACTTTTCACTTTCTGCATAAATTTGCTAAAACATTACTTAACGTAAACATAAGAGCAACGCTCCGAGCAAACACATCTATTAGAATTTCTCTTGTTACTGTACTGTTAGAATTTTTTTTTTTGGTTATAGTTACAGTATTAAGCAAAGTAGTTGCATCAAATATTTTTTTTATTTTATTCTACGTTTTCTCTATTTAACTGTGATTAGAAGGATAAGTAAATTAAAAAAAAGTAAGTAAACAGAGATCGACTCTACACCAAGAAAAAGATCTGAAATATTATTTTTACTTTAGTATTCTAATAAATCTCAATGGGAAATAGCCACATTATGTCCAGTTTATCTATATACAGTTAGCCTGGTCAAGAAGTATTGCTTTGCAACTATTAAGACAAGTAAAATGTGGTCGAAAACGAAAGAACTCAGTGAGAGATGACCGATATCTGATGCTGGAGAGTATCAAAAATCCAAAGAAAACAAGTGATGAACTAATGAATGATTTAGTTATGCATGACATCCATGTCTGCTTGAGTACTGTACAGGTTGATAGTTGTTAGGAGGTTTGCCAGAAAATCTTCTAAAAAACCATTACACACAGATGCAAAGAAGAAGCGTCTATTATCGGTAAAGGAATGCAAAAAGCGGACTACAGAACAATTGAGAAGGGTACGACAAAATGTAGTTGTTAAATTTATAGCTATTTTATTTATTATATTTACTTGAAGAGACTTGTTATTTAATTATTTAATAACACTTGATAATTGTTAACTTATTTATTTATTGACTACAGGTTTTTTTTGGATGAATCACATTTCGAAGAGCAAGACCAGCAATAAAATTTTTTTCGTCGCTCTGATGATGAGCCAACAAGATCTGGACACATTGGACCATATGCCATTTTCTGCTGTTGGATCAGGAGCATTCTACCTAGTTACTGGCATAATGAACTCTGATACTTGCATTGACGTTCGACAAACACATTTATTCCAGAGATGTTAAAAGTTTTCGAATGGAAACAGAATATTGCAGCAGGATTTAGCCTCATGTCATACGTCCAAAAAAGTCAAGAAATTTATGGTAAAAAATAATATTAAAACACTTATATGGTCTGGTGACTCCCCGGATCTCAATATAGTTGAGAATTTCTGAGCAATTGTGAAAAAATTTGTACTGTACTACTAAAACTAAGCTTACCACCACTACCACTACCACTACCCTACTAAAAATCTAAAACATTGGTAAAAATTTGGTAGATTCTATGCCAAGCACTAAAAGGACACACAAAATATTAGTGTATAAGTTTTTACAATATTGGAGAAATTTCTGGATTTTTGTTGTTTTTAATTATAATGCAATTAATTTGCACAATACTATGTTAAAAATCATAAATATAAAGCAAATAAAAAATTGTATTAGAACTGGCTTCAATTTTATAACAAGATTAAATTTTCAATTTCATTGATTGCTCTTCCTTTGTTCTATTTTTCCTTATGTTACTCTCTGCTGCCTGCAAGCATAAAAAAGTTTTAATTTTAGGTGAAAATATCAATATAAAAAATATCTTATAAAATTGTTAACTGTAAAGTTTCACCCTTTTACTGAACTTCTTATTCTCTCTTACAAGAGAAAAAGAATTTCAGCAAAAGGATGAACCTTCTTACTCCAACCTGGGTTATCAAAAATATCAAACCCTCAGGCTTTTCTGTCTAATTCGAGTTTTTCAAATCTGGTCAAAATTACTTAAAAATTTTTTTTTTTGAAATTTGCTTAAAAAATTAAATGCTGAAGGATATAGAAATTTTTGAATGATCATTTAAAGGATATTTAACAAAATTTGGAAACGTATTTTTATTTTCAAGCAAGATAATGAGTTCATAGAGGAAAGTCAAACATCGCATGGTTCACTAGCAAGAAAATTCAATTATTGGATTAGCCAGCGCTCTCATCCGATTTAAATCTCATTACAAACATATGCGGCATCTTCACAGTAAACACAGATTTGTTCAGAATTGGTCAATATTTAGTCGAAATTGGTCGAAAAATCGATAAAACGTTTAGCGACCTATTACACAGGTCAACAAAAGAAAAAAATTTTCTAGTGCCGAGCAAACAATTTGTTTTTTGTATAGCATTTCTCATTTTGATTTCATTTACGCAACTCTTTTTTTGCCATCACGTCAAGTTGTAAAGATATATAGGTTCAAATCTTAAGTATTTAGGGTAAAGTCGAATTATATATATTATTATATTGTCGAAAAAAAAATTATACAAAAGTATGTCAACCTGGGTCTCAAAAGAAGCGTATTTTCATAGAGATTTTAGAAAACATAAATATTTTTCTTTAAAATTTATTAACAAAAAATTTATGTGAAAAAATGCTAAAGACTCTTAAAAAAATTTAAACAGAATGTTATTCAGCAGTAATAAAAAAAATTCTTTTTTTATTACAAATGAATAACATTTTTAACATCATGTAACATCATCAAGTCACGTAACTCAACTTCTTTAATTTTTAATTTATTCTTGTCTTGCCTTTTAGCAGTCTCTTTAAAGCAACATAATAGGTAAAGAACATATACTGTTCCTTAAGAGACTTGCAAGTGTGTATGTATGTATATATATATATATATATATATATATATATATATATATATATATATATATATATATATATATATATATATATATATATATATATATATATATATATATATAAATATATATATATATATGTATATATATATATATATAAATATATATATATATATATATATATATATATATATATATATATATATATATATATATATATATATATATATATATATATATATATATATATATACACCCACATGTTTATATATAGATTTTAGAATAAAGAAAAAAGCTCTTATTTCAAAATTTGTTTTAGCTTTGAATTTAAGGTCAATGTTGATTGTAATTTAACATATGTTTTTATAGTTATAAGTAAATTAAATAAAAATAAATGGTTTATTTTCGGAAGGGTACAAGGTAAACTAGCTGCTTTTTTAAAAGATGAATTTCAATTCCCAGTCACACCTATACTAAGCAGTAAACTCACCCAGAAAATAATTGCTTAATTAACAATGCTGATAATTTATTAAGGGAATCTGTATGTCTTGAAGAAGAAGAGATCAAATATTATTCTAACATTAGTGAATAAAACACACCTTCAGATTTTGATTTTTGTTATAACAATGAAGATAATGTTGATAGAAAAGATAATCCAACTTTAAGCTAAGATTTAGCTGTCATTGTAAGCAAGTATAATCTTCCAAGACTTTGAACAAATAAGTTACTAACCATGCTTAGAAAACAAGGGCGTATACTCCCAAAAGATGCAGATGTAGAAGTTATGTTTAAAATAAGAAATTGTTTAAATTATATTTAAGAAATATAAGATGATTGTAAGAGATTTATCTTGAAAAACAATAAATATTAATTGAAATTTTTAATTTTAAATGCTATGGTAGATTTAAAATCTTATTTTATTGGCATTTTGTATTTGTAGGCATTTATTTGCCAAGCTCATCATCATGTCACGTAGCTCCGCTAACTCAACTTCTTCAATCAAATTCTTCTTGTCAATCAAAACCCATACTAGACTTGTTTAGAATGTTTTCTCCTGAATCAGATATACTGAAGTTCTACTTTTATTGAAATTGAATGAGAAATAATATAAATTAATGAGTTAATGAACTTAAAAAATGAATAATTGATTATATAATTATATCATTGCAAATTCCAAATCAAGGAATTATAAATAAAAGTATTTAATCACAGAAATTTAAAAATCTGGAAAATACTTCATCTAAGCAATGTCTACAATCAGATGCTGAATCAGATGGGAGTACTCACTTAGAAGAGTGTCTCATGTCAACAGCTAGTATGTTTTATATTTTATTGAGTTTATTTTACATCCAAATATATTGTTTTCAATTATATTTGGCTATAAAATTTATTTTAGAATATCAAAAAAAACCTTTCATTATTAATTGAGATTTGAGATTGAATAAATACATTATTAAAAGTTAATAACAAAATTGGGACTCCAAATGAAATAAATATGATCATGGATGTTGAAACATTGGAAAAAGAAAAAATGCACTAAAGGACATGGATGAAAAGAAGATTTTGGTATTTTATATGATTTTATTATCCATAAATATACTTTTAAATTTTAAATCAATGGCGCTCTGATTTAATTTTGCACACACAAAAATGAGGAGCATTCAGCCAACATGGTATTTTTCTATATATGCTTTTAAATCATGTTGCAGATTTTTCTAGAACTAAAATGAAGATTTATTTAGTTTTTCTCTGGGTTATGAAATTTATATTTAATTTTTTTTTTTTTAATTTACTTGCAGTTGGAAAAGCTAAAAGGTATTGGTGGCGACAATTTTGAACAACTTACACGCAATATAATAACAAAGTAAATTTATAACTAATACACTTTTTAAATGATTATATTTTATTCTGGTAACAATTTAAAAACATTTCGATTTAAGTTGTGAATATGATTTAAAAATATACTTTTTTAATAGTTAATTATCTGGTTATATATATAATTTATTCATATCATTTCATTTTTCAGATTATTCGTTGTTGAGCTACGATCAAAAATGAATTTGAAGGGAAAGGACCATAAAGGTACTTCAAGATTTTCTTTGACAAATTAGAGTACAATAGTGCAATTTACGGTGAGATCAGTTATAATTAGCTGTACTAACAGTTTTATATAATATATACATATAATAATATTAATAAAATTATAGGCGCAGTTATGGCCAAATGGTCAAATGCTGATCAAAGATCTATACGAAAAATTGTAGTTGAAAAATGCACCCGCTGAGTTAAAACTTTCGCCAAAATAGAACTAATTAATTTCATTTTATATTCATTATGTAATACATATATATAATTTATTATAAAAAAAATATATATATATACATATGTATATATATATATATATATATATATATATATATATATATATATATATATATATATATATATATATATATATATATATGTATATATATATATATATATATATATATATATATACATATATATATATATATATATATATATATATATATATATATATATATATATATATATATATGTATATATAATTTACTGTATATATTGTTTTATCAGAAATTTTCAATTCAAACTAAAAATTTATTTGTCGTTTTTTATGGTTTGAATTTGTTAAAAAGACACAATGTTTATAAACATTGCTAAACCTCTAAATTTAGCGGTTTAAAATACATCAATTTTTAGATTTGGGTTCTATACTAAAAAATAACGCATTTTAGACATCTTATGAAAGTTCTGAAAAACGTTTAAAATACGTTTTTTTACTTGGGATAACACACGTATTTTTAAGACGCATTATTAACGACTTTTCGATACGTGTTCTCAGATTTGCGTTCTATACTATAAAAAAACGTATTAGGAGCGATTTCAATATGCGTGTTTAAAACGTTTTAAAAACTTATTCTTGTCTGCTGGGTTGATTTGAAATGTATGTTTCAAACTTTTTTATATATACGTTAACTAAACGTCGATTTAACGTCTAGAATATCGACTTACATTAGTCAATATCGTAAACCTTTAATCGACCTTAATTAAACAATTAAGGTCGATTAAAGGTTTACAATATTGACTAATGTAAGTCGATTCTTAACGTTTATTCTAATATTATTTCATTAAATAAAGTTATTCTAAAAGTGTATTCTAAACGTTAAATCGACGTTTATTGTCAACGTTTGATCGACGTTTAATAAACTTATATTATATTACAATATAGTAACCATTGTTCAGAAGACTCACATAACAGCTTAAGTCACGCGGTTTAAACAGGCATAATTAAAACAAAATAAAATACTTATTAAAAAATTATTATTTATTGACTAAATAATGAAATTAGACTTAAATGCGTTTTCAAAAGTCACTTCCTAACTACAACTGAAAGCAAAACGACTTATAAATAAAAATAAACAAGTGTCGGGTGCGCCATTTTAATTCATGGAAGTTACTAATCTATCTTACTAATATACCTTCCTAAATGCCAAAAAACCAATGGACTCTGATGTTTTAGAAATTATTGATGGCGACATTGAAACAGTTAAAAAATGAGTTGCTGATCTCTCTTTATGAAAGTCATGCTGCAAGAACTTTTTTTGTAAGTTTTATAAACAGTTTAAATTCATGTTGTAAACTCTAGTATAATTGTGTAACAGTAGGTATTCATCCTAGCAATAATCTAGAGGTTTAATAACTAAATATTTATTTTTTTATTTTAGATGCATTTTAGCTTAATTTATTTACATTTGCTAAAGAAAATTTGTGGAACAGAGCTGGTTAAAACCACTGCATATGTTATGTCGCGACGTTAATAATTTTTTAATGTCAAAAAAAAAACATGTTTGGTACAGATAATTTCGGAAACTTCCATTCAGAAAATCCTATATATATATATGGTTGTTCTGTGTAATTGCAATCTTGATTTGATCTTGATATATATATATATATATATATATATATATATATATATATATATATATATATATATATATATATATATATATATATATATATATATATATATATATATATATATATATATATATATATATATATATATATATATATATATATATATGGTTGTTCTGTGTAATTTCAATCTTGATTTGTGAATGTACATTTAAAATGCTAACTATTTAAGACTAGTTTTTTGCGGTTACAAATCAGGTTAAGAAATCAGACGATCAAAATACGAATGTAGAAGATGGTGTTGCGCAAACAGGTGCATGATGAACAAGTGGTAAACGGCATTCTAGAAAGATTTTTGATAATGCATAAACCAGAGAAAACAGTGATCCAAAATATTTGTTTATGAGTTTATTACTTTTATTTGCAATCTTTGACTTAATCCTCATGTAAACTTTTATTTTCTGCTAATGAGATTAAATTTAAAAAATATTTGATAGAAATTGTTACTATAAAATCTCCACTGCAAAAAGCTTGATCATTTAATTTTTTTTAATTATCGAAACATAAACAAGTATATTGCACAAACATTTTTCTCTAAATCCCCCTCTAACTCCCCACTATATTTATTTATTTATTTATTTCGTCATTAAAAAGAAATAAGCTTTTACAATGTTTTTACAACATAAAAATATAACATTAAAGTTTCGACCGGAGCCGGCAGAAGACATGGTCTTATCATCCAGCCCCGTTAATATAACTAAAAAATTCAGCCGATAAAAATGAAAAAGGAAAGTAGAAACTAAAGAGAAAACTGATTTAACAATCAATTTACTATTTGCAGAAAAAAAAGAAGAAGAAAAAAAAAAAATTTTTAATTATTTTTTAAAATTATTATTATTTTTAATTCTCTATTTTATTCTACTTTTATTTTTATTATACACGCACACACACACACACACATACATGCAAATATAAGTCCGTTCATATATACATACAAAACCAAATAAATTCTGTTTTATATTCCATCTACAAATGGCGTAAGTTATAATAAATATTGCATTTACAAATTGCGTTATTATTATAATATAGAATAATATCAAACATGTTTTAAGTACCATACAATATAATTAACATGTTGCGTCAATTTATTAGATATTAATTAAATAACATTATCAAAATTTTTAATAAAAAGATAGTAATTGCTTTGTATCAAAATCAAATAAGTGTTGTTTTGTTGCACGTTTAAATTGTTGAGTTGAGGTTAAAGTTTTTATATTACTCGTTAAAACCAAGTTCCATAACCGCGGCCCTCGGCAAGATATCGAAAAATCAGCTTGTTTTAATAATGTTTTAGGTATAAAAAAGTTATTTATTGAGTATTTAGTTTCGTATTTGTGGTTTAAAGAAAAAAAGTAAGTTTGGAAAATGCTTGGTAGCATACCATTTTTAAACTTGAACATAAAAATAAGTATATTAAGAATATTTATTTCATAGACATTAGGCACTCCAATTTCTCTTAGTAGTGGTCTGGCACTAGCGTATTTATTTGCATTTAATATCAAGCGACTTGCTCGTTTTTGTATTTTGTAGATTGTATTTAACTTTGAAGGATAAGTACTTGCCCAGATAACGTTGCAGTAGCTGATGTAGCTATGAATAAATGCAAAATAAATATTTTTTAAACAATTTGCGTTCAGGAGATGTTTTGTTTTATACATAATACCAATAATTTTAGATATTTTATTTTCTATTACTTTGATATGATTACTCCAGCTAATATGTTCATTAAGAATTACGCCTAAAAACTTGATTGAGTATTCTCGTTTAAGTTTTGTTTTATCAATTAGTAAATCAGGTAGTTTTAAGGGGAGGGTTTCAGATTTTGATAATTTTGTAAAAAGAATATATTTACTTTTTTCGACATTTAAAGAGAGTTTGTTAGCCTTAAACCATTCGTTCAGGTTCTCAAGTTCTTGATTAACAGTGTTAAATAATAGGCTAATGTTTGTGTGGCTAAAGAATACTTGCGTATCATCAGCAAAAAGGACAAAGTTAAGTATGTTAGAAGATAAGTAGATATCGTTAATGTAAACGAGGAATAACAATGGACCAAGAATTGATCCTTGTGGGACCCCACAAGTAATGTTTTTAAGTCGTGTTACAGTGTTGTCATATGATAAAGCTTGTTTCCGATTATTAAGGTAAGAGCGAAACCATTTTAAATTGTTATTTCTTATTCCATAATTATACAGTTTATAAAGAAGAATCTCATGGTCAACTGTGTCAAACGCTTTTGAAAGATCGAGAAAAACCCCAAGAGTGTATTTATTGTTGTCAAACCCATTTAAAATTTCGTTGACAAGTTTGGCTATAGCGTGTTCTGTTGAATGGTGTTTTTGAAAACCATATTGGTTATTATTAAGCAGGTGGTGGTTTAACAGGTAGTTGTAAAGCCTATTGTGCATTATGCGCTCTAATATTTTTGAAATGCATGATAAAATAGAAATAGGCCTGTAGTTAGAAGCTATAGAATCATCATATGAAAATGTTTTATATAAGTTTATAACTTTATACATAATTTTATAAAATAAAAGTATAGTATAAGTAGTATGGTATAAAAGTTTATAAACATATTATAATAGTTATAAAAAATATAAAAAATAAGACCAGATCTTTTAAACTATATCTTATTTATAAATTTCATTAATTTTATAGCTATATCTTATTTATAAATTTCAAGACCTTTATAGCTCTTATTACTTATATAAAGGTAAAAAGTTATAACGTAATTTTAATTTATATTAGTTTTAAAACTTACATAAATTGAAATTACGTTAACTAAATCAAAGAAACTATTAGATAAGATCAAAATCTTAACGCTATATATACGTTAATTAGACTAGATTTAAACGTAAATTAGGCAAAATCTAAACGCTTTATATACGTATAATAATCCTATAATAGACGTCTAAAATACTTTGAAATATAGACATTTTATGAACGTTTGTTCTAAACGTTAATCTAATGTCGATGAATTGAAAAAAATGCCAATTGTACATATTTGGAAAAACATATCCCTTGCTAATTTTAGAAAACATTAGACTATTAGATTTTGTTAGATGCTAATTTGTTGAATGATTTAGTAATGATCATTTATTGGTGAGATCTTGAATTTTCGGTCAGGTTATAATTTTGCATATATATATATATATATATATATATATATATATATATATATATATATATATATATATATATATATATATATATATATATATATATGTATATATATATATGTATAGGGGAAAGGGGGCTATATAGTATCCCCTAAAGAAAAAAATTAATAAAAATAAAACTAAATGTAGGAAAAAGTTTATTTTTAGATAGAAACAAGCATTGATGAAATTAAAACAAACAATCATGATTTCAAGATGTAAATATTAAAATAAAGAGCACACTAATAAAAACTAAAAATAAACAAGGTGGTACTAATTACCCACAAGAAGGTTCAAGTAGTACCACTAGTGAGGCTAATAAGTACCAAAGGGTATGAAGAAAAATAAAGCTCAGCACTAATAATAAGTAATAAATAAAACAATAACTGGTTCATTCTACACTTGTAAAATATATTTATTGACATAATTCACATATATAACTATCATGTGACCCATTTTGAGACTCACATGATGAGCATGCAACATGTACCCATGCTCCACAAATTAAACACTGGATCATATCCTCTTCATCACACATGAAGCAGTACCAACGCTGCCTTTTGTTATCTTTAGAGGTTGGGGTAATTAATACCACAGGTACGATTTACCCTACCATCACAGGTACGATTTACCCGACTATGACTAAACATAGTTTTCTACTTCAGTGTTTTAATGGGCAAAGTGAATCGGAAAAAAATGTATTTATTAATGAAGAAGAATGGATCGGCTAACACCATAAAAAAATATAAATAAGTTACGTATATCCACGCTTGCAAGGAACGACTAGTAGGACAGTGTAATTATTACATCAAATAGTGTAAAAAAAGGGAAACAGACTTACCTCCTTTCTTTAACGTTCGATTCCGCCGTTTTTTAGTCAGTATACATATTTCATCTGCTGGCTTGATTTTATCGTGTTTCCGCCAATTTCAACGAATCAGAAAAAGAACAATGACGCTGGTACGAATTGCACAGCGTCATTCTTCTTTTTCTGATTACAACAAAATAGCGGTAAAAAAGAATAGAATATAAGACAAAAAAAGGTATAAATAGGTGGTTTGCGGATAACCTTTATAAGTAAACATACGCAATTCATATACAGTGGAAATAATACTTACTAATCACTCAATGATTTCTAGCGGAGTGTCTCAAGAAAGCTTCTGCTTTTTCTAATATTTGTGAACCATCTCTGAAGAGCGTCAAATATATCAACAATAATGTTTTCTGACTACAGTAACATTTTTATTTCAGGAAAATATATACCTCAAATGTTCGAACAAGTAAACGATGAGTTGGAAAACATTTCAATATGGTTCAAAGC
Organism: Hydra vulgaris; assembly: GCF_038396675.1. Classification (NCBI taxonomy): domain Eukaryota; kingdom Metazoa; phylum Cnidaria; class Hydrozoa; order Anthoathecata; family Hydridae; genus Hydra; species Hydra vulgaris. The sequence continues at coordinate 29,071,479 of NC_088932.1, read as the reverse complement.
AAATAAACTCTCTATTAAATTAGATGAAACAAAATTTCAATATCCCATACTTTAAATAAAAAATAAAAAATTCCTATTTCTTTTCTAAATCAGATTCTTGACAAAATTCCTAGGTGTTCTCATTGACGAAAACCTGGAACAAGCACATTGGCTTTATTGGCAGCAAAATATTAAAAACTATCAGCATTGAAAAACTATCAGCATTGAAATTTTTTTTCAGTTTTGTACTTAAATTACTTTAATGTTGCCTTAAGTACTTCTAAAGGCGAACTAAAAACACACTATCAAAAACAGAAACATGCATAAACAATAATAGATTTTAAAAAACAAAAACGTAAAACCACTTTTCGAAATAACAAATACTTTTACGAGCTAACGAGCTAAATATGTATAATATTTTATAGATCGGTTACAGAAGTAAATTTCCACAATTCCGTTTTTCATGATCTCTATGGATTAAAACTTTAAACATACTTTACGCTCAACAGGCCAGTTAATTGAACCATTATTCAAATCTAAACTGAAACAATATAAAGTTATATATTGTGCGCTCTCAAAATTAATGTATCATGCACTCTAAAAATTAATTCATCTACAAATTAATTAGACACAGATTAATCTACAGTTTTGCAGCCTTTTTTTTTTTAGTGAGTTAATAGCATTCATTGCCAAGTCTGGTAAAGAAGATGCATTTTGTTGTGAAATACAAAACTAAATAATGACTTAAGATTATTATTTAGTTTTGCTTTTAAGTATTTCTTATTATTTAAATTACTTTTCAAATATTTTTTTTGTTATTAAACTTCGTTAATTAATTTTTTTCGTTATTAAACTTCGTTATTTACCCATAGGTAAAAAAAATTATTGTTAAATATTTATTTATATGTAAATATAATTCTATCAATTATTCTGAGGTATATTTTTTGTCTTTAATGTCTGGTAGAAGCATAACTGGTAGGGCTGTGTTTTAAATTTTATATATTTTTTTCGGAGAAATATGTGCAATAGGGGAAAGAATTATTTAATATAAATATGACATTTTAAAACTGTTTGCGTTTTACTCGTATTTTTATTAAAATTAAATTTCTCACAAGTTTAACTTTTTTTAATTTACTTTTTTAAATTTATTTTTAGCATCCTCTTCATCCTGTGAAAATGGTGAGGTTATGCTTTATATTTTGATTAAAAAAAATTGTAAATATTTTTAAATTTTATTATATCCTTCTATTTGTAATTTTAGAGTCGTTAACATTTGAGGAATACAAAAGATATCGCTCCCAACACTCAGGGCCTCTCTCGGAGAGGTCCTTTAATAAGTGGCAAAGTAATGGCTATATATAACTAAAAAAGTTATAAATATCTTCACTGATAGAAGACATTTACAACCTTTTAGTTGCTGTTTTTTCTTCGGTGTCTCCCAACACCTCGGTATGGATGAGCCCTCTATTTGAAGCTCATCCATACCGAGGTGTTGGGAGACACCGAAGAAAAAACAGCAACTAAAAGGTTGTAAATGTCTTCTATCAGTGAAGATATTTATAACTTTTTTAGTTATATATAGTTATATATTTATAACTTTTTTAGTTATATATATATTATAGGATGCTACATTCTATTTGTTAAAAATAATTAATTGGTAGTTTAATTTATTGAAAACACTGCTTTTAAAATTTACTATAAGCCAAGACTATTTAGCTATATAAATGCAATTTATTTATATCTATTTGATTTTTTATCTTTAATGTTTTTAGTTTGGCTCCTTGAAGCATTTTTTTTTTCTTTTTAATTAAAATATTTTAAATCTATTATAATGTCTTTTAAATATAACTAAAGTTTACCAAAAGCCAACGTGAAATAACGTCATAAAACAACACCGACAAGTTGCATCATGACAGCAGTTTAAGTATGACAACAGGCTACCGAAAAGCAGGTAAATTGAATTCCAGTTGTTTTTTTTGTTTTGTTTTGTTTTTCTTTTATGTCTACTTATCTGTTACAATTTTTATTTTAGGTTTGTCATATGACGCATTATTGCAATATAAAAGATCAAAAATTACATATTTTTTTACAATTTGTTATACACATGTTTGATTGTAAATCGACTTTTTTTTGTTTGAAACGTATTTGTACTCAATTGCTTAGTTATTTATAATAAATTTATTTAGTTGAGTGCATTTATCGTTTTAAAGACAATTTCCTTTTTTAAAGAAACATGTATCAAAGGGATACCAAAAAATTAATAACTCTAATCTTTCGTCAATTTAAGGCATGATGAAGTGTTATTATTTTGTGTCAGCAACTAAAAACGTATTGTGTTGAACTTAGTAATGTCTAGGAAAATGGTCCTGCCATACACTGATATGACCTATGTCAGTTGTAAATTACTCAAATAACGTTAAATAATTAGTAAATTAATTTATTTTAATTTTACAGATAGTTTAATTTTTTAATTTGAATGCGTTTTTCTTACAGGGTATTAGTTAAGGTTTCGCAACTTTAAATTGTGGAAGCCACTATAAATTAAGTAACAGACCGACCGTAAGCCGTATTACGGGTTGCTTTCTGCTAGGTAATATAAATTGTAAACGTAAGGGAATTCCTTTTTTTCTATGGATTTTTATTGCTGTTTTATTAAATCTCTTCCAAACCAATTTTTTATTATTATTATTATCTTTCACAGTCACTTTAATGCCAGGTCTAACTTGATTTAACTAAATTTTGAATTTGAAAAAAATTGGGCTGGATAAAACCAAACTACTTAAATGATGAGAACACATCACTTTCCAGTTTTAAAATATATATTTATTTAATCAGTCTGAAATTGGGTTACTACTTTAAAAATTTTAAAATCTCAAGAATAGATTAAAGTTTAAGAAACCTCAAAAATAGATTTTACGGTTCACTGCTGGTAGTGGTTACTACTTTAATAAAACTGAAGTTCAAAAAATCTCAAAAATAGATTTTACGGTTCACTGCTAGTCGTGGTTACTACTTTAATAAGACTGAAGTTCAAAAAATCTCAAAAATAGATTTTACGGTTCACTGCTGGTCGTGGTTACTACTTTAATAACACTGAAGTTCAAAAAATCTCAAAAATAGATAGCTATTAGTTTTATAGCTTTGAAATCAGAATAATAACTTTTTTTGTAATTATTTTTTATTTAATATTAACGTAAAATATTTGTAACGAAAAATGGTAGGTTTAAACATACAGTACTACCATTACCTAACAAAACATGTATCTACTGCTATTTTAAAATAGTTAATTCTTGTCTAAAACCTTGCTAAATTACGTGATAAGACATTCAACGTTTAGAATTAAAAAAAAAAACAATAATTTTAATTGCTACTTTTTAATTTCAATAAAAATTTTAACAAAAGCTCTTTGTAATTTTATGTGCAGAAAGTTAATAATGAAACCAATAAGTTCGCAAATAATTTTCTCTCAATGCTAATAATCTGCTTCAATACGTTTTACTGTGAGTTTACCTCAATGATTTTTATAAAAATAAAAATGAAATAAGAATCCATCTTTTTTTAGAAATTAGTTGTTCCCTACCTTTTTGTATCGAGAAAGGTTAATTACGGATGAATCATAATTACGGAAATTTTATTATAATTTTTTTTTTTTTTTTTTGATCAATAAAATTAAGCACAAACCAAATAAAACATTGTAAAAAAAATCATATTATTGCAATCGAGTTAAAGTTTAATTTGAAATCTATTATTATAAAATTAACGTAAAATAGACCAAAAATAGATTTGCAAAATTCAAATACTATTAACACTCTTTTGTACAAAATTTAATTCTGATAAATAATATGCGAAAAAATTTGAGTAAGAATTAATATTGTTTGATAGAAATTAAATTTAAACAAAAAGTACCAAAAATGAAAATACTGGAAGCAGCTAGTGTTGTTTTTGTGCGTATGCTTATGAATATGTGTTGTTTTTCAATATAAATTAATGATGCTAATGTAAAAAGAGGGAAAAAGAAAAACTCGGATATTCAAAAAGAAGAAAGAAAATAGAAGGAAAAAAAGTTGTTGTTTTTTTCCCGTAATTAACCGTTTTATTGAGATTTTTGTTTATTGAGATTATTGTTTACAATTCGCTCAATAAAATACTTTTTTTATAACGAGTTGAATAAATCTCAAATTAAAAAGATGTTTTCTGAAGGATTTATTAATGAAGCAGTTAATAAGGGCATTAGAAATCGTAGAAAGTTTTGAAAATATAGAAACAACTGTGAATAACTCCTCCGATATAACTATTTTCAACATAGTCAAGGCGCAAACAATCGCGTAGGGTGTCCAAATGACAAAATAGGTTATCGCTGATAGTATACATACTCTCAAATATACCTTTTTTAAAGTATCAATAGGTTGGTTTTTTTTATTATGAAAAAATTTACTCTTTTTTTGTCGAAAAACTGCTTTTTTGCAAATGTACGACGACAGAGCTATGACCAATCCAGGAAAAATGTAACAGAAGATAAGTACAGTTAGAATATAAGATAAAGAGTCTAATTGTGACAATTTCCAATCCAATGAACAATTTTTATTATTGAGATCTAGGTCATATTTTGACCAACCGATCACAGGAAACATTGCCCATATAAAGCCGTAGCCATAGCAAACTGATATCAAAGTTGCTTTAGACCATGTCTTGTTACATATTTTTAGGTAAAAATTTCTCCATAATACTGGACATTTTATGGCAGCTGTTCTAATTAAAGAAAGCACAGATAAATGAGTAATACTTGTTATTGCTAGACCAAAAACCGTAAAACTGCTTGTAATGCACAATGGAGTTTTTCTCAGTAAAACTTCATCTAAAGCTGCTAATTCAGGTATTAATCCAATTATAGATTCCAGCAAATTCGCAACTGATATACTGATAATAAATAAATGAGTCAGTTCTTTTTTCTTTACTTTAATCAATATAACATAACACGCTGTCGTGTTTAATACTATTGATGTCACAAGTATTAAGGAAAGAAAAACACTCGAAACTCTTGCATTAATCATCTTGAACAACCTAAAAAGTAATGAAGATAATTTTTAAAAAATTGGTAAATTGGAACTGCATAACAAAAAAATAATATCGAGTTATTTTATTATTCAAACATACTCAAACATTAGGTCGGGTGAATAAAAATAACGTTGACAAAAATTTAAGCAGTTTTGCTTAAATTTTTTATTCACGTAAAGCTGAACAATTACTCAGCGTTTTTGGAGTAAATTGACGGTTTACGTCAATAAAAATTTGAGCGAGTTTGCTAAAATTTTTATTCGCATAAAGCTGAACAATTACTCCAAAAACACTGAGTAAAAGCGATTGCTCTTTTTTTATTCACCTAGCTTATTTTATATGTTGATGTTTGATATTTATTATTTTCTCAGTTTTCTTTTAGGGCTTTTATACAACATTAAAAGGTTCATAATTTTGAATTATTTTTTTATTATATCTTTGAAAGAGTTATGATAAAAGTATTAATTTTTACTTACTTCGATATAAATGCTCCTTAAATGGAAAATTAAATTTTTTTATATAGAAAAAATTTTCAATTTTTATTAAAATTTGATTATTTTTTATATCGTTTAAATGAAAAATTTATTCTTTCAGAAAATATTTACTTTTCACATAAAATACATACAATGATAACTTTAAATAAATTTAAGATGACTTTAAGATAATTTTTTTTCTAATAATTTCTATTTATCAGAAAGTTTTCAAATGTAAATTTATTTAAAAAGAGTGTCTTAGTGACAGTGATACATTAGCTCACAAAAAAAATTTTTTGCAGCCAATATTTACAAAGATTATAGTGCTGACTATTTTTTAATGTATATTTATTATTTTTAATGTATATTTTTTTGTAATAAATAACATCAGGAAGGAAGTAAGTTCTTATAGGTCTTATAAACTTTATATGATATTTTTCGTCTGAAATGTATTACAAATTTTTATTTAACTAAATTTAATTTTTTTATTTGTTAATTTTTTAATTTTTCTAATAATTGACTGCCTGCCCAAACCAAAACTCTCAGTCGATGAAAGTACACTCCCATGGCTGTTTAAACAAGTTCGTTGTATGTACACTCCCATGGCTGTTTAAACAAGTTCGTTTAATCAAACTCGATATAGTTAAATAATAATCTTACTAAAAATTATTAAAGGACATATTTTTAGCCAAAAATATACTTGTCAGAGCAATACTTTATATCTCTTTTATTTCCGATATCCGACCCTATGCCGTCGTCAGACGATAAATTTTAATCATTTAATGCAACATAAAAAGGTGAAAGTAGCACTATCCAGGAGTGAAATTTCACCCGAAATTGAAAAAATATAGCATTATAGCATTAACTTTACACCTTTATAAGATGTAATTGAGAACTTAAAAGTTGTAATTAAGAAAAGTAAGATGTAATAGAGAAATAAAACATGTAAGTTAGAAGTTGCAATATGTAATTAAGAATCGCATCATGTAATTAGGAAATTTTAAATTGTAATTGAGAAATCTAAAATATAACTAAGAAATCGCAATATGTAATTAAAAAAACAAAAGTTGTAATTAAGAAATTGAATATGTAAATGACAATACATTATTTGTAATTGCGAATTTACAATGTAAGCTTAAAGGTCATTATGAAAGATGTTCTTGGACATAATAATAATATCAAATTTAGCATTTGTATGCACCAGCAATACAGTAATACAGTAATGGAATTGAAAGATCGTTGTGTTATTTGTCAATACACTATGAACAGAAAGTCTGTTATTAAATTGAATCTGTGCAAGCATTTATTTCACCAAATTTGTTTACAACCACTTCTGGAACAACCAGAACCATCTCGTCCAATTTGTAGACATGAAGTACATACAACTGAACAAGTTGAAAGAAAATATTATATTTTATTTTCATTGAATGATTGAAGAAGAGTTAATGAATGAGCTGAGCGAAATGATGATTGGGTGACTTTGGCGCAAACTTTAGGTGTCAAATATAAGACAGCATACAATTGGGTCCGCAGCGGAAATTTAAATTTCCTTGGAAGATGTGTAGTTACCACCAAAACCACAAATGCCTTCTTCATCACTTTTTTATTTTATTAATAATATATTACTATTTATTGAAAACCAACCCATATGGCCAGGTAACACAATTAAAAATACAAAGGTAAGGTAAAAAATACAAAGGAAAGGTAAAAAATACAAAGGTCTATATTATAAACTTTTCTCAATTACAACTTTTATCTTTTCAATTACATTATACGATTTCTTATTTACAACTCTCATGTTCTAAACTACATTTTACATTTTTCAATTAATCTTTCATCTTCTAAATTATATCTTACGTTTCTTAATTACAACTTTCAAGTTCCCAATTACATCTTGTAATGTAAAATAAAAACTCTATCGGAAAATAATTATGAAAGATGGCACAAATAAAAGCTCAATTGTTTAGCTTCTTTATTTTATGTTAGCTTCAAAAATTTGAAGGGAGAACGGGCAAGTTATAAGTTATTCCTGCTTTTTAAAACGCGTATTTTTTAAGGAACTGTTGCAAAAAAAATTTTAAGAAACTGTTGCAAAAATAATCCTTTGAATTGATTCAGAGGATTATTTTTGTCACTCTTGTAAACTAACTTTTATTTTCAAACAATGCTTAACGTAAATTTTTATGTATATAAATTTTTAGGTAAATTTTTGCAAGTCTAATATATCCGGAAGACAACTTTGAAATCTAGTTAAAAAAGATGCGAAGTTTTTTCAAGTCTTCTAATCCGATAAGCAATCAAACTTTTTAAAAAGCAACAAATAGTTATTCTCACAATAACTAAATAAAGTTATGCGCTTTTGTTAACATTTTAGATGCGATTTTAATTGCACACTGCTTATAAAGAGTGGCAACAAACGCAAAAGCAACTGTCTTTGAGATAGCGACAAATAAAATAATCAAATTTAGTTTAATGTGTTATTATGATAATTTGACCGGGTCATAAGAATCATTATTAGGACAGTACAAAAGTATTATTCAAACGCCTTGATTAATCGGCCTCGAGTGTGATTTATATATATATTTTTTATCTTTTAATCACTTCATCTTGTTTTAGCCGACTAACTTTAGTTACACTGAAATATTAGTCCACTAATATTAACAAACTAAAAAGTTAGTCGAGCAATTTTAGTTACACTTAAAAGTTAATCGACTAATTTCAGTTACACATTAGTTATGATAGCATTGTATGGGTACACAACTTGCTAAACTTAAAAAAATATTTAGAGTTCAAAAACACGCTAGCAGAATTATATACTAAAAAAAATAGATTTGAGCATGCAAAGCCATTAATGAGGGAACAGAAAATGTTGAATGAGAAAAACAGATTTTAACACACGATCTTCATGTATTATCATTTTAAAAATCTTTCACCTAACAACTTTGAAACAACATTTTAAATAAATCAAAACAAAAACTGTTCTCTAAGATCTAATGAGAGGCTCACATAAACACTGCCTCGTAAGTTAACTAAAAATAAAGAGTACAGTATAACATATCAATGTCCTAAGATATGAAACAGCTTTAAAAATAACCATTTCAATATGGTAAAATCAGTAAACTCATTTAAGTTCCATATAAAAAGAGAAATTTTGAAATCAAATAAAAGCTATGAAATTTAATACACTGATTTTTTTTGTTAAACCTTTTTGTTAAACTTAAAAAAATGTGAATGAAGTGGAATTAAGTGAATTAAGTGGAATATTAAGAAAAAAATCAAAGAAAGAAAAAATATAAATTAGAAAACAGTTAATAAATAGTGATAAATAGTGAATAAAAGGTAGGAACAGAAGAAGTTGAATTAAACAGAAAAACGTAAGAACAAACATCAACGATTTGGTGAGTTTAATTTTGATTTAATTAAATTTTTATTAAAATGAAAGAAACGGCGCTTCATAGAGAGCGACGTCTTGTAAAGGCTCGTGAAAAATATCATTTGAAGCGCAAAAATGAAACTGAGGGAGATAAAGAAGCAAGGCGTGCAAAGCGAAGAGTTTTAAACGAAAATGAGGGTGAAGAATCTTCTCGACTTAGTCGAAAAGCCAAGTCGCAGCGTGATTCTCGTGAGGCTGAAACCAAAGCTCAAAGGAATCGTCGCCTTAAAGAGCAAAATATTCGAACAAAAAAGACTCATGCGGAAAAAATATCGGAAACCGAGAGGGCATCAAAAAGTGTTAAGTATCAATATAAATTTAATTAAAAATTTTACAAATATTCCACTTGTTAATTTCAGACAAATAAAAATGCGTCCAAAAAAGAACAAATACATCAACCGAGAAGAAGACCCAACCAACATTTAAATTAATAAAAAAAAATATGCTCCAAATATTTTTGTTAATTATTATATACAGAATTCAAAATAAATTTTTATTGAATATTAATCATAATCAATAAGTGTAATAATTCAATTTTATCAAGACGAAAAAGTAGAAAATAAAATAAATAAATAAAACTTTTTAAAAATAGCTTTCTATTCAATCGACTAAAAAGTAGAAAATAACTTTTTTCTGTTTCTGGTACTCGTGGAAATCATGTACTTAGTAATAATCACTTTTGTAAAGCCAATACTGGAAGACATTGAAGGCAATTCATGTACGTATGTAAACAAACAAACTCATCGAAGTAAAGGAATAGAAAGTTTGGCGCCTTTAGCTTTATGTACATTTAAAACGAATTTGATTTTGAAAGCATCTGACTTAAAAGGCGCCAAACTTTCTATTCCTTTACTTCGATGAGTTTGTTTGTTTACATACGTACATGAATTGCCTTCAATTTATTCCAGTTTTGGCTTTACAAAAGTGATTATTACTAAGTACATGATTTCCACGAGTACCAGAAACAGAAAAAAGTTATTTTCTACTTTTTAATCAATTGAATAGAAAGCTATTTTTAAAAAGTTTTTTTAATTTATTTTATTATATTTTAACGGAGTTTTATATAACTTTTATAACAATTTTATTTTACTTGAAAAACATGTTAAAAGCCCAAATAGGGGTTCTTTGAAAAGATTGCGACGACTTCGGTCATTCATATATTCTTTGAGTCATTGTCTGTTAATATAAATCGTTTTTTTTATTTTATGTAAACGTTTATATAAATTTGAAAACGTTTCTTTGTATTTTTATTTTTTAATTTTATGAACAGCGAAATTTATATTGAACTTTATAAAAGAATAATAAAAAATGAATTCATCAGAAAATCATTGTCAGAAAAAAACATGGTATAACCCAAAAATCCATCCCATGTTATGAATATGATATAAAAAAAATATGATTTAGCGAAACAAAGTGTGATTTTGGAAAATGACAAAAGAAGTATCAAGCGGGTAACGATTTTCTTTATCGTTAGACGAGTACATGTCTTTAAAACATCAACGTGATTTAAATATAAATTTACACTTATCAACAATGTGTTTGGAGCTTGGGTATCACTTAAAGAAAAGGATCAATTCCTGCAGAGAAAATTGTGGGACTAGTAGAAAAGAAACTGTCAGATTTCAATTTATCAATGGAAAGGCACATCATACCAAGAGTCACTGACGGAGCATTCGTAATAAAAAAACTTGGACGGCTAGGTAGTATTGAACATTAGCTGTGTTATGCCATGAACTTCATTTAGCAGTATGTAATGTTCTTTACAAAAAGTCAAACCTTTTAGACGCAAAAAGTATTGAAGGAAATTCATAATTGCAAGATTTTGACGACAATTTTAGTCATGATTGTAATGATATAATTACATTTGATAAATTTGGACATAATAAAGCTCAACAAGCGTTACATTTACTGATGATTTACAAATTAGTGTAAATGTTTCCTTAATGATTCAAAAGGTTTGAAAAATTGTTTAAATGTTCCGCAAGTCATCTTTTAAAAATAAAGTCTTACACACTTACGTAAAATGTACGTTTCATAAAGAACTTAAGCTAATACTGGTTGTAAAAACAAGGTGAAACAGTCTTGTTGCAATGCTAGAAAGATTTCGTAAAGTAAAAACATGTTAAAAGCAATGGTTGACTTAAAAGAAATTCTCAATATTTTTGAAAAAGAATAACCAATGAAAGTTGGAACAGAAAGGCTTGGCAAAAGTAATTCTACGCAGAAGGTGTTTTTATATTCATCATAGACGATTTGGCGGAGAAAAATAATTTTATTCCTAATAACTGCTTCAATCTGTGCAGCAGAGAATTGAAGAGCGCAGAAATATCAATTTAATTGGCTTACTAATATTTTTACATAACCCCTTCACTTATAAATACAAATCAAATATCAATTCAAAACTAATCTTACCCTCCAAACATGTATTAATACCAAGCAAAAGCAGAAATATAAATTTTACATTAAATTTTTTTTTTGAGACTTAATATATTTTTTTAACGTCAGAACACAAAACAAAAGGGATGAAATAAAAAGAACAACAACACATATCAAACAAAGAAATAAATTTAGAAAGTTACGAAATGCTTTACTTCAATCTTTTCTAAAATTAATATTCTCTTCATTTATGATAGATCAAAATAACTTTTGGGTTGTATATAGGTGTTATTTGAAAAAAGTATTTATTCTGATTTGTTTTGAATGACGGATTTAAAGTTTTTGGAATAACACTTTTATTAATTTTGAACATAAAAATAAGAAAGATAAATAATAATTTGGTAGATATTTAGATTTTATATTAGGGTGTTTAGAGGCTTTCATTGAATATAATTTTGATTGCATGTTTTTGCATAATAAAGAATTTTTTAATTAATTTTTAATAGTACTACACCAAGCATTGTTAGCGTAGTTAAGATAAGTTAATCAAGCGTGTGTTTAATCAAGCGTTAAAAATAAATAAAGGAGTAATATAAGAGTTTTAAACAAATTTAAAAAATTAGGTTATCAAATTTAGGTTTTGCTCGATAAAGTAGGCCAATGCTCCAAGATATTTTACCTTCAATATATTTTATATGACTTCTCCATGTTACATTTTCGTTAATGAGTACTTCCAGAAATTTTAATGATTTTTATTTCGCAATTGTTAATGCAAAGGTTTGGAAGTTTCCATGGAATTTTGTCTTGTTCATGATAGCGATGGAAAAAAGTATATTTTGTTTTAGTTAAATTCAGATATAGTTTGTTTGCTTTAAACAATTCAGCAAGAATAGTAGTTTTGTGTTTACAGTTTTAAATAATATTCTTATATCATTGTGAGCATAAAATAGATTACTATTATCTGTAAACAAGATTGTGTCTAATACGTTATAAGATTTCCTTGGATCATTGATACATATTAGAAATAAGAGCAGTCTTTATATAGATCCTAGTGGTACTCCACAAGGTATATTCATATTGTTAGTTTTTCCGTAATTATGAGAATTATATTGCTGTCTACAGGTAGCTTTTAAACCATTTAAGGTTTGAGTGTTTAATACCGTAGTTTTTTAATTTGGTTAATAAAATATAATGATTTACAGGGTCAAAAGCCTTGCTGAGATAAATAAAAACGCCTAAAGTATATTTATTTTCATCAAAAGATTTAAAAATATCATGAACAAGATGAACAATTTCGTGATCAGTAGAGTGACCTTTTTTGAATTCAAATTGTTTATTATAAAGGATGTTATTATTATCTAAGAAATGGTGATTATTACCTAATTATTATTGTTATTATAGTTAAATTATTATTAGTTTTAATGTCTAAGAAATAGTATAGAAATATTACCTCTCGGAAGGTAAAAGAACAGAGAGAAGAAAAAGAGGTGATTTGATCCAGCAACGAGTACTGGACTGCTAGGAAAGAGGGAAATTCTTTACAAACCTTGTTGTGTCCCAGTGGAATATCCTACTATAAACAGTAGTTAATGCAACCTTGGTTAAAATGCTTAAAAATTGTCTGGATGAATTTTAAATCGGCAAAAAAAAAGCAAATATATTCTTGCGATATGCTACTTGTGTGACAGTTGTGCACGAGTACCGAAAACTGTCAGTACAGAGGTTCCTTATGCAGCACATCTTCGTTGATAATTTTTAAACAAAAAGTAGCAAACATTGTTTTTTACTTTTCAAAACTTGAAAAATTGTTACAGATAGTTGTAAGTATTTAAAAGTATTGACCATTGAAATGAGCTAAACTAAATTAAACTATATTTAAACTGTGATTTTAGATAAAATAAAATAAAAGTAATGCCGAGAACTCGGGATTTAGAAAACTACACATCAGAAATCCTGGTATAGCGGGAAATTAAGATATTAGGAAATTAAGACTTCAAAGTCTTGTTTCCCGATAAATTTTGACATCATAGATCATAATTTTCCGGGAATTTATGATTGGAACGGTAAATTAAAACTCTAAAAAAAGTCGCGATGAAAATGTACCAAGAAGTCATTCTAGTGTCAATCAAAATCAACTTGAGCGCAAATGCTTTTGAAAATAAAATGTTATGTAACTTTTTATTTAAATAAATTAATAATTTTCACAAACAAACACACGAGTGCTGCTTCATGGCGAAAGAAAGAAAACATTTTGATTTTTATGAGATAGAAGAGTACCTTAGAAATAAAACCCTTATACTTTACCTATACGTGATTATGGATGCAAATCAAATTTTCGAAGAGCAACAAAATTCTTTGAAGTAAAAGATGGACATTTATTTTATAAGAAAAGAATGGTTATCAAAGTTAGGAACGTCAAATGAAAATTATCATAAATGTGCATCGAGGCTTTGGAGATTCTGAACACCCCGAAGCAAAGTCCTCCCATAGAAGAAAAAACACTACGTATGACAAGATTGCACAAAGATTTTTTTGCCATAGCATTGCTGCATCAGTGAATATATATATATAGTTGCGAACAGTGCCAAAAAAAAAAGTGACCTAAAGTCTCCTTTTTTTTTTGGCACTGTTCATTGGAAAGTAGAACTGAAGTCAATACCAGTACCATTAAGTGATATGAAATAAGTTGGAGTGGATATCTGTAACCTTATATTGGTTGATGGGTATCGTTATGTCATTGTCTTGATTGACTATTTTTCAAAATGGTTGGTAGCCAAACCGATCAAGAACAAATCAGCACAAATTATTGCTCAATTTTTATACGAGGTAGTGTTGGCATGGGTGCTTCCAAATCCAAATCAATGACCAAGGTTTGGAATTCGTAAATTAGGTATGTAAACAACTACATGAATTAACTGAGTAGAACAGAGAGTTAAGTCTGCTTATTACCCGCAGGGGAATGAATAAATAGAACGTCAAAACCGAAAAATAAAGAACTCTTTGATAAAGGTTTTGGAAGTAAATCCCGAAATGTGGCTGCAAATTATTGAGGGTATTCTTTTCGCTCATCGCGTTAGTCAACATTCTTCTAGCAACTACTCTCCATTTATGCTGTTGTATAACTGGGAGCCAGTTTTGCCAATTGATGAGAATTATAACTTGGACAAAGATATAAGCAATAAACAAGAATACAGAGAAGGAAATACAGATAGAGGGCAGCCATTCAATCTAAAAATTTTCGATGCCATCATTTCATCAGCGATGAAAGTCAGAACAAAAATTGCTATAAAACAACCAAAAATATTAATGCTGCACAGGAAAAAAACAAAAACAAGATTATGATCGTAGATATTCGTCGAAAACAGAAATTAAGGTAAATAAAATTGAGTTATTAAAAAACAACAAATGATTTGATCGGGCTGGCGGGAAGTTTTCACAAAAATAGCTTGGTCCTTTTACTGTTATGAACATCTCTGAAAAAGAAATTACGACTTTAAAAAATGCACCGGGATTGACTTCTAAAAATGATGATAAATTAAAATCAATTTCAAATGAAAAATCTGCAATGTTTTGGAATTGTGCAACATACAAAATTATTGAGATGATTTTGCTTTATCCCGTACAACAACCGGGGAATTTGTTTCCTGGACACAAGAGGCCTACGCAAGTATCAAATCGACATTTCATAAGTGGGCTTGCATAATTAAAGGTAAAGGTCTTGTCTTACTTCAAAAGATATATATTGATACGTGGAAAATTTTTGAAAACCCCACCAATCATAATAACAACAAAAATATTGTAAGTGATTAAAAAAATGGAGATCGTCTTGGCTATTATTGACACCTTTAAAACATTCCTAGTGTACCATAGGTCGAAGCTTCGGGAAAACGAAAGTGTGTCGAATCAATCATCCTCGCAAGTTACGTCTTTATGGCTTATGAATGAGCTCTATGAGCTCGCAGGAAATAGAGAAATCCTGGAAAGTAAAGATGGTTGGTTGAACAATAACCTTATGGACGCAGTACAAAAATCAATTTTTAAGGTTCTTGGTTGTCTTCAAACGTACAAATGGGTAAATTGCCAGAAAAGAAGTCGACATACTTCCCTGTTTCAGTTGGTAGTTGTCATCGGTTATTAGCATTTACTTTAAGTGCCAGGGTTCAAGTGTGCGTTAACCTGCCTAATAACCTAAACATCAATTTCGAAAACATGTTTAAAATCTCTCGTTTAAACTCTTGTGAAGGATGAAAAACTTGAAGTAATATATCTTCCCATTGAAAAACAGATTGATAGTTTTAATTGTGGTTTCTTTAATTTGAGTTCTGCTAGTATTTTGTTGGATGAAAAATCCCCCGTTGATGCTAAGTTTGTTGTTAATGAAATGCGCAATCACTATATGTAATGCTTGACAGATACTCACTTATATCCTTTCCCAACACTAAAATAACCCGTCCATGTTTCAAGCAACAAAACTAAACTTTTCATGTTTTGATTCAAAAATAGATTTTTTATATTTATAATGTGATTTATGATTTACTTCAATTACATGTTTCCTTATAGTAATATATTTTTTCCTCATAGTTACAGATTTATTAAACTTTTTTCCAAAATTTCTCAACAAGTGTATGTCATTCATAACAAAATTTTGGACCTGCTATTCACTTTATTCCATTAAAGTTCTGTAGTAACGAATTTTATTTTATACATTACTTTCAAATGTTTCTTTTAAAGAGGGGACATAAGACAAGTATTTAAATTCTATTTGAATTTATTTTAAAATGATTTAGGTTATTAAAATTATCTAAATAAAAATAATTCATAATAATAAAAAGATGGAAAAATCTATTGATTCAATTATCTCAGAAACCATGTTTGTAATTAAACATAGTGACAATGCAATAATCAGAATAACGCATTTGAGAAGCCGTATAGCAAACCAGTGGCAGAAATAATCAAAATCGTACTGTTGTACTAAATGAGGTAAAAGAACAGTATGCGTAATTGAAGGACTCAGTAAAATAATCACTACTCTAATAAATACAGTTAATAGTGACGTAACAACACCAATCTTCTCAACAACAAACACATCCAAGTCATTCTCCTCAATCGTAAAAGGTAGCGGAGAACAAAACAAACAGGAGCTATACTACTTGACACCGCAGCGTCTGAATTTAATGAAAAAAATGTAGTGGTTGTAGGCTTTAAAAATTGTCTGCCTGTTTTAAAGCTCGTAGGAGATTTTTTGAAGCAGTACGGATTGACCGAAACGTCAAACCTTCGTTCACAGATACGGAAAAAATCAACCAAAATGAAATAAAATTAGTAAGTTACATTCAGGTCAACCTCAAACCGAAAACATCACAATCAGACGTCATCAAGATAGGTAAATTTTACAATACTGAAAAGTTTATTGGGGTCTTTATTCGAGAAAACCGTACCCCAACCGAACAGGATGCATTCAACAAATTTTAAGCTTAGAAAAAAAAAAAAAAAAGTCGGAAACTTCATACTGTAGTCAGAAACTTCATACACTAAACAACAAAAAGACCAAATCAACATAACCACCAACCAATTTCAATGTTAATAAAAACTACTGCCTCTATTAACTCAAACGTAAATCCAACAGCCACATTAACTTACAATTCCTTAACAACGTTCAATACAAAATCATTGACCTCATTAGTCCCTGCGTCAATCTCAACAAATCATTTCCTGGAGACTGTCAGCACTATAAAACAATGACAACAAAAATACCAAACTCAAAAAACTCTGGGCCAAAATATTCTGGGCTAACAACACGTGTTTATTTAATGGCGATTAAAAAGACAATGCAGCATTCAAAATACAAAACAATACAAAAGAAGCTCCTGATCAATAGTTTTATGCAGAAACTTGGTTAGCCGACATTTCAGATACGTAACTCTTTGTTTACTAACTACACGGTCAAAAAAGTGGAGGCTTATATTAAAAAAAGGTATTGCCACAGATTAAACTAATATCAAACTACTTAATTCTTAAGAAACTGAACAAGTATGGCGCATCATAAAATTTCCGTTTCAAATCAATTCTACTAAGCTGCATGTACAGACCCCACGAGGGCACAACGTTAAACAAAATTATTAAATCCATAACAGCTGTAAAACAAAGTATTTCTTCACTAGAATGTGTTTTAATGTTAATTTATGGAGATTTCAATTTGAGCTACTCTAAATTCGAAGAAATAGACTTGGATGGAAAAGTTGCAACAGATACTGTTTTCGAGAACAACCATCTAGTAGATGGGAAATTTCGCATTTGTTCAGATAAATTGCGTTATGTGACAACTCAAGTTGTCGCATTTTCTAGATATAGAAAGGCGAGAGTCTATTCACCCACAAAAACGTTAGGCTTAATCATCACCAATGAACCCTACCGAATCCTTGAACTGAAATCTAATGAACCCTTCGACTACACAGAACAAGATCGTGCACACTGCCTTATTAAAGGCTGCTTTTTTTGGTTTTATAATTCCTGAGAAACATCATTAAAAACCCCGTAAACTACTTTGTTACAAAGCTGACTACAGTACGTCTCAGCATTCGACTGGTCATCCAAAATTGAAGTTTTGTTAATAATAATACTACGTATTATTAGTAGACAAGTACATCGAAAACAATTAAACGTTTTAATACATCGACACAACTGTCGTACGCTGATAACAAGAACCTTGGACTACTCAACAAGTAAGAGAAACAGTTATATTTTAACGCAGCTTTTGGCAAAATACCGAGCCGCTAGGATTTGGACTCACGAAGCAATTAAGAAAGAGTATAAAGTATTGTGCAAGAATGTGCATAATTCTGTACGAGAAACAGTATCAATTTACAATAAATATAAAGCCAGTGGTTTCAAGGCTGATCCTAAACGGCGACATAACCACGTGAACCATAAACAAAATGCCAACTACACAACTAAATCATTAGAAGATGAAAATTGCCATGTTACCACAGACAAAGTGTTGTTACAAAGTATTCTTAACAATTACTTCCAATTTGTGTTCGCTATAGAACCCAAGTTTTTTAGAATTTATAATTTTTATAGTATTAATACCGAATATATAAACATTTTCGTTTTATAGTTTAAAATTAGACAAAAATGTGAAAAAAAAAATTTTCTGAAAAAACCTAATATTCATATAATTAATTATTTTAAATTATTTTACTTTGAATGTAAAATAATTAACTTATGTGTGTTTTTAAAATAGGTATTAATCTGAACTAAATTAATGAATTTTTTTATGTGTTAGTTCCACTTTCTAAATAAAGATATTTGACAATCATTTATAAATCAAAAATATTTAATTACAATAAATAATTAAAAATTTTTATTTAAATAATAAATGTTAATTAAATTATAATAAATAATTGTTAACTTTTCAAATAAAATTTGTACAAAGAAGACATACTTCCTTCGCTGATATAAATTTAAAAAAATACTTCGATCAGTAAAGCCGCATTTAAATATGGCGTCCCATTTTCAACTTTAATAGGTCGCATGAACAACCATGTGAGTTTCAAAAAATTATGCTCAACAGCTCTCTCAGCAAACAGTGTCAAAAGTGGTCCATGCGTTTAAGCTCCTTTGTGATTGAAGTTACAGTTCACACAAAGTTTACAAAATGATGTCATGGACCTCGTATGTGGCTGCTTTCTTCGTACAAATCAGTCAGACCTATTTAAAATTAAAAGACCTAGCAAAGACTGGTTTTATGCATTTAAGAATCTACGGTAAAAAGAAATTTTCACAAGAAACGCCTACAACTTAGCATTTGTTAAAGCTGTTACTTGTTTGCAAGAAATAATTGATAAATAGTTGAATGGTTACTAAGTAATTTAGACTGTCTGGTGTAACTTCTGGTTGCCATTTTTGGAATTGCTATGAAACTAGTTTCTGTGGTGGTCAAGACAAAACAACCGTGGTGTGTCAAAAAAGTGCAAGAAATGTTTTGAAAATCACTGGTAACAATAAAAAATATACAACATTTAACAACTACTGCAATGCTGATGGATACTTAGCATTAACATTCGTGGTATATTTTTTCGTGGTACTTTTTTAACTAGTTTGTGTTTTTTTTTGTATGTATATGTATATATATATACAGTCGTATGACAATTTATTTTGGCCACCCAATAAATTTTAACATACCTTGCTTATCTTTTGTTTTCTTGGCATTATAATTATATAATTTAATTTATTTGGATGCATACAATATAGTTATACGTTGACAAAATTATTTAAAGTTTTATGCTGGTGTAAACACTGTCATTTTTGACAGCCATTTTGTGTGACGCCATCTTGAGACCGCTGAATACTCTCTGTTAGTTTTGGTATATTTTTCAAAGTTATCATTAAAGTAAGTACTCAAATCGACTAATATTACTTTAAGAATATTACATTACATAAATTAACATAAAAATATTTTTATTTCACTCAGTATTTTGTGATTAAAATTATTTTAAGTAATAATAGAAATTTTCGTACTAAAATTGGTTATTTTTTTAGAAATGGGCAAAAAAAAAGGACTTATCTCTAGAAAAAAAAATTGAAATCCAAGCACTTCTTACAAATACTGGTTTTTCCCAAAGAGGAATCGCCAGAAGATGTAATGTTTCTAGAGTGTCAGTGCAGAATATCCAAAAAAAAATTGTCAACATGATAAACCTGACTCCAAAAAGGACTGGGAACTGTGGTAAAAAAAGAATTCTTACTCCACGAGGTGAAAGAATTCTTACCAAAATAGTATTGGAAGATAGGCTAGCATCAAATGATGATATCACTGAGAAGTTGGAGAGCTCTGGTATTAAGATGTCCAAGAGAACGGTTCTGCGTCGTCTACACAATCTTGGCTACAGCTCAAGACGTCCGGCTAAAAAGCCAAAATTAACGCCAAAAATGATGGAGAAGCGATTAGAATGGGCAAAAAAATATAGAAATTGGACTGAAGACGATTGGATAACGGTATAACAGATTATTTTATTAAATAATACTTTAAATTTTTTAGATAATCCATGCATTGAACCATCAATGAACCATCGTATAATATTTTTAGGTTTGCTTTAGTGATGAGAGCACGTTCCAAGTCTTATCAAAAAAAGCACAATACGTGAAAAGGAAGGTTGGAGAGAAATGTTTAAGTAGCTGTATTATTCAAACCGTCAAACATCCAACCTCGATGATGATTTGGTCGGTCATTTGTGGGAAAGGAATGGGAAGGCTGTACATTGTTCAAGGGATAATGAACCAGGTGCAGTATAAAAATGTCCTGGAACAAAGATTGTTACCCCAATTGACGGAATGCTTTGGTCCAGAGGAAAAAAAACATTAATGCAAGATGGAGCACCATGCCATACGGCTAAGTCTATCAAAATCTTTTTGAAAGATAAAAATATTCCTTTGTTGGACTGGCCGGGAAATTCGCCGGATCTCAATCCTATAGAGAATGTTTGGGAGCTATTAAAAAAGGAGGTGGCCAAAGAAAATATTACAAACAAGGTGGTTCTAATAGAAAGTATTATAAAACATTGGAACCACAATGCAAGCTTGCAGGAAATGGCAGAAAACTGCATAAAAAGCATGCCTAAAAGGGTACAGGCAGTAATCGATGCAAAAGGGGGGGGGGGGGGTTACAAAATATTGATTGTAACTAAGATATTATATGAATATTTTTTATTAAAGTGTATTTATTCTTATAAAATAGTAATTTTTTATTAACACACAACCTGATTTTTTATTAGAATACGTCTTTGGTAGATAAAATTGTAAAAACTGATGGAAAATCACAATTTTTTTAGAGTTTCTAGAAAAAATGTAGGTGGTCATAATAAATTCTCATACGACTGTATATATATATATATATATATATATATATATATATATATATATATATATATATATATATATATATATATATATATATATATATATTGCACTTTTTTGTTGTAAAAATGAAAAAATAAATATGTAATAATTTCTGTATGCTATTAAAAAATATGCTTAGAAAAATATTAAATTTTTTAAGTTATTGAATATGTTTTATATTGATCGGTTTTTACAGAGTTTCTGCCTAATATATTCATTTTTGTATAAAACGCAGACTTAAAAACAAGATTTAAAAAAAATAAAGGTAAATGATAAAAAGGTAAATATGTAGAGGAGACCGGGGCTAGTTGGCAGCAGGAGTAGGTTTACGAACTGCGTTTATCTTCAGAGCCTTTTATCAGAAAGCGACAAAAATTACACAGGACCTTCCTAATTGACCATTTCATCATTCACTGTAGTATTGTTACGTTTTGTGCATGCGGATGGGAAATATTAGGATTTATGTGTTTTTTGGACAAAAACGTAAATTTTGGAACATCGCTTCCTTTTTACTTTACAAAGAAAATATATAGTCATATGAAAAAAAAATTTATTGTAAACGTTCCAGTCACAATTGGTTTACTATTTCCAATCAGACATTTTTTCAAAGTTGCCGTTTTTCAGGATCTATAGACTGTTTATTGAAATAAAGGCTTTTGGGGTAAGTTGGCAAAATTTTCACGGGGTAAGTTGGCTCATGGCATTTACTATGGAAAAAAAATATATTTTCCGAAAATTCATTTTTTTTAATTTAAAATTTTTAAAAATATTTAAAGAATTTATTCTTAGAAAAAAATAAATAAAATTTTTTTTTGGGTTTTTTTTTCACAGATAAAAAGTGGGCTTCTGATTTGGCTGTTAAATGTACTAATATTTGATACCAGCTAAAAGTAATATTAAATTTTTGGCTTAAAATTGTTGTCAAAATTATTAGTAAAAAAATTTCTACTAATTTTCACTTAATAATACAGTAATAATCATTTTTATAGTTTGCGCCAACTAATACAGTAAAGTAATAATCATTTTACAAGTCGGCGCAACTTTTTTTTTTATTTGAGGGTCCGGTCCAAAATCTCTTGTATATCTAAGAACTTCTACTGTTTCTGCCCAATTATCGACCTCACAATGCCTCGTATTAATAACAAAATGTCTATTTTTAGAACACAAACGGTACCCTTTGGCCGGTGAATCACAAAAGAAACTAAAACCTTTTTTTTTTTTTTGCGCCACTTACTATGAATGCAGTTTGAAAAGTTTAACAAATTAATAAAAAAAAATATTTAGAGTTTGCTTTTCATCTAAAAATTTTTTTAATTTATTTAGATAAATGGTTTTTTTCAAAAACCACTCATCTATATTTTTTTTGTCTCATTGTCAAACAATTTAATTCACCTGTTTTGGTAATTAAACTCACACCTAATGTGAGGGTAAATATCGTCTTTATAAAATAATTCACTGGGTAAATACCTCAACTCTCTCTTTCAAACATTTCAGATTTTATGAACAAGTTAGATAAAATACTTGAGTAATTTATTTGTTTACTTTTTCATCCTATATTTTTTACCCTAAATTAACATTAAGAAAAAATATGTTTATATATATATATATATATATATATATATATATATATATATATATATATATATATATATATATATATATATATATATATATATATATATATACAAATTATTTCAGTTCTTATTTTTTTTTTTTTTTTTTAGTTTATTTGAATTTCATGCTAATTTTTGCCATACAATGCTCTTATGCGAAGAACTTGTTGGCATAGAAACAGCCACCAATAGTCATAAAGGCTAAGCCAAAGTAGCACAAGTTATTGAACAACATTTTTGCGTACCAAAGTATACTACTCAATCGCTGTATTGGCGGTAATCGGATTTGGACTCGTTTTGCACAACTGTACGGGTTTTAACAACTTGTTTTTGACGCTCTAACTAACTGAGCTATAAAGCCGGCTACGAGAAAACTCAATACTTTATTAAAGCTCAAACTTAAAATTATTTTTATTTTTACATTTTAAATTTTTATTACTTGTTTTCTACTTGTTTTTATTAATTTTTTTTTTATTTTATAAAATTTTAAATTAGTATTTTTTATTATTAAAATAAAATCACCACCACTTAAAATTTCTGTATTAATTTAATTATATTTGTTTACCATTTTTCGGCATATCCTGTAAAATAGTCGGCAAAACGGCATTTTGGCTATGATATTTTAATGTAGACGTGCGCTTAAAAAAAAATTTTTTTGTGAATTACCGACGATTTAAGTTAAATCATCATCGTTTTATCAATTTAACCAAAGCTTTGGTTAAATTGATAAAACTCAATGCATAGAAGTATATTTAAGTTGGATGTTTAACCGAACGAAATGTTTCGGGACTAAGCTTGTAATCTTAGGTTTCAAAAACATAAAAAAAAAACTGTAGTTAATAAAAAAACTGTACTTAGACGTTCAACTTCAAAGACGTATAAAACAGTAGTAAATGTCTAATAGTATAGATTATTTTAAGAGTTTGCCGTTTTGCTGTTCAAAATATTTGTAAAATTTTAACAGTTAGGAAATGAAAAGTAAGCTTTAAAAGTATATTGACAAAAATTATTTAAAAATCAGGCTTACAAAACTCAAGAGAAGAACAATATTACAATGAAGGATTCGAATAAAGTTTCTTAGATAAAATGAATTTGCTACTCTGCAATGTTTCCATCCTAATTTTTCTTAAATAAGGTTTATATATATATTTTTTGATTAGATTACTCAATTATTTTCTTTGAAAATGTCGGGTACTTATTTTAAATATATAAACTTTGTTTAGATTATTTAACTATTTTCTTTGATAATGTCGGTTAAAATAACTATATCAATAAATTAACTTATTTATAACATTTGTGTTTCAAACATTATTTTATTACTTTAATTTTTTTACAGAAATCTTATTTACTTAGTTTATTTATTTACTTAGTTTATTTATTTAATTAGTTTATCTATTTACTTAGTTTATTTATTTACTTAGTTTGTTTATTTACTTAGTTTATTTATTTTGTTGATTAAAAAAGTAAATTGTTGGAATGAATTTTATTTGATATGTTTTTAGTAACTGCTGTTTTCTAAAAGAACAGTTTCCGAAAAAGAAAGTTAAATTTTCTTGTTTTTTTATGTAGTTTAATGAACTTTTTAGAGTCCCTTCTGGAAATAAAATTCATTTTAGAATCCCTTCTGGAAATAAAATTAATGTAAAATTAGGCTTTTAAAAAAGTTCTACATATGCTTTGGAGCCAACACCAGTACCGTCTTAACGAATGGGGTAATACTCAGGTAGTCTCCCTTCGATAAAGCGGAGACTACCATTTACCCCATTTGACTACCCTATTAGTTAAGGCAAAGACAATGAGACTACCAATGTTAGAAAAGAGTCAATTTAAATATAATGTAACTTAAAGATAACTTTGGTTCTCCAAAAGTAAAAAAAAATTACAAATTTAAAATTTAAAATTTTTACTTGTTTGATTCCTTTGTTCAGTGTTGAAGTAATTTTTGGAATGTAAAAATTATTGCTTTTCTAAATAGATTTCAGACATTAACCAAATTTTACACTTGGCTATGTTTGTACTTATATAAAATGAGAATCTTATGCAAAGAGTTGCTGTGATTGCTATGATTGGTTGCCTTGCAATAACAAAAACTTTAAAGTTGTAAACCAATCCCCATATCTTACCTTCTTCCGCACTATTAGTGAAGGCAATAATTAACCAAGTTTTATATTATTACTATTTAAAACTAAATTTATATTCACCGATAGATTTCAAATTTTATCTAATAATATTTTAGTGCTCGATAGTTACGACCAAGTAATGTTTATAATTCCTTCATTTTGAGGGGAATGGAAAGAAGGTATTCATGCAAAGTGTGAAATACGAGATTTTTTTGCATTAAAAATGTACTTTTATGCAGCATATATTGTTCAATTAAATTTAACTTTAGGGTTTGTGCTTGGATAATAGAAATTTATTTTCGTGACGGCGCTTTAAAAATTAGGTCGGTTTTCTTAATTAATCTCTCTGGAATTTTCATAGAGTAAAATGATTTTTTTTGAAACAAAAGTAGCACACACTTTTTTGTTGCGTTGTTATAGGATGGGGAACCTTTTAGGATGGACCATTTTAATTCGGGTGTTACCTTAAAACGTTTTCATATACCCTTAATATTTTTTGAGAGCGTGTTTGCATTTAAAAGTTTTTGTTTTTAAATAATTGTTAATGATTAGCTCATCTGTTTTTTCACAAATCAATCAAATCAATTTTTGAAAAACCGATGTTGCTTTCCTGGGTATGTTTGGGGAAGATGTTAAACATTTGTATTTATACTTAAATTAAACTATTGTACATAAAATTTTTCAAAACAAAAAACTTTTAAATGCAACCACTCTCTCAAAATATTTCTTAAGAAGATAAGAAAAGTTTGAAGAAAGACCCGAGTTAAAATGATCCACCTTAAAAAATACCTCTACCTACAACATAACAAAAAATAATGTTTGCTCTGTTTGTATAACAAAACTAACTCTGAGGCTCCGACGTTGGATTTATGTTGGATTATGTTAGCCAGCTTCGACCAGCTAAATCTAACAACTAAATCTACTAAAACGTTGTAATAATTTGGTAACACTAACGCTATTTTTCATCGGAATTACAATGTTGTAACAATATTGGCTTCATTAACTTAATTTTTTATCGGAATTACAACGTTGCAATAGCAGTGGCTATAATTACGTTACTTTTTATCAGAATTCTTTTTTTTTTTGACGTAGGATTTCCTCTATAATTCGACAAGGTAAATATTTATGTGGTCTAAAAGAAAGTAAATTTCTTCTTGAACTTTCAAAATTTTTGAATATTCAAATTTTATAAATAAATACATCATTAAATAATAACGTTTTTTTTTCCAGTTTCCAGGAAAACAAAATGAACTTTTCAAATAACTAAATACTTTGATTTTTATTAATAACTTAATGATTGTTATGTAATATAATACACGAAGTTCCAATTTTGATACAAAACCATTATATATCAACGCTTAAGAACGGCATTTAAAACGATAAATTATCTGGATTTGTAAAATCTCATTTAGACATTTGCAAGTATTATTAAGGTTATAATTATTAATATGTTTGCCTTTCAATTGAAAATCTGCTTTTTCTCAAAGTTTTATAGTTTTTCTTTATTTTTTAATGGTGCCCAAATGCCCTCGCCTCGCAAATACCGCAAATATTTTTAATAAAATAATCAGTGGTTAATAAAATAATCAGAGATGGAGGAGGAGCCTTGAGATCCTCATTTTTTCCCAAATTTTTAAATTAAAACATAACATACAACCAGCGGCGGATCTAGTCAAGTTTGGACCTTCAGCAGTAAAATAACTTTAACTCAACTTAAAGTTTTACAAAAATAACTTTGCTGAAAATTTGTATTCTTAAATGTTTTTTTTTTCTTTTTTGACTATTGGCGACTATTTGTATTTTTAGATAATATAACTTTTTTTTCACAATTTTTTGTAATTTTTAAGTATTATATCTTCTTTTTTTTTCACTTATAGTGAGTATTTGTACTTTTAAATAATATATCTTCCTTTTTCACTAATTGCTTCTTTAATAATTATAACTTCGTTTTTACTGTTTGTGAATTTATTGATGTATTTAGTTGAATAACTTTTTACTTGATTTATTTACCATATTTTACTATTATTTTTTTATAATTTGTAGGGGTGAAAAGATTAGATTGATATTATGCTTTCTTTAGGCCACCATCTGTGTATTATTTATTTATTTGTAATTAAATTGTATTTTTTTGTGAAAGGAAAATGTTTATATATAACAGTTTATGTATAACAGCAAAATAAGATTAAATATATATATATATAATTTTTTTTTTTTTTTTTAAATCTTCAATTTTAATAAGGTTTTCAGCAACCGCTATTAGTGATGGAAGTTACTGCAAGAGAAAAGATAAAGTTTATAAAACAAGATAAGGATTACCACTCGACTCGATTGAAAATCATCAGGAAAACAAGATGAAGGGAGCGAATTGTAAAGGGTTAATGTTTGAGGAGCAAAACTAGACGAAAAATAATTTTCGGTGCACTTAGGAACAGTCGCAGTAAAAGAATGAGACTTAATCGAATAACGAGTAATACGAGAAAGAACTTTAGTAGATGGCACAAGAGACGCTCTTTAGAACATCATAGTATTTATAGAAAAGAGAAAGAGAAGCAATATTACAACAATGTGACAATAGTTATATGTAAGCTGCAACAACTATGTCTTCCATACGTTTTTGTACCTTACCTTAAAGAAAAAGAGCATCATTCGAAGATTCGATCCAGATATGGCAACAGTTTTCTATTCAAGGACGATTAGAAATTTATAAAGAAAAATAATAGAGTCCGGAGTAAAAAAGTGGCAAGCACGATAAAGAGATCCAACTTAGCGGACGCTTTTTTTGCAGTGTATTTGATATATGGATTCCAAGAAAAATCAAAAGTAAGAGTTAATCCTTGAAGACAAAGATTAAATGGCTCATTGAATGCATGACTGTTCATAAATATAAGAAGATCTAGATTATTGCAATAATGATCAGCTAAAAATTGAATTTTATTTGAGTAAAAGCTCACCAGCTTCTGAGAGCCTTATGCTGAAGCAGAAGTGAGATTCTTTTCAAGCTCAAATCCCCCCTCCAAGAAATTGGAGGGAGATATATTAATGTAAATTTAAAAAATTATACGGCCAAAGATAGAACCTTGAGGAACCCCTAAAGTTACAGGAAATAAAGAATAGTGCTGTCTATCGAGGACAACTTTTATACTACGATTGGTAAGGAAGGATTTCATAATCTTAAAGATGTTACCTGATACACCGCAAGAAGAGAACTTTTGGAGAAGACTAGCATGCCAAACACTATCAAAGGATTTATAAATTTTGAGAGCGACAGCCTTAACCTCTCTACATCTATTTAATGCACCATAAAACCTATTGGTTATTACCGTTAACTAATCAGCAGTAGAACGAAAAAATCGACATCAGAAAATTGATAATCAGAAAGTAAATTAAGTAGATTTAAGATGAGAGAGTCTTTGTTAATTAAAAATTCAAAAACCTTGCTAAAAAAGTAAGAAGACTAATAATATGGTAGTTTGACGAGTCAGATCTCTCCAGAAATTTCGAAAATAGTGATAACAAATGCCGCTTTCCAGCAGGCTAGAAAATAAGACTCTAATAAGCACTTTTTAAATACTTTTGAAAGATAAGACGACAACTCTAAAGAAAAATTCTGCAAGTCTATAACAGGTGTGTTGTCAGAATCATAAGCTGTAGAAGCACCTAAGCAGGAAATCACTTAAGATACAAAGCTGGAGTGATAAACCTGTTTATAGGCTATATCGGTTAGGATGCGATTAGTGGAGGCAAGTGATGAGATTGGTGAAAAGTCCTTAGCAAACAATTCAGCTTTGTCTTTAAGTGAGGTAAAAAAGGTCTGAACCATTCAAGAGAGGTGGAATAACAAATTTTCTCTTTTTATAAAGATTGCTAAAGATTCTTCAGAATTCTTGGAAGCTTAATTTTTGAGATAAAATACAAGATTTCGTGACTTGAGAATAGCAGGTTTTGCGTTAGAAAAAACTTTTTTACAATGGTTTCTAGCAATAGTAAACAGACGTCTGTTTTCTGGAGAACTATTTTGGTGATAGATATGGAAGTAATAGTTACGAATGGAAATTACAGCAGCGCAATAAAAGGAAAACCATAGAGAAGGGTGAGGCTTGACTTGGAATTGTCAAGAGGGAATAAAAGATTCCATGCCAGTCTGAATCCAAGAATTTATATAAGAAGCACATATGTCAGCAGAAAGAATTCTACCCAAGGCCATTGAAAATCATGGAAAGAGTCTGAGTTAGCTCTAAGGCAGTTGTAAAAGGTACAATCATAGGTGGATTCTGATAATTGCGAAAAATGAGATAATAGTTTTAGAGAGATCAAACCGTGATCAAAAGCTCCCAAAGGTGATATGGAAAGATTGAGCACTGACTAGAATCAGAAACAATGCATAAGTAAAGTAGACAAGGCAAATGATTCAGATTCTCTAGAAAACGAGTCGGAAAGTTGACTATTTGTGTTAGATATTGAGAAAGGCAAAAGCTGAGGGCCTTAGCGTATGTAGAGTCACTGACAGTAGAGCCGAGCCGTTCACTGTGATTAGCATTAAAATCAGCAATAAAGATATTGACTGAAGGGTAAAGAGAAAGGGCTAGATCAATTTAATCAAAAATACCATCAAAAAGAGTGCAGTCTTGAGATTAAGGAGAGCGATATAAAACAAAGAGAAAGGCGAAGTGGTGCTAAACAAAAGCACATAAAAGAATAGTCTGTGGATTCGAACCTAGTTTTCCAACATATGGGCGATTTCTTACGAATGTAGATTAAAAAGTTTACTAGATCAAGTAGGTCTAGTAAACTTTGCTGGAGATAAGACTCAACAGAAGAAAAGTTTAAAGACTACAATTATTAGTGATTGATAGATTTAGAAAACTTGGTCATGACAATATTTTTTTGTGTTTACAGTTTTTGATACTTTTGTCATTTTGGATTTGTTAGAGAACTTGATTTAAAGCACAGATAGTACTCAGAACAATTTTTCATAGTCCAAGCATTTGCTTTAATACTTTTATTAAACTTCAAGCCGTAACAAAGGGCTCCAAATGTGGCCTCGACAATGCACACCAAAAGTACGACTTGTTCTACATTATAAGTAAAAATGTAATGCGTTCAAAAATTCATTAAATATTTTAGTGTAGATTAAATATTATGCTCCAAATACTTTGTTAGCTAAATATATTGCTTTATTCTCCGTTATTGACAGATTGTCTTGCTTTAACACTTTATTCGAACTTTCGAGTTGTTAAAGGTGTGAGTAAAGTGTGAATGTGAAAGTAGGGCTCATTAACTACATGTTGTTTATAAACCAAGTCAATAAGAACTAAATTTGACTACATTAAGAACTCTAATTTCTAACAGCCTTATTGACACAGCTCAACATCATTCTACTTAAATCCAAGTTTTTCAAAAACTAACCAGTTCATACCTGCAACAAATGATGCCAGATTACAAGTATTTGTATCTTTGTATTGCTTTATAACTATTGGCTTGCCAGCATCTCTTTGAGAGTCAGAGTTACACAGCTTTTAAGCAACATTTTTTCTCACTTTGGGCAATATTCCTAGTCAGTTTCTATGGAAAAAAAATGCACCCCGGGATTCTTGATGTGTAGTTTTTTATATCCCGGAATCCCGGCATTATTTTTATTTTAACATATTTAAAATCACAATTTAAAATAATGATAAACGAGCGGTTTCCGGAACGAATTTATATTAGCACACTAATCTAAATCATTTTTTGAATTAAAAAACTGTTTTAAAAAGCATAAACAATCAATTGATTTATTACTTAATTGTGAACGAATTTTCCCCATAAATAGTTCCACCGCAGAAAAAGCTCTTACTGATTCAACCAATGTCTGCTTGATGGCCATTAAAGCTAAGTATAGATTGTCTAAACTTTCTTTACGCTTTTCAGTTTTCTCGAAAATATTAACTTCTTTTATGTGGTTATTTAAATTGCAAAGGTTTTCAAAACCTCTTGTTTACCAGACCTCCTGTTTCTACTCGTTTGACGTTACAAATAGTAGCAACTTTTTTTCAAGTGTCAAACTACTTTAGTCTTTTAACGTGGCATCAACTGATTGATTTATTAAAGACACTTTCATTAGTTTTATTAGTCAACTATTCCATTATTGCATGCACTTTTTTTTTGCTGCTTTTGCTTTCTTTTAATTCATGTTTGGAGGGTAGGATTAAATTTGAATTAGTAAGCCAATTAAATTGATATTCCTGCGTTCTTCAATTCTCTGCTACACAGATTGAAGCATTTTATTAGCGATAAAATTACTATTTCCGCCAAATTGTCTATGATGAATATAAAAACACCTTCTGCGTAGAATTACTTTTGCCAAGCCTTTCTGTTCCAACTTTCATTGGTTATAGCCATATTGTTTTATCATTACCGCATATTCTTTTTCAAAAATATTGAGAATTTCTTTTAAGTCAACCATTGCTTTTAACAGACATGTTTTTACTTTACGAAATCTTTCTAGCATTGCAACAAGACTGTTTCACCTTGTTTTTACAACCAGTATTAGCTTAAGTTCTTTATGAAACGTACATTTTACGTAAGTGTGTAAGACTTTATTTTTAAAAGATGACTTGCGGAACATTTAAACAATTTTTCAAACCTTTTGAATCATTAAGGAAACATTTACACTAATTTGTAAATCATCAGTAAATGTAACGCTTGTTGAGCTTTATTATGTCCAAATTTATCAAATGTAATTATATCATTACAATCATGACTAAAATTGTCGTCAAAATCTTGCAATTATGAATTTCCTTCAATACTTTTTGCGTCTAAAAGGTTTGACTTTTTGTAAAGAACATTACATACTGCTAAATGAAGTTCATGGCATAACACAGCTAATGTTCAATACTACCTAGCCGTCCAAGTTTTTTTATTACGAATGCTCCGTCAGTGACACTTGCTATGATGTGGCTTTTCATTGATAAATTGAAATCTGACAGTTTCTTTTCTACTAGTCCCACAATTTTCTCTGCAGGAAGTGATTCAGTCAACGGAGTCATCCCCAGGTTCCAAAAACATTGTTGATAAGTGTAAATTTATATTTAAATCACGTTGATATTTTAAAGACATATAATTGTTTAAACCACACTTTATGCAAGTGGCCGATGCGCCAGGTTTTTTCTTTACAAAAATATTGCCAAGCTTTTGATCCACTTAGTATCAACATAGTATTGTTATTATGAGTCGTAAAATAATTAAATAATTACTAAATTAGATTCAACACATTACCAAGAAAAAAATACGTAGGAATAAAAACTCTAAAATAGAATAAGTTTATACACCCTTGATAACAGTTATTTTAATACAGAAAATATTTAATTTTTCAATAATACAATACAGCAAAAATTTTACAATTATTTGAAATTATAACAATCAAACAAAACATATGGCTTTCGACGTTTAAAATCAAGAAACATTTTTAAACTCTTTTTTTATCATGACAGGAAAAAAGAAGACTGCTTTTTTAAAAAGTTTTGAGAAAACACTTGTTAAAAAACTTCGTTTTATTGATGAAATCCCGGCATATATTAGCCATTACCCGGGATATCCCGCTGTCACTTTCACCTCCGGGATCCCGTTGGAGAAACCCTAATCATGTTACCAAGGATGTTTTACAGTGTTATTGTAATCATAATGTAATTTCCTTTATCTCCGATTGCCTGTATATCCGTTTCTGAAGCCTTACACGCAAATGAAGTTTTTAAAAACCAAAAATCTAAAGTTTTCAGATAGCAACTTTTTTTTTCTCAAATATAATTTAAAATTAACTTTCTATTTAATTAAATACCGGAGACCAAATTTCCATATTTAAAATTCCCAGATATTGTCAACAAAAATAAGACAACATTAGAGCAATTTAAGAATGAATCAAAGCGATTACTAATGTTCAAGGATCTTAATATATCGGACTTTAAATGTTTCTTTTAATGTAAGCTCAATCAAGTAAAAACAGTTTTATTTATATCAATGAAACTTAAATGATGATGTTAAAAATTCATCTAATGTAGGAAAAGGAAATGTTTAAGTTTTTTCTAAAACCAGTTTTTTGAATAAACTGCGGTTTTCAATGTTTTAATAACCGGTTTTCTAGTGTATTTTTTTATTATATATAATTCAGGCAAACAACAGCAGCAAAAACATAAATATAAATAGCAACAATGTCATCTACGTACATTGAATACAATTGAGCAGCAAACAAATAAGTCTTTTTAATGGTTAATTTTACGTTTCTTAAGACAATAAGCATTAAAAAACATAAAGCATTAAGTGTTTTATCATTTAACCTTGACCTTAGTTTAGTGACAAATAAACCACTTGCAGAAAATGACCTTCAGCCTCCACACTTGTTACTTGGATTGAACTTGGCCATCTATAGACTCGCTTCCCTTTTGCTCAAATAATCAGTTAAACAAATCAACAAAATTGATGCAGTAGTAGAAATTGCATTTCTCTTTGCATGGAATTTTTGAAAATTTCATGAGCTGCTCCATTAATGAAATCAGGATTATTCAGATATATAACTAAGTTTACTAATAAAGCATTCCTCCTCTTAGTGACTCTTTCAGTAAACGAGTCAACTAGCTCTTGATTAACGGTGTTTTCCTGGCTTTTTAGCTGCTTGAAAATTAACTTCAGAATGCCATCAGATGAGAGCGAGCTCGAATCTCTTCTGCAAGTGCTTCAGCACCAACCTTGATTGGTTCTAAAGCATTTACTAGATTTTGTAAGGTAGTAAATTTAGACTTAGAAGTCATAATATTGCTTGATAACTCAATCAGTGAAATTTAAATACATTTCTTAAGAGTAACAAATCTTGAAATCATATCTAGTAAGCTGTTCCAACGTGTCTTAGAGTTTAAGATTAGCTGCCGCTCCTTTCCAGACTCAGACTGGACATGCTTTTGCAGAATCATGTTATATTTAACTGGAGACTTTCGAAACAATCTAACACTTTTTCTGATCTTGTTGATGAGTTCAGTGACATCCTCGCTGATCATTGGAAGAGCTGATGCACCTGCTTCTGCTGAAACTTCTAATCCTCCTTTCTCATCGCTGTTATCATCTTCTTGTTCTTCTTCTAGAATAGTGACTTGCTCAGGTGTGTCATTATCGTCTTTCCTACATTGCTTATATAGAACATCACAGACAGCCAAGCGGATTCTATGTGCGAGGCAGAGCTGATGGTCTGGTAAAATTGAGCTACCAAATTTTTTTTTACAGCAGCTCCGTCTCTGGTTACTGCAACAATATCAAAGGCAAAACGTAGCCCAAATTCTTTCAGTTTCTCGTCAACAGATACACAACATTTCTCTGCTACATTAGACCCATGTACCCCGATCATTCCAAGGTTCTAATAATCACCTTCCATATGAATATTTATGTTCATATATTTTCTGTTTCTGGATGAAGTATACTCATCAAGGGTTAAGCTAAATTTGTGACCAACAAGCTTCTATTCGGCTGATATGTTTTCTTGATATCTTCAAAATGTTTCATCAGCAGAGCCTTAATCGATTTAGGATCTTTGGGCAATTTATATCTTTTTGTCTCTAGAGCTGTTTTCAAAAGTTGACTAGTTGAGAAAAAACGAAAGGGCAGCCCATCACATAAAATAAGCTCAGCCAAAACAACATCAACAGGATCCTTTGTCTTAAAAAATGAATCAATGAGTTTGATGACTTTAAGTTTCCACTCAGGAGTAACAATAGCAGCACGTGATGTTGTGCTTTGTCGACAGGTGGTTCCTCGTGGAGCTTGTGGTTCCTCCTTTGCACTTAATTTCTTGGTCGCAGAGCTTGCACTTGGCCAGTTCAAGTTCTTTTGAGTGCAAAAAGTGCTTCCAAACTGGTGTGTTATCCTTGTGAACTTCAGAAAACAACATTTTCGTTTTTGTGAAAATTTATTTCACTTTTATACATCACAAATTGCAGTAACTTACTGTTAAAGTTCAAGTGGAAGCAAATTGAATGTTTTCATTTATTTTTTTGAGCAACTACACATCAAGAAAAGTGTTTTAAAATTTCCAAATAACCAAGTAAATTTTGTACAAAAGATATATATCAAAAAACCGGTTTTGAAAATAACATTTTCGGTTTTCGATTTCCGAAAATTTTACGGTTTCCGGAAACCGGAAATCATTTTTCCCTAATCTAGTGATTATGTTAATTATGAAATTTTATAAAAGAAAAAAATTTTTTTAATTTAAAAACCTTTGTTTATGTTTTTCTTAAATATTTAAGCGGTTGTAAACATTTTAACACTTCTTAATTATTTGTTATTCTGTACTTCTTTACACTCTTAATTATTTTCAGTTTTATTTCTGATTTATGTTTATATATATATATATATATATATATATATATATATATATATATATATATATATTTATATATATATATATATATATATATATATATATATATATATATATATATATATATACATATATATATATATATATATATATATATATATATATATATATATATATATATATATATATATATATATATATATATATATATATATATATATATATATATATATAATGTATATATATATATAAACATAAATCAAAAATATAATATGTTCAATATATATATATATATATATATATATATATATATATATATATATATATATATATATATATATATATATATATTACGGTATGTAGAATCTTTTTTTATATGGGGCTCGGCGAAAAGACAAAATGTGACTTTCTTCTTGCTCCAGTCATTAATTTCGATACATGTATATGCAATGTAAACATTGTTAAACGGCAAAATAAATTACACAAACAAACAGACAAACAAAAAAAGGCCATCTGTAAGCAGATTTTAAAGTTATTTATGCCATCTGTAAGCAGATTTTAAAGTTATTTATGCCATCTGTAAGCAGATTTTAAAGTTATTTATGCCATCTGTAAGCAGATTTTAAAGTTATTTATGCCATCTGTAAGCAGATTTTAAAGTTATTTCTATAATGAGGTATAAAAATGGTAAGCTTGCTTGTCCTGACTATAATCCGAACTGAAATCATTATTCTGTTTGCGATAAAAACAATACTGATAAGTTTATAATACACAAGTTATAAGACCCAAGTTTCTGGTAGTACCACGCACGACTTATTTCTCCGCGCAGCGGACTTCTTCGTTGAGCCTCCTTGACTGTAGTGGCCTTCTTGGCTTTGGAGAGGTGAATTAAAATAAAAGAACAAATTTTGAACGGAAACTGGGATCTAATACTTTTACTCCCCATTAGTACTAAAATCTAACTTTGGAAATTCAAATGTATTTTCTTTCTGCAATATATTGCTTTTAGTATGATCTTATATCATTGCAAGTTTTTATATTATATACTTTTTTTTAGTTATTTTTTGTTGTAAATGACTTTTTATTTGAGCATATCTTTTAAGTATTTTTTATTATTTGTTTATTTTTTTAGCTCCGCTTCTTATTCTTTTTCTGAATTTTATAGTTTTTAACAACAAGCTAGCTAGAGTCTTTTTGTTTTATCAATGCTATTAAAGTGTAAAACAAACATGCTATTAAAAAATAAAAAATCTTTAGCTGCAAAGCATATCTACAACAACAACACAGCAAAAACAACAACAACAACAACAACAACAACAACAACAACAACAACAACAACAACAACAACAATAGCAATAACAACAATAATAACAACAGCAACAATTAGAACACACTTTTGTTGTTGTTGTTGTTGTTGTTGTTGTTGTTGTTGCTGTTGTTGTTGTTGCTGTTGTTGTTGTTGTTGTTACTGCTGTTGTTGTTTTTATTTTTTTTTATTTTTTTTTGTTGCTATTTTATTTAAAGCCTCAAGTCTATATTGCTAAACTCCGCCTATCAGTAGGAAATATTCACATATGCTTAAGAGAAATAAAATATGAATAAAATCTTAATACTCAACATAATTCGCTGCTGGAGGTAGCCAGAGTTTTTTTTGCTACTGTAGAGTACCCAAAAATATTTAATAGAAGCTTAGCAATAAATTCTCGACGGATTATTGTTTAATTGTGTTGAATAAGAAGTATTTTAGTGTAGCGTTCTAATTTGTTGTTTTGTTGTTTTGTTTTGATTCTCATATTTGTAAAATAAGATATCGAAAGTAAAATTTAAAAATTGAAAACTTGAAAAGTTAAAAGTTAAGAAACAACCAAAATTTCTTCATTGATTTCAATTGAAGACTGAAGGTCATTGAGTTGTTTAAAAATTAATAAAAAGTTGACTAAAAGTTAAATGATATTAAATTACGTTAAAAATAATACTTTAAATGGTTGAGGTTCCTTTTCAGTAGTGTAGTGTCATTCTATGATCGTAAGATTACTTTGTGACACAGTAAAATTTAAAAGCACCTTGACCTCCTTAACTGACGTGCTTTCTTATTTTAAATTATTATTTAAAAGACAATACAATATACAATGCAAATTTTGGTAATCTTGATAGTTACATAATAGTTGCAAATATCTGCATCCACATTATCTGCAATGCGCACGTTATCTGCAATGAGCTTTCTCCTCGAAATATTGCGTAATAAAACTTATCTTTAATTTAAAAAAAGTTAATGATTATTGAGATTTTAAAAATTTAAAATCTCAATAATCATTAATATATATATATATATATATATATATATATATATATATATATATATATATATATATATATATATATATATATATATATATATATACCTTTAGCATATATGCTAAAAAAGGTATATAAATAAAATAAGACTATTTGTTATATTTTGTGTAGTATGTGTGTTGTGTGTATATGTGGTATGTGTGGTGTGTATAGCAAAATTTTATTATCTATTTTGATTGTTACCTTAGTTATTTCAGAGTATAAAATACAGCCGATAAATGGTCAGTTTTATAAACATAACCAGAGACTATTTGACAAGAGGCACTAAAGATGATTGACGTAACATAACATGTTGTACAATAGCTAGTTTTTGCATATTTATAAAAACTAATTTTTCATGTGTTTTCAGATTAGGTCTTTAAACGTTATTATACAAAGTGGCGACTTGCCTCCAGTGAACATTTAATTTATTTTTACAATATGGTAATCCACTATTGTCACCAAAAAATATATATGCATACATATATATATATATATATATATATATATATATATATATATATATATATATATATATATATATATATATATATATATATATACATATA
Source organism: Hydra vulgaris (assembly GCF_038396675.1). NCBI lineage: Eukaryota > Metazoa > Cnidaria > Hydrozoa > Anthoathecata > Hydridae > Hydra > Hydra vulgaris. Next base: position 29,033,291 of record NC_088932.1, on the reverse strand, counting down.
CATATATACGTATATATTTGTATACGCAAAGGCGATTCTACAAAAAAAGTGAAAGGGGAGGGTGAATTCTTAAATTGTACCGACTGGCTCCTCAAAAAAAAGGTCCTCAAAACTACAAAACTACACCCTCCCCCGTTAAATGGCTTCTATGTATACGAATATATATACAACTATGTGTATATATATATATATATAATATATATATATATATATATATATATATATATATATATATATATATATATATATATATATATATATATATATATATATATATATATATATATAACTGGTGATGCGGAAGTTATCGGGCAAAATAAAAACGTCAATAACTTATTTATAAATAAAAAAACTACTTTTATATCTTTTATAAATAAAGCATTTAGCTTTTAATAAAAATATATTATTTTTTATATGAAAAAACATCACCATCTGCAATTGATCTCAATTTTGCTCTGACGCCTTTCATATGCGACTGTAAAAAGTTTAAATCAATTTCTTGTAGTTTTAGTTTAATGCGATCAATCAAAACTTGCTCTGTTGAAGCTTGCCAATCTCCCTCGTAAACCTTCTGTGCCAAATGTCCCCAAAAATTTTCAATTGGTCGTGCTTGAGGCACATTTGGGGGATTGGATTCTTAATCAACGTAATAGACATATTGGTCCATCCAATTTAGAGAATCTTTAGAATAATGAAAACTTGCTAAATCTGGCCAAAATAAATAGTTAAAGTCTCCATAATACTTGTGAATAAATGGAAGAATTGTTTTTCTAAACATTCATTAATATAAATTGATGAATTCATCGCTACAGCCTTGGAAGTGCGAAACAATGGCTCGGACATACCACGGTCAGATATGGCTATCCACATTAATAATTTTTTTGGAAATTTTTCTTTTCCTATAAAACGAACACTTTTTGGGCATGTCTTTTTGTTGTTTGTGTAGTATCCAGAATTTCCAGGCATGTTGTCCCCTGCAAAACAAAAGTATTTTTCGTCATCGATGACTAGAAGCGATTTTTTGTTATAGAGTTGGTTAACTTGTTTCCTGCTTCTTTTCTTTGTATTTATTTGTTGTTCTATAATGTATTTTGGAGTCTTTTCACGTTTTCTATATTTAATATTCATTTTTTTTAACTGACGACCAATTGTCGATTGATTTACACCGAATTTAATATCTATTTTTCTCTGACTGACCTCTTTTCGATTGTTGACAAGTCTCGTTAATTCGGCTTTCTTTTCTCTAGTCCAGGATGTCGGACGACCAGGGTGCTTTCTATCAGAAATCGATTGAACAGTTTTAAGTCTTTTTAGGTTATCATATATTGTACTTCGAGCAAATCCTTCCTTTTCAAAATGATTTACAATTTATTTATTTTTATATTAGGTTTATTTACAAAAAATATTTTTAGTCGCTTTCATTTTAAATAATTGTGTTTCAAATAATAAAGTTTATATTTTATAGAACGTTTATGCCTACGCATAAAACCACAAAAACTAATTATTATGCTCGAATAATGAAATTAGGATTTGTCCGATAACTTCCGCATCACCCGTTATACATATAATGATATATATATATGATATAATTATATTATTGTAATGATATTACTCTCTCAATATAAATATATGCATATATCTCCTTTTATTTCATTTTTATTATATTTTTATTATAAATATATAATCGTTTTTTTGCAACTGCAGCTGCCTTTTTTCTCTTTTTGCAACTGCAGATAATGTAAGCATTTTAGCAATTACTAATTACTTCTTTGTATATTTACTCCAATATAATATAATATTTATAAATTAAGGTTTTATAAAAATGGGGCCCGGTGATAAGACAGAATTATGTTTTCCTCTTGCTTCAGCTTCATTTATGTAGTGGGGTACTTTTATGTACTTTATAAAGTACGTTTAAACGTTATAATTATTATTATATTAACCCAGAAGGTTACATAGGAAGTCCATTTATCAGTGAAGAGAGAAAACACATTAGCCCAAGGACCATCACAAAGAAAATCACGAAATGAATCCCAAGATAATATTAAGTAGTACAATGGTGATTCAGTAGAATGTATTTTATTAGTTAAGAATACTTTAACTTATTAATAAAATAGAATAACTTTCAATAAACCATTTCACTTCTCTGTATAAACTTTTTAGCATATTATTTTGAATCAGCCAAAACCAAAAATTGCACAAATAAACATTAAGTACTTTTAACAAAATATTTCATTGAAAATTCATGGAAATAAATATTCACGTCTCAAAGTAGAAAGAATGAAAAAAAAATGAATAACTGCTTTTAGTCAAACATAAACTTGCAGCTGCCATTTTTATTGTTGATAACAAAAAAAAGTAGCAGAAAAAAAAACAACAACGTAGAAATCAAAAGGTTTTAAATAATTTATTAAATAAATTCAAGTTTAGTCAAACTTTTTGTAACAACGCAATATATTACAGCAAAGTATAGCAAAAGCAGCGATCATTGTAGAGTTAAAAAGTTGCAAATATTGACCTGCTCTAATATGCATAATCAATGTAAAATTTGAAAATTATATTGAGGAATGGTTGCAAACCCGGAAATTCAGTATTCAGTATTCAGTAGTATGAGAAACAAATTCAGTTAATTGTCACTCTTCTTTACCTTCTACTAAAGTTTCAATTTTAGAGTTTTTAGTTTTTTACTCCCCGTATGCGAAAAAATGTATACAACTAATTATGCTATAGCAATGGAACATAACTATAGCAGGCTAACAACCTTCTTTAGATATGCTTAAAAAAGTAATAAACAAATATCATGTAACTAATGACAACAAGCTGCTACACTAGCTAAGACAGTGTACAAAGTATTCTGACTAATTTTTTTGAGAAATATCTCCGAAGTATTTAATTCATTTTTTAAGGAACAACAACAATCAATAAACAATGTAAAAATTTAAATAATCAAAATATAAACTATTTTTAATACTTTGATGTTTAAGGTTTGAACAGTTTTATATAAGTTCTTGTCATAATTACAAGTTGAAAAGAATAGATTTGTTTTTAAGGTTTCCCCGCTATTCAAAGTATTACTGTCCTAAAAGAAAATTTACCATTTTATATTTTAAAAAGTTCCCCCTCTATTCAAAGGTTTACGGTACTAAAATAAAAATATTTCTGGGTCTTTTTATCTTGCGATAAAATAAATTAAACCTCACCATTAAAAACACAAAGAAATATCCTTAAACGATTACAAATTTTTTTATAACAAAGACTTGATTTTTGAAAGAGCAAACTCGTTCATATTACAATAATATCAAAAAGGTTTAAGGATTACAAAATTTATCAAAATTGTTTAAAAGATCACAAAATAAATTTTTTTTAATGTTTTTTTTTTTTAATTAAACTAGTTACAGTATATTAAATTTATGACATTTTCTAAAAAAACATTTTTAGAAAATGTCATAAATTTAATATACTGTATACATTTTTAATGATCATTATCTGTAAGCAGCCTAATGTTTGAAGAGCCAGCGATTCTGATTTATAAATTAAAGTTTCAAATTAATGTATAGTAAATCAATTTTATAATTCTTTTAATTTTTATATTTTAATCGCTTAACAACCTCTAAACATATGTTTAATGGACAAACAAGCATTTAACATAATAGATTCATAAAATCCTAACTTGAACAGTGACGGATCCAGGGGGAATGCATCCCCCTTCCCCATCTAGATTCTAAAATATCTTAGAAATGGAGGACCTTTATTTTTTTGGGAAATGCTACAAAATACAAAAAGTATTTCAACATCCCCCACACCACCCCTTTCCCCACTACAACCACCACCATCACTACCACCACCACCGCCACCACCACTACCACCACCAAACATTCCTGGATCCGTCACTGAACTTGAACAATACAACCGTAAAAAGGTTTAACTCTTTTTTGCCTATATTTTAAGTATCAATTGGTTAAGTAACTGACCACATTTTTGTCAATGACCTTTTATTTTATTTTACTATTTTTTTAAAATATTTTAATTTTCTACATTATAATTTTTTTACTTTTGTTTTAAATGCCATTGTATATTAGGCACATATAGAAACTCGGTAAAGATTGTATAGAAATCTTCTGCTTAGGTTTCTATACAATCTTTACCGAGTGCTCAAATTGCATCAAATACGTGTTTTCTAGAAATAAAACTAAAAAGTGTTAAACAAATTGCATTCTAAAATTAAGTTGCAAAACAATACTCTTTTAAACGAAATTTTTGTTATACAAACCCTCTAAAATTTGAAATGTTCTTCAAGTTGCTTATTTATGGCATTTTACTTTTACCCCAGCTAATTATGTTTCGCGAAGTCAAATTAGCTTCAAACGAAGTTTTTAATTATACTGCTGTTTTAAAAAAATACAAAATTTTCTCCAAAGTATCAACATTATGTTTTTATTTGTATTTTTAGTTTTACTTTTTATAGATTTTCTAATTTTTTGATCTTTATATAAAAAAGTTTTATATAATTGCAGAAAGTAATAGTTTTTAAATAGATAAAAGCCATTGACTCCTTATTAGGGTAAAAGATTACTATCTATGTCCAACAACATCTGTGAAGTAGTCCACGATCATCTGTACATTTTTGTTCAAGATCACCTGTATTTTTCTTTTACTCTAATGACATCTGTCCAATATAATCTGAAAATTTAATTCCCTAACAACATCTTTAGAAAGATGTAACTACATCTGGTAAGATGTAATTACATCTTACCAGATAGAAAAAAATCCTATATGTAACTAAATCTGGTTAAAAATTTCTATATGTAATAACATCTAGTTAAAATAATGCATTATTAGTTAGTTCATCTTAAAAATAACTTCATCTTAAAATTTACAAATGTAGTTGCACAGATATTATTACACTTTAATAATTTAAAAGATGTAACTACATCTGTAGAACCCACAGATGTAGTTTCAAAAACATTATTACACTTTGATCATTTAAAAAGTATAACTACATCTATAGACTCCACAGATGTAATTGCACAGATGTTGTTACACTTTGATAATTTAAAAGATGTAACTACATCTGTAGAACCCACAGATGTAGTTTCAAAAATATTATTACACTTTGATAATTTAAAAGATGTAACTACATCTTCAGAACCCACAGATGTAGTTTCAAAAACGTTATTACACTTTGATAATTTAAAAGATGTAACTACATCTGTAATGTTCATTTAATTTTTGCACAGATATTATTAGACACCAATGAAATTTCAGATGTTGTTGGACAGTTATTATTAGACATCAATGAAATTTCTGATGTTGTTGGACAGATGTTATTATACCTCATTATAATTATGGATGTTGTTGGACAGATGTTATTAGACATGGCAAAAACTTATGTTGTTACCCTGACCTCATATTAGTGGCAAATTCAGTTTCTTATACTTTTAGGTATTGCAATTTGTAAAAAACTATGTTTTTGTAAGCAACAAAGTGATACCGGCAAAAAATAGTATGGAACTCGTAAATTAATATTTAATCTATTTAATTGTAAATATGAACTTATATTACGTAATATTTACTTGTGTATTGTTGTTTAAATCTCCACAGTATATAAAATCATTATAAAAAGTTGATAAAACATATTTTGTACTATTCTCAATAAGACTAATATTCATCGATAAATTTTAAGTTTCATAATATAATCTCTCAGCGTTCAAAAATTATGACGGTATAAAATTTCTAACCCGCTTAAATAGAGAACTTTAGATGGTGATATTTTTTAACACTGAAAGATTATACTATGAATTTTAGAATTTAATGATGAATATAAGTGTGATTGAGAATAGTACAAAAAAATGTTTTATCAACTTGTTGCTCTCACATTTAGGGAAGGCGGCGAAAGTTTTAGAGCTTTTTTTTTTGCCAGGCTCCATTCATAGCAATTTTTCGCAAAGCATCCTTATTTGACACAAGTATAAACATATAAATATTTAGAGTTTGCTCAATGTCTGGAAGTTAGTCATCTAAAAGGAAAAAAAATGCTGGATCCGCCCCTGATATATATATATATATATATATATATATATATATATATATATATATATATATATATATATATATATATATATATATATAATTGTTTAGGAAGAAATGCACAAACGCTATCGAAAATATGGGAAATAATTAACTATCAGTTAGTGGTAAAAGAAATAAAGTTAAATTTACGCAAACGTTAAGCTATATACAATGAATTTACAAAACTAAAACTTAAACTTACGCATAAAATCTAAACCTAAACGCAACTAGTCATTTAGACAGGATGGAAATACTAGTAATATATCCATAAAGTGGATTAAGCATCAATAAAGTGGATAGCATCAATAAAGTGGATAGCATCAATAAAGTGGATAGCATCAATAAATGTATGTATGAAATTAGTAAATTGATTAAAGCGCAAAAAAATAAGTATCTCATAGAACGTCGTAATACAACTGCTAAACATTTCCAAAATAAAATATCGAGCTTAACCGAAGAAATATACAATTAAAGATTGACACAAATCATGTAATTGCAAATTATAAAAAAACATTTTATTGGGATAAAAATTTCTTTATTTGGAAACCTTTTCCAACAAACTAGCAAAATACTGCTTGATAAAGTGTGTAGATGTTTTAAACCATTTATTAAATTATATTGGATTAGCCTGCATTTTATGATTGACATTTTCATTCTTTACCAGTCTTTAATTACAAAAGTTACGCAAACCATAAAAAAATAAAGATACTCTAATAAACAATTTTTTAACTTGTTAGTTGTCTTTATGAAGAAGAGGTTTATGAAAAAGAGGTTTGTACATTGTCCTACAGTCATTTCATTTTTACCACTTAGCAGAACAGCTAAATGTAAACATAGTTTGTTGTTATTTACATAATTTTTAGCCCAAATAATGCATTAGTGCTGTCATAAAGTTGGCATGTGCGCAAATTTAGGTATGCACCAGAAATCAAGAAGAAAGAAAGTGTAAACATAATATGGATTCTTTCCCATGATATAAATTTTTTTATTTCAAAAAAACTTAAATTTTTGTGTTCATAAAATAACAAAACCATTCATGCGATCAAGTTAGTGAATTAACTTTGAATTGTGAAATTTGAAAGTGAATTAATTTAAGTTCGTTAAACCTAATGAAACGAATTTTGCCATCGTCTCAGCAATCATTCATCAGTCAATCAGCAATCAGCCATCATCTCAGCAATCAGCCATCATCTCAGCAATCAGCCATCATCTCAGCAATCAGCCGTCATCTTTACAATTTTTATGCTAGATTTTATTTTTAAAGTTTTTAAAAACAATTATTTTTTATATAAAGAAAAACTACTTTTTTATTTGAAAGTAATTTTTGTATACTAAATCATGATCAAGAACCACAGTTAGGGATAAGAAATAATCACTGCCCCAGTGATTATTTCTTATCCAAAGAAAGTCAATCTATTTTATTTATCTGTGTGATCTTTTTTCATATTGCAGAGTATTATAAAATCTTTTTTCATATTGCAGAGTATTATAAAATCTTTTTTCATATTGTAGAGTGTTATAAAATCTTCTGACAATCTTTTTTTTTCTAGATGTTTAACTTTTAATGTTTTTAGCAAATGCAACATTTACTATATTTATGTTTAATGAGGAATGAGATAGATGATAAGGAATAAGGTAGAGAATAAGGAATAAGGTAGATAATAGAGACTAAGGTAGATAATAAGGAATAAGGTAGATAGTAAGGAATATGATAAGGTTCAAGTGAAAAAAAGAGTGTTCACAAAACATAATTATAAACCTAATTTTTGCCTTAATTCTATGAATAGGATATAAACTAAATTAGTTTTAATATAAACTTTCTAAAAGTAGTTTATATCAAATTTGTAAAACATTTTCTTTACAAGTACCTTGGTAACAAGTACCAAGGTAACAACGCAACAGTTGTTATATCTATTAAAGTTTTATGTATGGAGAAAAAATATTGAAACTCTTTTTATTTATTCATAGTGAATTATGCAAATACATTTCTACACTGAGAAAGTTACGTTTTTATCGCCGCAAAAACCACCTAATTCTTACAATTAATTTTGCAGATTTTCTTACTCAAAATCTTTTTTATTGAAATGAAAATATCAAATATAAAGGAACTCGATGTATTTAACGTTTTATATTTTTAAAAACGGTCACCAGGTTTCAAAGTAAAGATATTTTTTAAAAAAGTTTCTTACTAGACTTCTGATCCAAAGGTCGGATTTCAAATCTTTTTAAGTCATAAAAATGTCATTTGTAAGATTGAAAACGGGGAATTCGCCTCATTTAATGTTATTTCCAAGATTGAGCTTCAAGATAAGACCATTTGGTTTTCTAAGAACATCTTTTATACTAATTAAAAAATAATAATAAAATAAATATACTCTAAGAAATAATAAATTCTTTAATTTTTTTTTTTTTTGAATTGATTAAATCTAAGTTATTTTCCTTTATATCTATTATTCTCGTGGAAATAAAATTATTAAGTTTTTTACTTTCACATCTTTTTCTTAAAAGCAATCTAGAATTATAAAACTTCACATAAGAAAACTTTTTAATTAAAAGTATTTTATTGCGAATTTTTTATTATTTATTTTCTCATTTGTTTTTACTGTTTAATATAATTTTTGTTAACTTTTATATAGCTTTGGCGACAAGATCGTTGCGATTTTCTTTATTTAATTTTAGAGGCGTTATTACTGTAGAGCATTTGGACCCATCTGCTCCAGGTGCTCGAGCGTGAACAAGGAAAATTACTAGATACGTATAATTTTAATAAAGATACTTCTACGAACAAAGTTTAACTTTTTAATAAAAAATTATCAATAAAATCTAAAATGAGTTCATACATTTCCATATCTGTTATAATCATATGTTCACGAAAGGAAACCAAGGCGCCTAAAATGAGCTCTTAACGGTTTTTATAATCTACAGACGCAACCAAGATATTTCACTTGATATAGAGTGTAATTATTTTCTTTTTTCTTTTAAAACTTATTTTAATTTTATCTTCGGAAAAATCTTTTACCCACAAACATGATTTTTCAAATTTTATTAACTTTTGAAAAGTTGACTTTTTTTATAAAACTATGTTTCAAAATAAACGTAATGAAACTTAAGTTTACGTTTATTGCAACTAATAATATTATACTCAAAATATTACATTTACCGAGTGAGTGTAAAAATTACCATTTTCTTCACTACTTCCCAGTTCTCTTTATGCTATGAATTTTATTTTTTTACTTTAACACTCACAAGCCACAAAAAAATGAAAAAAAAAAAATTATTTATTTTAGGTGTCCCAAGCAGAGGCGAGTTTACGGGGGAGGGAGGTCATTTTTCAGTTATAGTCGGTTTTTTTACGAATTTAGTCAGCTAATACCCGTATTTGACACAATTCAATCGGTAAGTTTTAATTTTGAGGACCTTTTTTTTCTTTTTTTAAGAAGTCAGTCGGTACTTTTTAGGGATTCACCCCCTTCCTTATTTTATTCGTAGAATCGCCTGTAAGTATTTCCGATAGTGCAACGAGAGTTCTATATTTTCAGTTTTTCAAAAAAAAAAAGTCAAAGTGGCTTAAGTTTCTGCTTATTAAATTACGAACGAATGTAGAGTAATTTATACCATGTAGAATAATTTATACTATGTAGAATAATTTATACTATGTAGAATAATTTATACAGCACAGTATAAAAAGGTTCTACCGTACTTTAATAAGCAGAAACTTAAGTTACTAAAAAAGTTTTTTTGTAATGAAACCTACACCTAAAATATAAAACTCTGTACTTTGAAACTGTGTAATTTGATACTTTTTTTGTTTGTTTTGCTATTAAGGTGCTCCCAGAAATCCGTACGGTTTTATGACAGCACTGCAAAACAACATTTAACCAGAAAGTTCATTCTTCCTTCTTTACCAATGTTGCTTATTGGGCTGGAGCCGGCGTCGAACCCGGGTCTATCTACTGCGATACGGCTGCTGTTGTGAGAGTTCTACCTATATTCTAAACTTTGATGCTGTTTTTAACAGTATCAAATACAATATTGTGTTATTTAATTATTTTGAAGAGGAATAGATATAAAAATTTGTTGCATTAAAAAAACTTTACTTTACTAAAGTTTTTTTTACTTTACTAAAGTTTTTTTGATCCAACAAATTTTTATATCAATCCATCTTCAAAGCAATTAAATAATGCATTATTGTATTTGATATTTATTAAAATTGATTATTCCTAGCATTGTAAAACTGATCATTCCTAGTTTTTTAAAACCAAAATAGGTTTTTTGCAGATTGGTGACTACACAAACAACTAATGTTAAAAACAATCAATTTTTCTAAAAAATAATTAGAGTATATTATTTTTAAATTGCAATGCTTGGTTACTTCCTCAAAAGACTTTTTGACTAACGACTTGAAGTTTAACCACAAAACAAAACTGCCAAGTGGTCACTTTGTCACGTGACTATTACAACTAAAAATAGGTTTTACAAATTTAAATAATTCATCTGGAACTCCTTTAAATAGTTCATTTAGTTCGTCTTTTTCATCTAGTATTTCTTTAAAACATTTTCTAATTAAAAGGATAAAAACTTGTATCAATTTAGATTTAAATTTTATTAGATAAAATTTTAATCAAGTTTCAATGTAAAAAGTGCAATTGCAGAGGGTTAAAAATTGTTACATATTTTTTCTTAATTTCTTATGCACTAATAATTACTTTTTTTATTTAGTTTTTAAAACGTTAAGGAGCACTTTTATGTACTTAAGAACTCCTTATATGTACTTAAGAATGGGATGCAGCGTTTTTTGATGTTTGAGCTACTTCTAGACATGGATTAAACTCCTAAAATTATTATTTGAACGGCCCAATTGGGGTAATTTTAAATACGAGATAATGTTTTAATTTTTAAGGCTAGATTAATACATACATATAAGAAAAAGTTCTGGTAAAGATCACTGATAATAGGAAGTTTATTTTGTGTAGAAATATGTTTCAACTCTGTTCACGTAAAATAGTTTAAAATCTAGTATTTTTTTTATGACAGTACTTACAAACATACTTTACATAAAAACAGAACATTAGTTATAAATCATCAAAAATACATTCTGCATATCAAGTTGGTGTTTCAATGTTAGTCCACAACAACTGGAGGTTACTGTGGACCACAACAACTGGAGGTTTCTTTTCTTATCATATTTTATCCACACTATGAAATTAATCCTAATGCTACATAAGTCTGATGGTGTTAATAAAGCAGTTGCAAAACCTTGGGATAAGCTACAAGTTTTACCAAAAAGTTTCAGGTATTTTCTTTTATATATAGGGAAAAGTTGCCTTAATTGGAACAGCGCCTTAATTGGAACACAACATTTATTTTTGAAAAAAAATGAATTATGGCTTTATTTTACATTTTTCTAGTAAAACGTCTTATTTTCCACGTTTTAACTCATTTTGAAAGTTATTTCTCAAAAAATGCATGTGCACCAATGATTTAAAGTTTTTTTGCGTCATTTTTTTTTTCGGTGATCTCATTTTGTGTATACACTATATTGATTGCGCTGGGTAAACAATACTGCTATAAGTAATAAGATTTTTTGTGTTTAATTCGGTGGGATTTAAAATGCAAAATAACAATATAAACTTATCTTTTAATTACTGCAAGCATGATCTTGCCGTGATCTTGCCGTGATCTTGCAGTGATATAACAAAATAGTCAAAGCTTCCTTGATTAGAACTATTAAGTTTTCCTTACTTAATCAGTAATAAAATCAAAGGGTAGAAGAAATAATTTAGGCGCAATTTAAAAATACTTAGTAACAACCTTTAACCTTAAAAATAATACTTTATTTAGTGACAACAGTTAAAGCTATTATACAATTTTTTGTTTGTAGAATTTCAGTTTGCCAGGGTAATATTAATCCTGTTATAAGTTTTGATTAAACTGTAAAAATTTTCACTTTTATTTTATGTTGTCTTAAATTTTCACATGAATTTTTAATCAAGCATTTTTATTCAATTTTTATTTTTAATCAATTTTTGTGGATTTTACTGTTGTTGTTTTTTTTTTTGTTTTTTTTAAAAAAAAAAAAAAAACCCTGTTCTGATTACTGAATCAAAGTGTTCCAATTTAGGGAACCAGTTGCCTTGATTGGAACAAAATGGGATCTAATCAAAAAAAAGTTCATTTCTAATAACAGTGCAATCAATAGAATCAAATTATGGTTAAAAGTATAGTAGGGTTTGTTTGTTTTTATTAATCAAATTGTATTGTTTGTATTAATCAAATCATCAATATTTTTTCCTTAAGTGTTCCAATTAAGGTAACTCTTCTCTATATTATAAATATGGTTAAATTTAAAGACTTATTTAAAAATCAATCACTGAAATGTAAAATTATATATATATATATATATATATATATATATATATATATATATATATATATATATATATATATATATATATATATATATATATATATATATATATATATATATATATATATATATATATATATATATATATATATATATATATATATATATATATATATATATATATATATAGTTTTGCTTCATAATTTATTGTAAAAGCAATGCTATAGTCTTTTTTTTTCAAGAGGTTAAATATTTTTCATACACATAGGTTTCAAAGTAAAGGGGCACAACCGTCAGTATCTAAAAAAAGTCCTCTATATCTAGAAATTTCTTTGTTAAAAAATAAAAAATCTTAAATTAATAAAAATGGCCCTGTAATTTTTATCTCATTTTTATAGCATTCTTGTAAAAAATAAAAATAAATTTTTTCTGACGTAGTCAGCAAAAGAAACTTAAAATAACATAAAAGTTACAATTTAGACAATTCGCGAGGTTATAATTGTTTTGTTTTATCTACTTTTTTTGAAAAATTTGAGTTACTGTTTATGTTATGTACATCAAAATAATGTTTTTATACAAATTGAAACCTAAGTTATAATCAAAAAACTTGCGGAGAAAACATAAGTAATAAAAAACTTTTCATACGCTGTCTCATAATTGAACCTGTCATTTCGAAAAGAGCATAAGTCCAAAACCTTTAACAGCTAGTTTATAAGTTCTAATTAAAAATTTCTGTATGATTTATGTTTTTTTTATAAAAAATAAAAAATACATAGTTTATATACGTTCTTTATTCATCTACTTCTATGTTTAATTTCTTTAGCAACCTAGACATTATTTTAATAAAAATCATATTTTTGTTGATTTTGAAAAGTTTTAGTAAATAGACTTGTGCCCTTTTCGAAATGACAAGTTCGATTAAGTTATTAAACACTTTTTAAGTCAGGAAAATTAAAATAAAATAGGAAGCGCAGTTAAACGTTGAATTTAAGATCCAAATTTATTACTATTGACTTTTTTAATTAAAAATGTAAATAGTGATAAAAAAATTTTTATAAATAGCGATTTTAATCTATATTAAAATGTTAATGGTTTTGTTTATCTTAAATGTCTTAAATCTATTTTATTAAAAGTATCTATTTACGTTTAAAATTATATCTGTCTAAAAATATTTATTCTTTAAATAAAGTGCAATCTTTGCAGTGGCTCAAAGAAACTGGGCAATCACAACATACGAAGAGTTGCGTCAAAGATTTCATATGTTTTCATTGCATTCAAATTTACTCAAACAAAATCTAGTATCCTTTTTTAATGTTCTTCATATAAAAACAGGGAATTTGGCTAAACAGGTAAAAGCTAAAAGAATGCTACATAGCATGAAAATTGTTTCAGTGAAATTACTAAAGGATATAACACATCAAACATCGTTTTAGTGGATACGCAGTGGACTTATATAGGCATTTTCAGTGGTTCATTAGAGTTTTTTTCTACTAAGTGAACTATTCGACCACGTAGTATGGCAAACCTAAGTGGTTACTAAGTGGACTATTAGTGGCAGCCACTATAAATTGCAAGCCGTTAACTTTCCGACATGTTAATAGTAGCTAGTCATCGGCTGGCCACTTTTGGCGGCCAGCCGATGACTAGCTATAGAATGTTTATTGGGTAGTATATCTTCAAGCAAATAATTATAGAATGTTTGTTGGGTAGTATATCTTCAAGCAATGATTAAAAAAAAGTATATATTTTTTATTCATAGCTTGAACATATACTACATTCATAATTGTATGGAACTTGTTTAATAGTTATAATTTCAAAAAATACAACTGTTGCTGTTGTATTTTTTGAAATTGTAACTCCTAAACGAGAATTGTAGTTGTCCAATAGCCTCTGGTGGATTGTAGTTAAACGAGGATTGTAGTTGTTCAATAGCCTCTGGTGGATTGTAGTTAAACGAGGATTGTAGTTGTTCAATAGCCTCTGGTGGAATGTAGTTAAACGAGGATTGTAGTTGTTCAATAGCCTCTGGTGGATTGTAGTTAAACGAGGATTGTAGTTGTTCAATAGCCTCTGGTGGAATGTAGTTAAACGAGGATTGTAGTTGTTCAATAGCCTCTGGTGGATTGTGCTTTTTTATACTAGCTCTTTTATTAGATTTACGTAATGGTAACGATGTTGCAATTTCTTTTCCATTACTCTACCCAGCAAACATTCTGCAGCGGAATTTCAGTGGAACTATATAAGCATATTTAGCGGACCACTGTAGTTTTGCTCGTCGGTTACTTAGTATCCATTAGTGGTAGCCGCCAAAAGTGGCTACCACTATAAACAAGTTGGAACATTATCGGCTTACCATTAATGGCGGCTGCCATTAACGGTGAGCCAATAATGGTAAGCCGATAACCTTCCGATATGTTTATAGTGGCTAGTAACCAATGAGCAATGTGCCGCTAAATGCCTACATTGTTGAACGTGAGTCAATGTTGCAGATATCTTTTGTTGAAAATATCTGCAACAGATATCTTCTGTTGAAGATACCTGCAACATTTATCTTTTGTTGAAGATATCTGCAACAGACATCTTCTGTTAAAAATACCTGCAACAGGTATATTCTGTTAAAGATATCTGCAACAGATATCTTCTGTTGAAGATATCTATTTTTTTTTTTAATTTTTTTTTTATTTTTATTTTAGGTGCTCCAAGAAGTCCTAACGGTCTTGTCACAGAGCACCGCGGAAGTGCATTTAACCAGGAAGTTCACGCCTCCTTCCTTACCGTGACGCAAAAATATGTCCAGAGCTCGTTTCGAACCTGGATCTCCTGCTTATAAAGCAAGCGTTCTAACCACTGCGCCACGGCCGCACGAAGATATCTCTGACGGGTATCTTCTGTTGAAAATATCTGCAACAGTTACTTTTGTTGAAGGTATTTGCAACAGATATCTTTTGTTGAAGATATTTGTTACATGTAAGATATCTGCAGATATCTTTATTACTTCATTTTGTACAGTAAGTGACCAGGAAATTAACAGCTGAATTAATATTGTTTGTACAGTGTCAAAAACACTCTAAACTAGCTGCGGACTTAGCAACCAAACATGGTTATACATTTGCATCGTTCTAAATTTTCTTGTTAAAGTCTTTTACAATGCCGGGCAGTGGGTATCAAGTAAATCAACAATAACAGTTATAGCTTCAATCAATTGAATGGATAAAGTTTGTACGTTATTTCTGGTTATTTCGTCTTTAAGACGAATCCTTCTTAATAACTTCAATATAAGGAAAACAATAAAAATCCAATTGGTTTCAGATTTGCGTCTTAAGAATTGCAGTTATTAAAACACAAAGCAGAAGCACATGTACATATAACCCGTTCAAAATCGAGGTATAGGTAAATTTATTAATTAAAACTTTTTTTTGAACGAAAACCCAAAGATCCGCTTTTTTTTTACTTTAAAAGTTTTTAAACTGAGTTACCGTTTTTTAATTTTTTTTTACCTAAAAATTGATAATTTCAGACCCAAGCCTTCTGGTGTGATTTTGGCTATTAAAAAGTTACATTTCAACGGTATTGAGTTTCCTAGCAACTGTTGCTTGGATCTAGATATTTATTTGTATTTCATAAAAAAAAGGTTCTCAATTATATGACTTTTTAATTCTATAGTTTCCAACGGCTACAAAGTTAATTATTTATTCTAATATTTATTCACACATTTTATTATATCGCGAAAAATCTGTATTACTTGATTATATTGGTAAATACTGCGCGTTTATAAAAAGATGAAATAACTGAACATAAAATTTTTATTTTTGTTTTAATATCATTAACGTTGCGAAAAATAGATAGTAGAAAAAGAAATTTACGAAATTAATTTATAATCAATGGAAAGGCGACCATAGTGAAATGTGAATTTTGTAGTTAGCTACCAGTAGCTCTAAATCTTATATACAAGTACTTATAAATCTTGCTACAAGTACTTAGAAATCTTGCTACAAGTACTTAAAAATCTTGCTACCAGTAGTAATCTTGCTACCAGTATCAATCTTGCTACCAGTAGCAATCTTGCTACCAGCAGCAATCTTGCTACCAGTAGCAATCAAGCTACCAGTAGCAATCTTGCTACCAGTAGCAATCTTACTACAAGTTGCTCTAAATTTTACTTTATACTTTTATTCTTGTTTTTTGATGATTTTTTGTTGGTAAAAAGTATTTTGAGGTTTGTCAAATATTTCTGTAAATTTTTTAACATGTTTTTTAGATAATATATGGTTTAATTTGTTTGAATGTTGCGTTGTTCTTTAAATCTTTAATAGGAAGAGAAATGGAGGGAAAACAATTTTTTTGTCAATACAACTTGTAGAAAATGTGTAAAAGAATCTGCATGATCAGTTAGGAACGTTAAGTATTCTTAAATCTTTAGCTTATTTAGCTTTTTTTCTTTATTGTCTTCGCCTCACTTTAAATCACCAACTGCTATGTTTATGTAATTTATGCAAAATGAATGTAAACGTAACTATCCTTAACTATCAGTATTCATATTTTTATCAGCGTAATCTATTTTAAAAATGAAAAAATCTCCGTCATGAAAAATCTCAATCAGGTTTTACACCCACTATTATTCTCCCACAGGAATTCATTTGAAATACAGAACTCGTAATCACTTTAACTTTTTTGAAACTTTCCTTTTCGATTTATAAAGCAGATGGAGCTGTCATTTTGGTTTCTTTCAACATTAAATAAATCATTCAACAACAAAAAAACAAATAAACTCTACAATAATCTCATTTATGCTGTTTGAAATTTTTACTGGACCGTCTTATATAATATTAGCTATTGCATAACTTAATAATGACTTATAAACACATTTAACTTTATAAACACCTTTAAGCTATTTTTATAGTTAGACTTATTGCCAATAAATCTACCACGTATTTACAGAAGTTACTCTTTTGTGTTCAGAACGCAAGTTATCTAGCATCGAAAGAGTGCATCTTACCACTCGTCGGAAAAGGTACATTACTTCTCTTAATATGAATTATTACTTTCTTCTTCTTCTTTTATGTATATATATATATATATATATATATATATATATATATATATATATATATATAAATATATATATATATATTATTTTGTATTTTGGTATTATTTTTTTAAGTATTATATTCTTGTTTAACTCTTTATAAGAAAAAATTAGAATTAGGCTTTTGTAATTTACAAAATAATAACCTCCAAACTTACAAAAAATTACTTTCCTCGTTTTTTAAAAATAACGTAGAACGTCATTTAGAAGTAAGCTATAGCGTCATTTAGAACGTCATTTAGAAGTAAGCTATAGCGTCATTTAGAACGCCATTTAGAAGTAAGCTACAGCGTCATTTAGAACGTCATTTAGAAGTAAGCTATAGCAGCTTGCATTTATTTTATTGCAATTAAAAACGGTTTCTATATATGCAATCACATATGAAACTAAAATGATTTAATTTATATTTGGAAAATTTTCTTTACTGATATTTTTAACCGTATTCCTTATTTTCTTATCTAAAATGGTTTCAATATAACTAAAGTAGTATTTAATTTTAAACAACCTTACGAAGCACTATGACAATTAATTTACGGTGCTTCGTAAACTTTTTTAAAAAATAGGACGCCATAAAGATTTGTTTTGAGTCTCACCACCTGTTTATAACTCCTTTATGATTTTCAAACAAAACATTTTTTATATTTTGAAAATGTTGTTTTTAATTTTTTTTTAGTCATGAAGTTTTGTTTATTTTATTGTTTTTAGGTTTCATTAATGATGTCCTACGAAATTGCAGCGAACATTTTTTTCACCACAATACTTGTAACGTCAGTAATATTAAACACGACAGCCTGTTATATTATACTGTTTAAAGTAAAGAAGAAAGAACTGACACATATATTTATTATTAGCCTTTCAGTTACAAATTTGCTCGAATCTGTAATTGGGTTAATACCTCAAATAATTATATCATCTGAAGCAAAATTGGAAAAAACTCCATTGTGCATCACAGGCAGTTTTGCAGTATTTGGGTTTGCAGTAACCAGTATAACTCACTTATCGATATTTTCTTTGGTCAGAACTATCGCTATAAAATATCCAATTTATTATTTTAAAAATAGCAAAAGGTTTTGGTGCAGAGCAACGTTAATATTATTTTGCTATTGCTATGGATTTAGTTGGGCTATATTTCCTGTAATTGGCTGGTCAAAGTATGAAATAGATCTTGATAAGAAACGCTGTTCATTGGATTGGAGACTGACAAGACCAGATTCTTTATCATTTATTTTATCAATTTTAATATTCTGTAATTTTTTGCCTGGAACACTCATTGCTATAGGTTTATATATTAGTAAAAAAGTAATTTATCGCCGAAGGACATGTAAGCTTAGAAAAAATGAAAACAATCGGTCTATAGATCTTTTGGAAAAAGATTATTTGAGAGTTTGTTTTCTATCCAGTATACTGTTTTTTGCTATTTGGACACCCTACGCAGCTGTTGGTATTTTAGCACTGTCGAAAATAGTTCCTCCTCCATTGTTGGTTACAACAGCCGCTATGTTTTCAAAAATATCCACCATTTCAAATGTTCTTACAAATTGTTTTATAAATACATCTTTTAGGAAACATCTTCTTAACTTAAAAATAGTTCGATTATTTCTAAATAAAAAAATTGAATCCCCAAGGATTGAAGATGTATGAAATAAAACTATTTACACAATTTATATGTTGAAAAAATGAAAACTTTGAAGTAATTTTAGTCTCAAAAAGAAAAATGTGTCGAACCATCGATTATACTTAGTTTTGAGCTTGTTATGATTATCGTTCGTGCTTTTTATTGCTAGCAGGTTACCTACAGTTACTACTGTTATTGCTACAAAGGCCAATATTGTAGTATAAATTGCACACAGAAATATCGAAATATTACATGCTTTTAAATTATGCTTAGGTAATACTCAAGTTTACAAGCAATCTTTTTATGCAAGAAATATAAAGAATAACAAATATAGGATTTTTTTAAAACTAAACTTCTTAAGGTATTTTCGACAAATTTAAAAAAGAATAATAAAGAAAAAAATCAACAACGAAATGAATTATTAAGTTTTGCCAATATCTTTTATAATTTTAATTTTAAAATTTAACGATTCTATTTTATATTGTAAAATTTTTTCATAAGATATTTTATTTTAAAGTAAAAAGAAATAAACCTTGTACAATAAAATTCTATTATTTTTTCTCATTTTTACTTTCTCTTTTATTATCCAGCAAAACGAAAATTTGCTATTTTCGTTTTGTTAAGTAAAATCAGCCGCTTTTCTATTCAAAACTGATTGAAGTAGAAAAAGAAGCAGGATAAACATTAGTTTTTCAAATATGAAGCAAGGGCTTCCTATAAAATTAAAAACCAATTTAATCAAAATAATTAAGCTAATGCAGCTTCATCCTCAGTTTTTTTTTGTGAGCATTTTTGCATCAAACTTTCAAACATTAAGACATAACTTGAATAAATAGTTAAGAAGTATATATTTTGAGTCTCATAAGTTTATTGCTTTTTATTGTTTATAATCTTTGTTTTTTTGTATTTGTATTGTAATCGTAATTAAACTAAAAAAAATCTTTTAAACTTAAATTTTTTTTAATGGAAGATTTTTATGCTTACATAATAGTGTAAAATTATTGTACAAATTTAAACATAACTAAGTAATAAATAAGTTATGTAATAACATAACTAAATAAAAAAATAAATAAAACATAAGTAAATAAAAAAAACAAAAAAAACATAAGTAAATAAAAAAATAAATAAAACATAAGTTTTAAAAAAGTCATATTCACGCTTATGTAATGAAATACTGTATTTTATTTGTTTGCATTACGTCACTTTTTTACTTCAACAACACTCATCGAAAATGAAGCTGAGAAACCTTTGTTTGTTCGATTGCATGCCTTTTTAAAAAATAAGGCTAAAAAACGTCATTCAACTGCATTAACTACACTTATTGAAAATAGAATTGTAATATGTTTGTTAAATAATTTAGAAAACGTAAAAATTAACCAAAATACTCATTGTTTGAAGAGAGTTCTGAGAAAATAGGCACAAAATCAAAAAGAAAATTTTTCGAAATTACCAATATATATTATGATTAATTAAAAAGAAATTTAAAAAAAGAATTACGCAACAAATATATAATATAACTAATTTAATATGTTATTGTGAAATGTATTTCAAAGCATTAATTAGATTGATCCCGGTAAGCAACAATCACCCAGTGGTTATCGGGTTTTTCTGCTTTATGAGAATCGAGAAATGTATGTGCAGCAACTTCGTGTTCACGACCGAAAGCAGTTCTAAAAACAAAAAATCAGCTTTCACCAAGACGGGAAACCTTATGAAATATTTAAACGGACCAATATAATTCTAATAATAAAGTTCTAGAAAAGAATACAAATCGATAACTTTCATCTGCCTATAATTGCATTTTATTAATAAATCAAACTTAAAGCCGAATTTGAAAGTTATCGAATCATATTTTATTAGATTTTTTTGTTTGCTGTATAAACTATTTTTGTAATTAAGTAAAACTTTGTTTTTAATGAGTTTGTTCCATTATTCTATTAATAAGCAAGTAGCACAAACCCGTTTTTAATTTATCGATTGCACAATTTTACTCACGAATAGCTGGCATAAAAACGCAAAAAAGAAGGAACAGCTAAAACAAAAATCGTGATTCAAAAATTAATTTAGATAAGATCTAACTTAAATAATAGTAAGAAAAAATAGTCTGAAACAAACAAAGGCGCATTGTTTATATTCCTTTGATAATATTGTTCTTAAAATAGATCGTCTTTTAAAAATTAAATTTGTATTACCATATTCATAGATTAAAAACACGAATTTAAAAAAAAAGAGTTAATATTACGAACGTTATATAAAAAATAATATTAAGATAAATAAGTAACCATTGGAAGAGTAACATTATTAATTGAAGGCAAGAAGATTAACTAAAAGTAATAATACCATTACTATAATAACTGTAAATGATTCTAGTAACACGCCCTGTTTGTTTTCTTTGCTGGTTTAAGTAAATGTATTAAAAGGAGTGATAAAAAAAAAAAAAAAAGCTTTACGCGTGCAGATTTTTTTTTCTTTCTAAAAACATTTATTTTATCTTATTTAAGTCTGCGTTGTACCTTTTAATATTCAAAGAGCTTTGATAAAATATCGTATAAGATGGAGGTTTCGATAGAATATAACAAAAGTCTGGTATAACATAACACATTTCAAATATAGTCATTGAAGATATTTTTAGACATATTCAATAACTGTTTTAAGTACTAAAATATAAAAACATGAAACAATGAAAAAAGTCAAATAAAATGGCAGATTTCACAAAACTTGAGCAAAATTTATTTAATTTGTTTTGCGAGCGGTTTTTTTGAGGTGTCAATGGTGAGACAATCTTCACTCAGAAAAATAAATAAGGCCATATAATCCACCAAAATTTTTACTTAAATACAGTTCAAGTCATTATAAAATGATGACCGCGATGTAAATGCGAAAAATAAAAAAATTTATTATTGTGACAATATACTCACTTAAAGGTGAAACAACGTAAAACTCGCGTATTCGCTTTCGAGATTACATTGAACAACGATTTTTGTGTCAAAATTGAGTAACGTAACGCTTTCAACGCTTTTCATAAAAATAATAATAACAATAATAACAATATTAATAATAATATCAATAATAATAATATAGGAATTATTTTTTTGCGGATATTAAGGTGCTCTCAGATGTCCTTACGGTCTTATCACAGAGCACCGCTGAAGAGCATTTAAGAAGTTCACGCCTCCTTACCAATGTTGCTTAATGGGCTAGAGCCGTCGAACCTCGGACATCTTGGTTCTAAGCCCGAACTCTAACCACTGCGCCACGGCTGCTCAAATTGAGGTCGGAATTAGCAATGCCGACCTAGAAGTAATTGAAGTCGGCGAAATAAAATAATAAATAAAATTAAACATGTTTTGCGCGGAACTTTATAATTTTAGTAGAAACTTTACTGCAATCAAGTCAAAACATTGATATAAATGATTGAATAATTTGCCAGTTTCCGACGTTTTACTATACTACAAAGAAATGTTTGCTAACTATCGGGTTCAGTTCAAAATATTGGAATACTGAAGACATTCAGATAGTAAACACGCTATTAGCAAATGCCATACTTTACACAGTGAGAACACCTTATGGAATAAAAAAAATGTTTGTGAGTTTTTTATTAAATGTTTACAAAATTAAATGTAAACATAAATAAAAACAAATATATTAAATATATATATATATCTTTCAATCTCTCTCTTGTTATTATTAATAATAATAATAATAATATATACATATGTATGTATACATATACATACATATGTATATATTATTATTATTATTATTATAATATATATATATTATTATTATTATTATAATATATATATATTATTATTATAATTATATTATATATATTATTATTATTATTATTATATATAATATATAAAAATATTAAACTTTTTTTATTATTGATAATTATATCATTGGAAAGATATAATTTATGACGAAATAACAATTCTACAAAAAGTTATGCTCATTTAAGTAACAAAATTCGATTACAAGAACTGCTTAATAAAACGTCGACCAATTTTATGATTTAATGTCAGATTTGGCTAGCGGTAGTTTAGTTATGGAGTTGTTATAAGCGCAATACTTTGCTTTATTTACTTTATTTTAACTTTGGTACATATTCTGCTACAAAAAATTAGGTGTCAGCTACATTTGCCATGCACCAAGACAATAAGTTTTTAAACTTTTCTCAATAGCTTAAAAAATGTTCTTAACATTTCTTCAATATAAATTTGATGTCTAATCAACAATAAATTTTTTAAGAAAAGTTAATTCAATAAAAGCAGTTGTACATCAAAAAATATATATCTATATTAAAATGAAATTGAAGAGCTTTGTGCTAAAAGTACCCAAGTCTCAAAATAAATGTTTTAAGAAAATCTTCTTTGACCAGTCATTTTAAATTCTCATTTTGAAGTAATAAGATATATAGAGACGGTTTTACGGGGAGGGAGAGGGAGAGGGGAAGGTGTTCTACCCCTTCCCCCCCCCCCCTCCCCCAAGGTGATTTTGAAGTTATTGTCTGTTCATTTATGAATTTAGTCAGCTAGTCGGGTATTTGACACAATTAAGTCGGGTAAATTTTAGTTTTGAGAATTTTTTTTTATTTAAAAAAGACGTTCGAAAACTTTGTAAGGATCCCCCCCCCCCCTTTACACATTACCTATTTTGTCATTAGAGAAAAAAAAGCCGAAATTTTTGAATGGCCACAAATTCGCTATCTTAAATAAATGATAAAGAACTTGTTAAGACAATGGATAGCAACTAGAAAACTGCATGGTTGTCGTTTGTGGACATTGTAAAAAAGTTTTTTGGAAATAAAAAAGCTAAAAACTATGCAGATAATTGATAAAATGTTAAAAGCATTTTGTGATCTTGGATGTAAAATGAGTTCAAAATTTATTATATAAATAGTCATCTTGACCAGTTTGCTGAAAATCTTGGAGATATGAGTGAAGAATAAAGAGAGCAATTCATCAAGATCTTTAGATAATTGAAGATTGTTACCAAAGGCATTGGGACAAACAATGGCAGACTACTGTTGAAGTGCTTCAACAGTAGTTCAACAATAGTTTAACAATCATCTTAATTGATGCTCATCAATTAAGATGACTCAGGAAAATTTTATTAAAGATAGAGTAACAAACAAAAGTTTCTTCCCAGATTAAATATTCTTTATTAAACAATATTGTCTGCAATATCATTCAAAACTAAAATTTACATTATAAACCAAGTTTTTTTATAAATCAACAAAAAGTTTAATGATATTAATGTTTATTTTTTACGTTAAGTTACTTTAAATAATTTTGAATATACCTCAATACTCAAGGTAAGGTCATGATTTAGTTCATCATCATTATCATCATCATCATCATCGTTTTAGCGTCCTTGTTTCTGTGCTTGCATAAGATAGATATTTTTTATTATAATAAAACTTCGTTTTTTCATAAAATATTAAAACTATATATTCAGCTGTTTTCTAGTTTTAATTTAGATTAAAAAAAAATTTAAAGTATTTAAACAATACCCTAGCATTCATAAATGAATTCAAATCTGCTTTAGACATAGAACATTACTTCTTTGCCTTTAGAATCCTCCTTACATTTGACCACTCCAAAAATTTCTTTCCTATCTGTTTATTCGCTATTCAAAATATCCCAAATTTAAATGGTACCAAGAAGTATATCAGTCCCAATTGATCTGGTAGATTAGGAAAAAAAACTTGTTGGGCATAGTCAAATGAGAGATGTTCAATTGAATTTATCTCACCTTTTGCTTTATGTATGCAATCAAGGTATAAAGAGCGCTCTTGTGAAACAGATTTAAATGTTCTACAATTTTATTTACTCGTTATTGTTTAGCATCATCAACAAGATTGAATAGATCTGGTAACTTCATAGCATTTTGTTGACAAATAGAAAAGAGATCAAAATGGGGTCTCTTGATTACTATGAATGGTAATTTTTTTGAATAAACTGACTTCAATACATCAATTTTTTCATGTCATATTCCTGAAACTTTGCACAAACTCACATAATTTTTATGAATGTATTGTTTAATTTCCCAAGAAGGCAACAACATTACTCTGTGATTTCAAAGAAATGGTAAAGAAGGAGCTTTTCCAGCATTGCCATGCTTGAATAAACTTTTTACAAACTCTGAAATTTGTTTTCAAAGTATTTTTAAGCATTTTTGTCCAATTCTATGCAAGAATAGAAATGTTTTTATGCAAACAAAATATCCCCAGAACTGATAACCCATCATAGTGTTGGTATGTCTCAACTGATTATCTTCAGTAGAGTTTGAGAACACCAGTTTGCCATCTCTGTGAAGTAGTGCATTTAGTTGGGCAATGATAACAACATTAGTTTACGTGTTCAACCATTATATACAACTCAAAACATCGAAACCTATACTGACAAATTTCATTCTTCAAAAA
This sequence comes from Hydra vulgaris, assembly GCF_038396675.1. NCBI lineage: Eukaryota > Metazoa > Cnidaria > Hydrozoa > Anthoathecata > Hydridae > Hydra > Hydra vulgaris. The sequence goes on along the minus strand of NC_088932.1, from coordinate 29,007,727 downwards.
CAGAGATATGCAAGAGGTTCCATTTATTCCTTTACAACAGTAAAAAATCAAAATCAACAAAATTGTTTATTTTGACTGTGAAGAACTCAATGCACAAGGTATACTTATAGACTGTAAACCACTCGATGAAGACTATATACCCACAGATTGCAATGGTTTAGACAAAAAGAGCAAATTACCTTAATCCAATAAACATTTATAAGATTTTTTAATCGAGGACCAAAAAGGTTCCTCACCACTTTCTGCTTAAAATAAAATTCTCATAAAATTCTGTATCATGTTTTCTAAGTCTTGATTACCAAAATAGTCATGGTTTGCATGACCTATTTCATAAACATCCATATTAAGTTTATTGTACTTATTCATTAGTTTTGCAATGTTAACATCAGACGTTAGAGCCATAAGAAACACTAAGTAATATTTTTATACACTAATAAGCATATTATGCTTTTAAATACTTAATATAATATAAAAATGACACATGCTTTCAGTGGGATTCCTTTAATAAGTGTAACGCTTATAAGTATAATATGCTTATAAGGAGATAATTTGTTTTTTTGCACGTCAATTTTGTTGAGTTTGAAGCACTTTTAAATATGGTTTTAGTTAAATACCCTGCGAGGGAAAACTTTTGATATTTCCTGTTTTGTTTATTAGCTTTAGTGTTGCATAATTTATGGACTATCCCAAAGTGTTATGCATGCATTTTATTAAAAATTATCCATATTTTTTCAAAGCTTAACAAGTATTTTTATAAAAGAAAGTCTAAAAAATTGAAAAATAATAACTGTGGAATGGAAGGTCAGAAAATCACAAATAAGAAGACTTTTTATTCAGTTAGAGGGCATGGTATCGTTTCTGTAGTTTTAGAAAAAAAAACCTTTATTACACAAAGTTGAAGAAAAAAATTTCTTATTTATGAGGTATTTGTTGATACAAATTAAAAGAAGGCTTTTTTAAACTTTAACAAGGTTCTTCCTTTACTGCACATTATCTCCTAAGCTAGTTTTCAAAGACTTGGTACCTTTTCGCTTCATGTGCTTCATATATATATATATATATATATATACTTATATATATATATATATACATATATATATATATATATATATATATATACATATATATATATATATATATATACATATTTATATATATATATATATATATATATATATATATATATATATATATATATGTATATATATATATATACATATACATATAGTATATGGTTGCCCACATACATATATATATATATGTATGTGGGCAACCATGTATATATGTCTATATATATATGTTTGCCCACAGATATTTTCTAAGGAAGGGGGACCATGTTTTTACACTTAAAAATGACCTAACCTGTTTTTTCACAATAGTCATGTTTTTACATGATGCAATGTGCTAAAAAAAAGGCTGCTGTAAATTTTAGATCAAGTGATAGACCAGCGCCAACAAATCAGACTGTATCAAATAATGCATCAGGAATAAGTATGCAAATTATATACTATTTAGACAGTTTATTAGACAGTTTACTAGACTAGATTATATACTATTTACTAGACTAGATTATATACTATTTATATACTAGACTAGATTATATACTATTTAGACAGTTTATTAGACAGTTTATTAGACAGTTTATTAGACAGTTTCTTAGAACTAAAAATTAAAGAATGTTTGTTTACTATTTTTTATACAAATGTTGACCAGACAATCTTTATTATTTAAATAAGCTAATAACTTCAGTTTATCTAAATTATTAGACATGCAAAAAAAAAAAAAAAAATATAAATATACATAAAATAATCCTAATCAATTTTGTGATGATTTTTATGGGATTTATTATATAGATTTTCTACAATTATTTTGTTCCAGTAAATTGTGATCACCGACAACATTCAACATCATAGTGTTATAAAACAGGTTCTAACCTTAACTTTCGGACCCGGGAAAACCCTTAGGTGGAATAATAGCCCACACTATGGGGATCACTTAGAAATAAACATCAAAATCAGATTACAACATTCTGGCAAGTTATTTACATTTGAATTTTCATCCCAATAAACATAAAATGTGTTTTAAAAGTTTGATAAACGCATTAATACGTATTATAGATGTATTAAGCAGGTCTTGTGTTTACTGGGATATTTTATAGATTGCCTAAACATGCAAAATGACAGCTTATTTTGCATTTCTACAGCCCTAAATTATGATTTTATTTTTTATTTTTTATTTTCTACTTTTGAATTCTAGGAAAATGCATGTCGTTTTTACTTTACCAATGAGAGCTAAACTGTGCACATCTAATTTTACCAAAAATGCTAAATACTGCTAAAAACCAACAAGAATGCAGGAAAACTATTTTCTTTGTTTTAGTAAATGTCAAAGAGAGCTAACATCAGATCTAAAAGAAAGATGTCAGGTTATACTGAGAAAATTGTCTTTGATGATGACAAATTTCCACTGGGAATTTTTGAAAAATGTCGCTCTTGTTTGAGAAGAAAGGAAAATGGAGAAGGCATCACACTACTGATCTGTTCAGTTGGAAAACTGAGAAGCAATGGTCAAATGAAAATTGAATTTGCACAAGGTTCAGTAGCTAAAACACCTTCTTTGACATTAGAAAAAAGATGCTCAGATTGTTTTTCGATCATTGGCAGAGGATTGCCACCCAAGTGCACATTCCTGCACATCAGTGATATTTAAGTTAATGTTAAGTAAAATTAGAAGTAAAAATAACAATTTCATTAATGTGAATGAAAACCAAAATTAGGAATTATTTGAAGAACGAAAACTGAAATAGATTTGAATATCAACATCAGAAACGAAAATAGAAGTAAAACATTTATTATTACTGAACAAAAATTATTGAATTCAAAGGTAAAATTTAACAAAAAAATTGGCTGGTAGAAAATGTGAAAAGTATGTATGTAAAATTTTAAATTTACAAAAAACTGACACATCTACATACTTATTTCAGGACAAGAATAATGTAGAGCTGTGCCGGAACCAGTTTATGCAGAGTTTCGATTCCGGGTACCCAGAAGAAAAAACCAGGTCCAAGTCTAGGTACCCGGCACTGATTCCATATTAAAAGGTTTATTAAAAACTATATAAAAAGGTGAAATAAAAGTTTGAGAAATCTCTTGCGCTGAATTGTTTTTTCACAAAATAACGCTGATTAATTTGCACTAATTAAGTTTGCCTAAATATATCAAGTTTCTTAATATTAAAAAATAATTAATAGATTGTTATATTTGGAATAAGGAGTCGTTCATAAAGAACATTCGACTTCCACATTTTGATATATGCTTTTTCAAGTACCCTCCACCTCCCTAAAAGTACCTATGCTTTTAACTTACCTACCCAACATTTTATGATTTTTTTTAATTTAGTGTATCCTTACTTTTTTAATTGACCCCTTCCACCCATCTAATATATGTTATTTGCAGACCCCCCATCCTGCATCTGAGCGTACATACTTTATGGGCTATTCCTAACTTGCCTTCTTACGTCGTTAATGCCAAAATCATCAAGAAAGCTTTAAAATTAAAATTAACTCTATAAATTTCAAAAAATACCGTTCCGACTGACTAATTTTTGTTTTATAATTGTGGTATTATATAAAATTTATATTTTTTTGTAATTTATTGTTAAATAATCACTTAAATGAGCAATTAATCAAAAGTTATGTTACAGAAAATAAAAGATTAAGAGAGACAGAGAATTGCAAAAGAAAAGAAAAAAAACTAGACCTTCTCGACTGTATTGTGAATAAAATGAAAAAAAAATATTTTAAGTGAGACATGTCTATATTGAGTAAACAGTTTGTGGTTATTGACTCCATAACATTCTTAGGTTTATATGAAGATGTTTGGTTGAAGTTAAAACTAAAAGCAATCCTGTTAATAATATTTTGACACAATTCAAAGTACCACTTAAACATATAGTTACAGCATTTAAGGTGAATTTTTATTAAAAATTTATTTTGAGATGGTCGATTCTGGGTACCCGGAAAACAGCTAATTACCAGGTCCCCTGGTATCCAGATACATGGCACATTACTAGAATAATGAGGACCCTAGTTGGAAAAATCTTCCCAGAAAAAAATTCCAGTAACTTGGTAACGCATACTCAGAGAATACATAAAAAGACACAAAATTTACATTAAAGAAAAGAAAAAACATGATGCCAAGGAAAAAATTTTTAAAGTGTAAAATTGATAAAAACAATTCTACATCTTCCCGAAATGATGGAAAAACAAAGATCAAGACAATAGGAGAGTGATTCCAATGCTGAATAACCAAGTGGCCAACGGAATCGAGTGAACATCGACTGCGTCATGATAGTGTGATTAAAATGATCATCAATACCAGCTACCCACTGGCATTGCTAGATTAGCTATCATTTGGAAAGATGATAAAAATGTTTGACCCAAAATTTAAATTGCCAGGTAATTAACAACTAAAATGCTTAACAATTTTTGAATGTTACAAACTAGAGTATAAGATGTATAGAAATTTCCAGTAGCCAAACTTGTGATATTTTAGGGTAAGCCAAATTTAAATTTTATATAGTGCAGTGGATTGCCTAAAATAAGTATACTATTATTAGTGCGTCAAAAGGTCAAAACAACCTTAGAAACCCAAAATAAAAGAAATAATGCAAAATAACTTACAACTAAATGTAATAATCATTATTACCAATAACCAATATTTGTAACCCAAAATAACCATGAATTTATTATTTCACGGTTATTTTAAATTATTTTAGGCTAACCATAATTTACGTAAAATTACCAGAGTTTATGGAGAAAAACCATTACATTAACTGTAATTTTACAGAAATTACATGTTTATTTTAACTTTAATTCACATATTTACCCATGATTATAGTAATTACAACACTAAATGACATAATTTTAAATTTAATTTTTATATTACAGGGTCTGCAACACTAAACAATCAGATAAACAAACGCTTTTATCAACAATCTGCACGACTGAAAAACTTGTTGATTTATGCACGCAAAGCACAATATGTCTCGAGGGTTGGACAAGAAGGGTTTCACAGCATTGTTTTGTAGAATCTGTGTGTTTCCATTACACCATCATTGACCAAGCATGACATGTTTTACTAAATTTGACGGCGCTCTAACATCCGCACACAGGTGAGATGCTTACAGAATGATCAAAAAAATGTCTTAACCATTGAGGTACTAGAGAAAATCATTCAAAATCAGGAAGACATTCATTCTCATTTTGAGTCAACTGATTTATTCCTGCCAGAACATATTTCAGATCGCCAAATGCCCTGTAAGGCTCACACACTTTAGCTATTAAAAACCAATTTATGAACATTATAGTGCAACTCAGACACAAAACAAGTTGTATCAAAAATTAGAAAACCAAGTGTGGTAATTGAGAAACTCATTAACAAATGTGGGAAATCTGTGATCACTCACTGTACCACAAAATAGAACAGTACATATCAGATGATCAACCGACTGTTGAAAATAAAGTCACCGGTAAATGAAGTTCTAACAGAACTAGGTATATAATATTATATATGTTATTAGTGCATACAAACTATTTTCGGGATTTTAAAATTCATAAAATTAATGTCTTATTTAAATTAAGAACATAAAGTAGCAATAAATTGAAAGAAGTTCATATATATAACATATAATAGTCGTTATCATTGAAAAACAAAACAGAATATATAGTAAAGGCTAACATGTGATAACTAAAAATCTGGACAAAATTAGAAATGGTACAACTTTTTAACGGAGTCATCTTTTTTAACAATTTAAAAAGTATAATAACAAAAAACATCTAAATAATAAAAATAAACAAATTTTAAAAGTTTTTCATGCCATGACGACGAACAGTGCCTACTTTTGTAAATGTTGCGGCAGCAAGCTGATGTACACGTTCTATGTCGATTCTTTTAATTAAAAACTTTATCCGCTTTTTAAGTTTGCCTAGGTTTTCAGCTTGCCAGTTTTTGTTGTACACTAATCTCTTAAGTTCAGACCAAAAATCTTCAATTGGACATAATTCTGGCACATTAGCAGGATTATGCTCTTTTGGTACAAATTTAATATTTTTTGCTTTAAGATAACTGTGTACTTTACGTGAATAATGCGACGAAGCTAGATCAGGCCAAAAAACAATATTGTCATTTTTATGATGTTTTTAAATAAATTTCTCCAATCTAACACGACATTTTGAAATATACACATCTTCATTGATTGCTTGGCCTGACAGAGCAATGTACTGCTGAGAGATTCCCTTTGTAGAGAATGCAATCCAAACAAGTACTTTTGACTCAAATTTGACTTTTCTTTTTAACCTTACATCATTTGATGCTGCATTTATGTTAGAAGAGTAAAATCCAGCATTTCCAGAAATATTAGTGTTAAAAAATAATAATTTTTTTCCGAAAAATTGAAACCAACCTGCGACCGGTGTTCTTTTTGGTGCTTTAGTTTTTTTACAATAACGAATGCTAATGATTGTGATACATGAAATTGTTTTGTTAGACCACGCTGTGAAACACCATCCTTTTGATCAATCAACATTTTTTTAAGGTGCTTTATCTCTTTTGCAGGCATCTTCATTGCTTTGCAACCACTTCTGACTTTTCTTTTTGGTCCTATATTGTTCCCCTTTCTCTTAAGTATATTTATAGTAAGTATTTATTACAAGTATATAAATAGTAGATTTTGGTATGATCTCCATTCGAAAATGATTTACAATAAAGTTTTTGTTGTCTTCCGGATGCAAATCCAAAAATGCGTACACTATTTTTCTAAGGGAGCCTTTGTTATAAGCTTTTTTTTCATTTTTAATTATTCCTAAATAAACTATCTTTTAATAATACATTTAAAGAATTAAATTTGCAACTAAATAGAAGTGATTGCAATTATATACAATTTTTTCCTTTGTATTTTTATATTTACACAAACTTTGTCCAGATTTTTAGTTATCACATGCTATATCCTGTCTTTTAGGTCATATCACAAAAGCATGAGAAAAGGGACATGTGAAAAACGATGATAATTATCAATTATTATAATTGTTATTAGTGATTTTTAATTTCAGATGATTTTCTTAAATTTAGGAATTAACACATTCAAAACAACTTTTAGAACCCTTTGCAGTACAAACAGATATACTTCAAACCGATGCTCAATCCCTTTCACTGGTTCTACCAACTTTACTCAACTTGAAACTATGCAAGAACATCCAACAAACAAGACTTTGTCAACGAACCTTTTTGGAGATTTATGTTAAAGGTTTAAATCAATTTTGCAGCCTGACTAGGCTAACTTTAATCCACTTCCATCTGCTGCATGTTTTTTAGATCCTACTGTTGCTGTCTTCATACTTGCGTGAGAAAAAAGCACCTTACTCCATGTAGCAAAGATGTATATAACAAGTGTTTGTGGATATGAGCCAGAATTACAAGCAGCTGCTGAGTCAAATGGATCTGAATGTGAATATGTTGCCATGAAGCGCTTTAAGTTTTTGTGAATAAAATCCTTTCAAATAAAGGAATTATAAATAACCAAGACAATGTCACTGTTTCAGGTCAATTGTTAAGATACTTGACCAACATAAAGTGTAATGACGCCCTGCCAGGTAACGGCTTGCTCTTTTGGAAACAGAACAAAAGCAAGTATAGTAAGATTGCAATGTTGGCTGAAGATTTTTTGTCCACCCCTGCATCACAGGCATTTGTGGAAAGGATATTTTTACTTTGTGGAATTTTAACTGTTGGGCACCATAATTGAAAAAAAAACATCATTAGAGATAAGAGTTTTTATGAAACTTAACAAGAATATGTGATTGAAATTCAAGCATATATTTTCTTACGGTTTCAAAAAAAATCTCATCTCAATTCAGTTGAATTGATAAATGACTGTTTTACAATTATTGTTTGCTTATTTGTATTGTATTATATTATAATGAGAAATTGTTTTATTATTGTTGTCTTGAAACTTTGATAATAATACTTAATAAGTTAATGTCCTGTTCAAAAATTCTAAAAAACTTGATAGAAGTGAAATATGAACTGAATTAGGAAATAAGAAGTAGAATTGTTGAAATCATAAGAACTGAAATTAAATTTAAGAGATTTAAAACTGAAATAGAAATTAAAGTAATTTATAAAATAGAAATTAAGTAAAATTAGATAAAATAGAAATTAAGTAAATAAAACAGAAATTAATAAAAATTAAAATTAGAAATTAAATCAACGCCACAAGAATTGAATAGAAAGTGAAATAGAAATTATACTTCAAACTTAAATATCAATGCTGCACCTGGTGTGAACCTAGATCAAAGGAACTTGTAAATCAAGCGAAATTGAGAACTTTTGAACCACTGGAAAAAAGTTTGTCTCACTATTCAGGTCAACATGTTTCAATATCAGAAAAGCTTGTGACTACAAAAATTTTGTTCATTCTCCAATATTTAAACAACCTGGTTTTAAAGTTTCTTCTTTCCATGGAATTGAATCTCCTAACTGGAGTTTTTAATAATCTTTTTATTGTGCTGCTTTAAGTTTTTTCTCAAGCAACTCTTTGGACTGATGTATAACACATTAAACAACAACTTTACTATGGTGAACATTTTGCAGAAAATGAGTCCAGAAAGCTGCTACATAATATTGATACTCTTCAATCAATTGCTCTTCAAACACTAATGCTGTGCAGCCATTCCATTCATTGATACTTTTCAAAAATTTAATGAGGTAATGTCTGGCTGTTTTGGATGCAACCTTGATCCAAACTGTCCACAAATAATTGAAGCATTTAAAGTGTCTTATTTGGCATTGCAAAATGTGTCTATTTGAAGAAAAGATGACTATTTGAAGTAACATAGGTTAATGAGTTTTTCCCATACGCTTACTTTTTGATACATCGGTGATGCATAATAATTTTTTATCACTTCTTGATAAAGTTTTTAAAATTAATCCTCTATTCATATTTTAATTGTAAATGGACACTTGATAAATGTTATTTATCAAAACTGTAGATATTCATATTTTAGTTGTAGACGGACACTTTTTACATATTATCGATCAGGTTTTACTTATTTGCATTGAAAATATTTTGTTTTTAATGCAAATAAATTTGTAGTGTAATGTAAACATTCATCATAATCTAAACATTCATCACACATTCTGCAGTCACTTGAAACTGGTGTTGACTGTTACATCAAAAGAGTTTATAAAATGGACCAGTCAAAATTACAAATTGCTAATACTATTGAAACAAATAGTAAATGGTATCAATGCAAAAATTCAAAAGATAAGTTTAGGCTTAATCAAACATGCATACTAAAGTAATATGTAAAAAACACTGAGATATATTGCACTAAAAAGTGCCTCCCAAACTCTAGAATCTCTTAATGATATAACATAATCACAAAAATAATTTTTTTTTGTACAAATTGGTTGGTTTTATAATTTTTATTATTGGTTGTTTTTTTTATTGTTTTAAAAAATTTTAATTAAGTATTCTTTTAATTACCCATTGACTTGCATATTTCACTCTCCATAAATATAAGGGTAGAACAACTTTTTTTAATTGAATAACACTTAAAAACCTAAATTTTTTTGGTTTGTATATATTTAAATGCAACTTACAAATTCAAAAATAAAAACTTAAGTCTCTAACTTCTTTATTTCTCAATCTTTTATTTGGATAGTCAACTTTGTGACTCGTTTTCCAGACTACCTAAATCACTTTTACTTTTACTTCTGACCATGCAATGATCTTCATAAATCTTTTATTTCGTGCTTCTTCTTTGGACTAATACTACTATGCTAAAGCCCGATCAATAAAGTTTGGCATGCTGGTCTTCTCCATAAGCTTATTTTGTATGGTATCTGGGAAAGCTTTTGAGATCATCAAATCATTTTTTTCTAACCGCTTTATTAAAGACATCCTCAAAGGCCTTCGTTTCCAGTAACTTTTGGAGTACCTCAAGGTTTCATTCTTGGTCCTATGTTATTTCTTATATACGTTAATGATCTTTCTGACAACCTTACACCTAAAGTGGCTACATTTGCTGATGACTCAACTTTATACTTCTGCCTTGAAATCTGATCTCACTTCTGTAACAGATTTGGCCTTGCTTGATTTTAACTCCGACAAAACTCATTTATTTATGGCAACTATCGCAATACTGTCAACATTCCTATATTAATGAATAGCAACCCTCTCACTAAGTTTTACATCTTCTTGAACTATCATTCACTACTGACCTCTTATGTAAACCATATACACAATTAATTGCAAAGTTATTACCTGCTAAGGTTGCTTTCTTTATTGTGTTTGCCATTTTTTTACACCTAATTTCATTTCTGAAAATCTCTTACTCATTCCTGAATGGAATAACGTTGTCATATTTGGGCTGGTTCTTCTATTGATGTTCTTTTCTAGACAAAATCTTAACTCTCATTCTTTTACTATATCCCTGCATGCTCTAAAAACATTTGTCTAGTTATTTTCACTATACTTTAATTCTTTGAAACTCTCTTCAATCTTCATACTTTCCTGACTTATAAAATCAACAACTTTTTAAGTCTTCTTTTAACCATTTCCTTGCTCTTTAACTCTATTCTTTGTTTTCCAGTATTTTCTAACTTAATAGTGGTTGCTTGCAGCTTTATTACATCAACAGCAAGATATTTATTCTTCTTTTTAAATCATACAATAATATTATAATAATAGATATAAAAATAATAAAACTAAAAAAAATAAAAAATCATAATTCTATTGATTGTAGTAAGTAAAAATAATTGATTAATAAAAAAATAAAAAAATATATATATATATAAATAGTAATAATAATATAAGATAATATAATAATGAGTAAATTAATTATAAGTATTTAATAATAATAACTAAATGGTTGATAAGGATGGTGTCACTCTAACAGAATTCTGATCAAAGGAGTGACACCAGTTTTTAAATATAATATGATTAATAATAAACATACACACATAGAATATACATAAACTAAGTAAACATTTAAAAATCATACTTTGATGATAATAGTAAAAAATAAACAAACAAGAAAGTAAATAATAATAGTTATAGTAATCATAATTAAAAAAATAAGACTTTATTTTAAATATTAAGTGAAAATCGTGTCAATAAATTAGAATAAAATTGTTCTCAGAATTTTTTTATATTGATTTTGTTTAAGATTAAGAAAAGACAATAAAGGTGTTTGAAGTTGTAGTTTTTGAACTCATGCACTATGCATACAAGACTCTTGTTCCATTCACATTTGCACTGATAGACAACAGAATGTTTACCACACTTCTGAAATTTAAATGATGGTACACTAATTTTCCGTTATATATGTTTTTAGTAGAGTATGTGTGTATTATTCTACTTTCTGTAAAAAAGTCTGTTATAGAAGAGGGTAAATTTTTATAAGAGAATCAAAAACAAAAAGAAGATTAGCAAACTTTACAAGCTCTGGAAAGATTAGAATTTTTAGATTTTAATTTGGTTGGAATTTTTAGTTTTTTGAAAGATTCTGACTTAAAAGTTTGGAAGTTTATGATTCTTATGGATTGACGTTGAGACAATTTTTTGATGTGATACTTGCAATTTTGACCCCAAATTTGACAACAGTAACTAAGATCCGATAAAAATAATGCACAGTAAATACTTTTTATAAAATAACCAGGCCATGAAGATATACTAAGCTCCTTAACGGTGTTCTCCAGTTATAAATTCGGTGACTTAAAGCATTATACAATTTTTTTCCAATTTCAGATTGTTGTTCATTTATTTTTGTCAACATAAACTTTTATGCATTGTCAGAAGAAATTAAAGTTGCGTCTTGTCGACAAAGTGCTACCACAGTTGCTTTATCAGGAGTAAAAATACTACTAAATAAGATATCATTCTACATTCTTTCTCGTTCATCTTAATTGAATAATTGATGTTGGAATCCAATTCTAAATCTAGAAGTACCTTTTTAGCACAATAATTTTTTTCTTTTTTAAGTTCTCATTTAAGCTGCTATATTGGATTTTGCAATCGATGATTAAATGGATGATCTTTCTAAACTCATTTTTTACATACTTTTGTAAATAATTTTCATTTCTGTTCTTTTAAATATTTTTACTATTTTCCTGACGTTTTTGTTATAACCAATAGTTTGGTGCCTAATTTTAGCTTCAGATGTTTCATTAATTAAAAATGAATCATTTGAATCTCGAATATAATCTTTCTCTTCAAAAACAATTTCTACTTAAAATAACGATAACTAAAGTTTATTTAATAAACCTTATGTATTTTGATAACTTCATCAGTTGAATGGATATTAAGTAAACTTTTGTAGTTTAATAAACCTTCCATATTTTAATAACTTTATTAATTAAACTTTTGTAAATCACGCACATATTTGTAATTAAATTGAGTGGATTGGAATTAGAATGAATTGGAATTAGAATGAATTAGAAAATTCAAAAAAAAAAATTCTTTTATTAAAAATGTTTGATCTTCCAATTAGCAAGGGCTAAAATTTTATTTATTTTTAATAATATATTAGTTTTAATATTATACTATATATACATTTTTTATATGCTTAATGGTACAAAATATGTACAATTAAACATATAAAAAATCTATATATAGTATAATATTGTAAATAAGCAATAATCTTTTTAGTTTGCATTTTCGATAAAATACAGAAAGAGGGAGAATAAAAAAACATTGCAAAGAGGATAAACAGCTACAAAACCAAACAGCTGCTATTCCAAAGCCTATATTTACATTTTATGATGTCTAAATTTCTTAATTACAAATTAAGCTGAAACTTGTACTTTTACTTTTTTTAAGACAATCCTAAAATCCCGGGAAATTTCGAAGACTAATCCTGGGATTTCGGGACGAACAATTTGTACAGAATCCCGGGATCTGTACAAATTGATGGCAATCGCGGGATTTTGGGATCCCGCGATTGCCATCCCTATTAATAGAAGATGAAAAAAAGATTAGCTCAGTTTTTTTTGCTTTGTTGGGAGTATATTTTATTAAAAAAAAAAAGAAAAAGAGGAAACTTGTTATGTCTTACAAAACCCATTTAATCAAAATTGACTAAAACTAATTCAAAAACTTCAAAATAAAAATACAAAATATTTTTTGTAAATAAAATCTTTTGCTTTTTGTTGTACCACTTAGAAAGATGCAAAAACTTTGTTTTCACGAAATAAAATTTTATTAATTTCATAAGGCTGAATGGGCCACTACAGCCAAACAAAAGAAACAAATCAAATGTGGTGCTTTTTTTTTTTTTTTTTACTATTTTCACTTCCTCAATGCCAAGGGAACAATTACAATCAAGAAGGTTGTTTTATTTTTTACAACAGGGCATCAATAATTTCTGTCTAATTTTTAAACTGGTTTAACGGATTTAAATAAAGAGTGTTGCAGTATTTGAAAAAATCAAAAATACATTTAATGCCATTTGATTGATAAACATGAACAGGTGATTCATTAGTTTTTGCAGACATTTTCTTTGTCTATATCTTGAAGTAATTGCAATTTATACTAAATTTTTAAAATTTTTTTTAGATCTTATTTCTTACATAAAATTTTTTTTTTTATCTTAATCACAAAGGAAATGGGACTGTGAACGAAAAACCAAATGGTTAAGATTAAGATCAGGAAAAAATGAAGTTGTGTAAAAATACTAATTTAAATTTTTTTTCTTATATTGTTATTTAGGTGCCCCAAGAAGACCTAACGGTCTTGTCACAGAGCACCGCGGATGTGCATTTAACCAGAAAGTTCACGCCTCCTTCCTTACCGTGACGCGAAAATATGTCCAAGGCTCGTTTTGAACCTGGATCTCTTGCATATAAAGCAAGCGCTCTAACCACTGCGCCACGGCCGCATTTAATTGTTGTTTAAATTATCAATTAACAAGTTATAATCAAATAACTATAATAATTATATTTAGGTTAATAAAATAAACACTAAATTTATGTTGCATTGTTTTTATAACCTCTTTATTATTAAAAAATAAAAAAAAATACTAATTTAAATTACCTTTTGACTAGCATAATTATTCCATAGTTAAAACAATAAAAGAACAGTAAGTTACTATTTAAATGTTGTTAATGGTAATTAAAATATGACTGTTAAACATGTAATGGTAATTAAAATAGGACTGTTTTTACCTGAAGCAACGGTGGAATAGCAGGTAATGATGGTTAATATGCCGAATTTAAAAGTTCAGTTCCTGAAGATATTAGATCAATGTATAACAAAATTTATTAGATCAATGTATAACAAACACGAACATGTACTTTAACCAGACTTAGCTAGTGCTCATTACGCAAATGAGGTGATCAACTTCATGAAAGCTAATAACGTCCAATTTGTTCCTAAGCATGATTATCTTCAAAATGTTCCTCAAGCCCTCAATTAAAAACTTTTGGGTTAAATGTATGTTTGAAAGTATATGCAAAAACAAAGCACCATTTGATCAGACATATAAAGAAAATTTTGAGAGAAATTGATTTGAATGAGTTACAAAGTCATATGGATAAGGTAAAATATAAACTTTGTAAATAGCTGACAATGGCCCTTATAGCATTATACAATAAATATTTTTAATTTACAATGGCTGAAGTTTATTTTTATTTAATAAGTAATATTTACTATAATAAAGCTTGTAAAGTATCTTAAATTTAAAGTTTTGCAAAGACTTATGAATCACCCATTAATTATTTAGTAACTCGAATTTAGATCTTAGCTATTTAAAAATACTAAATCAATTTTTAATTAGCTAGAAATGTTTATATTTAATGCCATTAATTGCTCAATTCAAATTAAATGCCACTAACAATTTATTAATTCAAGTTAATAGTTTATTAACTTGAATTAAGCAACTAGCTGATTAGGACTGTTATTTGGTTAAATCCAAACCCAGTCCTATAGTTAACTGCTAAGAGCAGGTTAGTATCCAATATTCTAGGAAATTTTACTATTTCAATAATTATCTTTTTTTTTAAATGTAAAATGTAAAAGTTGAAAGGCAATTACTTATTATTAATCTTAAACATCCTCTGATAAAAACAATAAACTGATAAAACAACTTATAAAAACAATAATCTGATAAAACAAAAACTGATAAAACTCTGCTAAAAACAATAAACTGTTAAAAATAATAAATTCTGTTAAAAAAATTCTATACATTTTATAGAAACTTACTTGTAACTTTAATTAATTTTTAAATATTTTCTGATGACGATAAGAATAACTTAACTCTCTTCTTTGTTTTCTGTTTCCTACTTAATTATTGTTTGCTTGCAGCCTCGATTGGAAAGAATTTGTTTTAAAAAAAATCTTCATGAGCATTAAAAATTTTCTAAACAAATGTTCTAGAATTCATAGCAAGCTAATTAGCTAAATGATAAACAATCCGAAACAAATATCAGAAAGTCACTTATCATTTCATTTGCAGATAAGTTACAAAAAAAACACCTATCCAATGCATACTGACTTCAACAAATATCTTTAAAATCCAAATCCTAAATAAACTTTCATTGAATTTCATGACAAAATTATCCATTAGATAATTTTTGTATTTGTTTTTTCTCCTAAATAAACTATCAAATTCTTTTTTTAATTTTTTCTTTAAAATAAAATACAACAGCATTGTAACAGAAATATAGAAAATGGTAAGCTATTGTTATCCTTTTAAAAACTAGTAAACACTGTAAGTTTCTGATAAAACATCAATGCATTTCCCAATTGGACCAAATTATTTATTTAATTTACAAAAGAACTTTAGAAAAATACCCTTTTTATAATTTTATTCTTATCATAATTCATTTTTTATTGTTGAAAATGCTGATTGTCTATCATACATCACAACAAATAACCCATGGCAGAAATTCCACTGTTTACATTAATCATCATTATAAAAAATAAAAAATTTTTTTGTAACAAATTAAATGTTTTTAATGTTTGTTTCCACTTCCTTTTTTTATTTGAATATAGAAATTATTTAACAGTTTATTAAAAATAAATAATATACCAGTTTGGCAACTAAGTTCCCACCATTTTTTAAATCTATTGTGTTTTTAAACTATATTTAATTTTTAAATCTATTGTGTTTTTAAGCTATATTTAATTTTTGAGTTAATTATGTCTGTACATTCATTTTCAGATCATCGAAATGGAATGTTAATGATACCTTCACCTTTTTGCTTTTAATCAAGGTTCAAAGGCCACAAAAGCTGTTAAGTTCAAAAATGAAAATTTCATCCTCAAAGATGAACCTCATTCAGACCGCCCAACTGAACTCAAAGAAACACATCAAGCAATGAGAGAACTGACATAGAAAATGAGATACTCTAACACTGACAAAATCAGATACTTTTAAATAGAGAAGCATCTTCACTCTATGGAAAAAGTTTAAGTGATTAAATAGTTTTTAGTTGTTATTAAACCATTGATTAAATAATTATTTCACTTTATTAAACAATTAAATAATGTTAATAGAAAAATGGTGGGAAGTTAGTTGACAACCCAATGTTTTATTTAAAACATTTTATTATTGAAATCTTTTTTTAGCCATCTTTATCTTTATTAAATATATATAAAACTTAAATTAACTTTCTAACTTCTATTGATCAGGTAGATTTTAATTACTTGTTGATTAAAATAATATGTTAAATAACTTAATTCTAAAATACTTTCAATACCTTATTGTATAATCAGATACTGCAGCCAAAGCTCTATTTGTGTAACAGTGCTTTACAACAATCTTTTCATTAACCTAAAGAAATATATATCTGAGTTAAGATAAGAAAATCTTATATTATATGAACATAATTTATACATACATATATAAATATGTAATAAAGCAATTTGATTATTACAGACAAAGTAAAAAACCGAAGCTAAAAATTAGTCTATATAAGTTAAAATTCAATTCCTAGGCAGATGTTCCCTAATTCTTGGTTTGTAAGCTTGCCTCTAATGCTGATAAAAACTAATCAATTTTCAATCACTTAAAAGCCAGCTAATCATTAATGAAACCTCTCTTCTGTGACTAGTAGTGGTTAGGGAATTATCAGTAACCCAAACAAAACTCAGTTGTTTACAACCATTATCACATCAATGTTGATATTCTTTTGATCTACAATAATTTTGATGTTCCTATATTCTGATGAGATGCAACACTCTCACTGAGTGAGCTTTATAACTTCTCAAATTTGCTTTTTACAAATCTACTTAACTAATAAAAGTTATTACTAACTTTTTTATTAGTTAAATAGATTTTCAATCAATTGAATTATGGGTTTCCCATGGAAACCCTAAATACAATGATCGCGAAGCATTGACAGGCAACCTAAGCATCTGTTAAAGTTGCCTCTTTTTATTGCGCTTGCCATTTTCTTATTCCTGATTTCATTTCCTACCTTTACCAAGTTTTTATTGTCCTTATATAGAATATTATTATTATATTTAAAGTGATTCTTCTCATGATACTCTTTCTTTTTTAGATAAGACCAAAAAAAATACATTGTAAATGTAATTGGACCCACTCTAACTGCCAATTTTGAGCCTCTGTCTCATAGCAATGTTTTTCTTTTTTCTACAAATATTACTGCAACCTAACTCTTGCTCTATCTGCTAAAACATAGTCTGAAAAAAAATTTCAGTGATACATGGGACCCAGAAAGTGAGTGATATATGGGACCCAGAAAGTATTCATGGCATATTAAAGGTGACCTTTAACAAAAGTAGATAAAACCATTGCCTTTTTATTTATTTTCAAACCAAAGTTTACCTATTTTTTATAAAGGAAACTGAGACTGAGGAAACTATGAAAATGTCACACACACAGATGTGTGTATATATATATATATATATATATATATATATATATATATATATATATATATATATATATATATATATATATATATATATTTTAAACATCTTCGCTTCTAACAAGGCTGCCACTAATTAAAGTTGGAAGTTACTGAAAGAGAAAAGATGAAGATTGTAGAGCAAGATAACGATTGACGGACGACTTAAAGGATTGCAAATTATAGGAATCAGGAAAGCAAGATGGAGGAAGCAAAGTCCTCAAATTCAAAAAAAAGAGCTGATGTTCGAGGAAAAAAACTAAACGAATAAGCGTTTTTGGAGCACTTAGGAACAGTCACAGAAAAATGATGACACTTAATTAAATGACGAGTAACACAAGAACGAATATTAGTTGATGGCATAAGAGATGCTAGCTCTTTAGAGCAGTGCCCATTATAGTATTTGTAGAAAAGAGAAAGAGAAACAACATTACGACGATGTGATAATGGTTGGAGGTTGGCTGCAAGAGCAGGTCCAACTATGTTTACAATGCCTTTTTGCACCTTGTCTAAAAGAGAAAGGGCATCATCAGAAGAACCGCCCCAGATATGGCAACAGTGTTCTATACAAGACCAGATTTGAGATTTATAGAAATAGAGAATAGAATCCGATGTAAGAAAGTGACAAACTCGATAAAGAGATACAACCTTAGCAGATGCTAATTTTGCAACTGATTTGATATATGGTTTCCAAGAAAGCTTGGAAGTAAGAGTTAATCCTAGAAGATGAAGAGTAGATGACTCATCGAGTACATCACCGTTCATAAATATAGGAAGATCTAAATTATTGCGATAACGATTGGCTGAAAAAAAATTGAGTTTTATCTGAATTAAAGTTCGCCAGCCACTGTGAGCCCTATGCTGTAGCAGAAGTGAGATCCTTTTCAAGCTCAAATGCCCCCTCCAAGCAATCAGAGGGTGTTGGTTTCTTATCACGACAAGAATAAATGGTAGTATCATCAGCAAACAATGCCACCTTAGATGTGAGAATGTCTGGAAGATCGTTAATGTAAATTAGAAAGAGTATAGGGCCAAGGATAGAACCTTGAGGAATCCCTGAAGTTACAGAATAAGAAGAAGAGTGCTGTCCATCGAGGACAACTTTTATACTACGATTGGAAAGGAAGGATTCAATAATCTTAAAAATGTTGCCGGATACACCATAAGATGAAAGCTTATGGAGAAGACCAGCATGCCAAACTTTATCAAACGCTTTTGAAATGTCAAGAGCGATGGCCTTAACCTCTCCACCTTTATCTAATGCACAATAAAACCTATCAGTTATTACTGTTAGCAAATCAGCTGTAGAATGAAAAGATCGAAATCCATATTGATGGTCAGAAAGTAAGTTATTAGATTCAAGATGAGAAATTAAGTGTTTGTTAATTAAAGATTCAAAAACCTTGCTTATGATAGGAAGAAGACTTATGGGACGGTAGTTAGACGAATCAGATCGCTCTCCAGAATTTTTGAAGATAGGGATAACAGATGCCGCTTTCCACCAGGCTGGAAAACAAGACTCTGATAAGCACTTGTTCAATAGTTTTGAAAGTATAGATGACAGCTCCGGAGAACACTTCTGCAAGACAATAACAGGTATGTTGTCTGGGCCACAAGCTGTAGAAGAGTTTAGGCAAGAAATCACTTTAGATACAGAAGCTGGAGTGATATGAATGTCAAGCAATGGATCAACCTGGTTGTTGGCAATATCAGGTAGAACGCAATTAGTGGAATCAAGAGATGATATTGATGAAAGGTTTTTAGCAAACAATTCAGCTTTGTCTTTAGGTGAGGTGAAAAAGTCTGAACCATACAAGAGAGGTGGAATTAAAGATTTGCTCTTATTATTGATATTATTAAAGATTCTCCAGAAGTCACGAGAGCCTAATTTTTGAGATAAGATACGAGATTTCATGACCTGACAATAGTGGGTTTTGGCGTTAGATAAAACCTTTTTACAATTGTTTCTAGCAGTTATAAACAGATGTCTGTTTTCTGGAGAATTATTTTGCTGATAAATATGGAAGCAACGGTTTCGATTGGCAATTGCAGCAGCACAGTGTGAGGAAAACCATGGAGGAGAGTGAGGATTGAACTGAAATGGTCAAGAGGGAACAAAAGATTCCATGCCAGCCTGAATCCACGAAGTTATGTAAGAAGCACATTTGTCGACAGGAAGACAAAAGATTTCTACCCAAAGGCCATCACAAAGAAAATCCCGGAAAGAATCCCAGTCAGCTTTACTGTAGTTGTAAGAGGTTCGATAATAGGGGAATTCAGGTGATGAAGAAGAATGAGATATTAGTTTTAGAGAGATCAAACTGTGATCAGAAGCACTTAGGGGTGAATGTGGAGAAACTGAGCACTGACTAGGATCAGAAACAAGACATAAGTCGAGTAGTGAAGGTAAATGATTCGGGTTACCAGGAAAGCGAGTTGGAAAGTTGACTATTTGAGTTAAGGATTGGGAAAGGCAAAAATTGTGGGCTTTAATGCCTGCAGAATCACTGACACTAGAGCCAAGCAATTCAGAGTGGCGAGCATTAAAGTCACCAACAACAACTATATTAGCTGATGGATAAAGAGAGAGGGCTTGGTCAATATGATCAGAAATAACATCAAAAAGAGTGCAGTCTTGAGATGAAGGAAAGCGATATAGAACAAAGAGAAAGGCAATAGAGAAAAGTGGTGCTAAACGAAAGCACATGAAAGAATAGTCTGTGGATTCAAACTTAGTTTCACGACAAATGGGTGAATTCTTACAAATGTAAATGCCCAGGCCAAGCATGTGACTATTGGAGTCTTTACGAATTAAAAGAAGATAACCATCAACATTAAGATCGCAAGATGAGACAACCGAACTCAAATTAGTCTCAAAAAGAGCAAGTAGGTCTGGTGAACTTTGCAAGAGATAAGACTCAACAGAAGAAAAGTTACTTCAAAGACCACAAATATTAGTGAATGATAGGTTTAGAGAACTTGGTGATGATGATGGTTTTTTGTGTTTTATAGTTTTTGGTACTTAATTCATTTTTAAATTAGATTGAAGAACTTGACTCAAAGCATAGATAGTACTCAGAACACTGTTTAATAGCCCAAGCAATTGCCTCATTACTACTAATAAACCCTAAGCCGTAACAAAGGGCTCCAAATGTGGCCTCCGCAATGCACACCAAAAGTACAAACCATCCATGCGCATCATGTTAAAAATAACACAACCAATGCCGCGTTTGTGTTCTGGAACCATGGTAATTTAATAATAAACAAAAGTTTTGAAAAATATTAATTAATGCTAAGAATTTTAAGTCAGTTTTATCGTTGTATGTCAGTTAAGAAGTCGCGAGGTGACACCATCCATGCGCATCATGGCACTGTTAATACTTTGATATTTTTCAGCTGTTGATGGAATCAGCCTCTCTGAGAGCTACCACAGAGTTCGGGAAACCTGACTACCAGCCGGCCTCAGAACCATAAAATTGATTTTTAGAGCTGTACCCTCATTAGGAGATAATAGAATGAGTTGCCTAGTCATAAAAACAGAGACACAAGCAAAACCCATGCATTGAGTCAAGAAGATCCAGCACTCAACATCCTAAACTGGAAACAATGTATTAAAAATACCTCTGCGCCAGCCTAATAGATGAAGAAGGGGTGTGAGGCTGGTCAACAGATAGAATCTGTTTACCCCTTAATATATATATATATGTATATATATATATATATATATATATATATATATATATATATATATATATATATATATATATATATATATATATATATATATATATATATATATATATATATATATATATATATATATAAACAGAGCTCAATTATGTTATATAAAATTTTGAAAAAGTAATTCTACACAACATTTCATGTCTAAGCAATCTTTCAGACATTTTCCAAGGAAGATATTTTATTTACTATTTTTTATATTTTTTAAGCAAACATTTAAATGTTACCTTTATGGGAAACCCCTCTGTTTCTAATCTCATTTGAGGATCATGATGCAAAACTTGCCTAAAAATAATTTATATGCAATTCACATATTATATTTGATACAAAACCAAGAATATTAGGAAATATAAATATATAATTATAAGAAACATTTATCACTAAAAGATTATTAAAAAGCTACATTTGTTTTTCAACAAAGTTGCTTTTCTAGAAGGACTTTAACAAGATTTGTAAAATGCACAAATTTTGTTATTCGAAGGATATTTAAAACTTTTTTTACTAATTAGTACAGTATTTAGTATAAAGTTAAGTGAACCAATTAATCATAATATATGTTATAAAAATTAACTAATTACTGGATGTAATAAAAATATTAACTAATAGTGCAAATATTAACTAATAGTGCAAATATCAAATATTAAATAAAGCAAAACTACTTTAAATAGTCGCAAAAATAAATAAAAAACACTACAGTTGTCTCTACAGTTCAATTTTAAAAATGGCTCCAACAATGTCATCATTGTTGGAGCCATTTTTAATATTAAAATATTTCTTAGTTTATTTTCTATTACAAAAAAATTTATATATTATTTGGTTTTATAAATATACCAAAAATTAAATATGTATCTTTATTTCAAGTTGATAATATAAATATCATTTACAATAAAAACAAAAATAAGTTGATTCTTGTTTTTGATTTTAATCATTAAAATAATATTTACAAAAGTACAATAAAAATTGTACACAAAATTGAAAACTTTTTTGAATAAAATATAAATAAAAACCAATTGTTAAGATAAGTAGAAGTTGATGTCATGGAAACCTCTTGATATGGAAACTTTTTGGAGTGTTTCATAAATGTCACTGGATTACTTGTTAACTTGAGCTAAAGGTAAAATATGATTTAACTCATAAATAAATATAGTTTTAAATTTCACATTAAGATTATCAAAAAAAGAAACAAGAATAAACTGTCAAACAAAATAACGAACAATCGTATTATTATTTAATTTAAGTTATGAAGCTTGAAAAGTTTTATCATTCAACAAGGAATTTCAATATTCTATTTATTAAGTAAATAGATTATTTATCTTAAAAACTATAACAAGGTTGTGGTACTTTAGATCATTTAATTGTGGGGTAAAGGTAAAAGAAGCTCATAGACCTAGGTAATCAACCACATGGTAGTATTACAATAGAAATATTTAAACCTGATTAACAAAACAGGTTAGTTCCAGAAAGCTTGTAAAAAAAATTGCTTAAACTTTTTTGCCGTAATGTCCTATTTAAATGAAAAAATGATATTGTGGCAAACCTGTCCACGCTACACAATAAATGTAATAACTGTGTTTACTATAATATTTCACACAATTGTAGAATGTTGACATTATAATAAAATTTCTTAATAAACTCTTTAGAATTGTATATTTCTGCTTTTTTATAGGATAGTTTTATTTTAATTGTAATAAGTTAAAATATATTAAAATACTAAATAAAAAATATACTTAAGTATATAATTACAAAACAGGAGAACTTGAAGAAGAAAAAACCTTATTATGAGTAAACTTGGAACTATGGTAGGAATCTTGTAATTTTTGATTTACTGTAAAAAAAAAAATTAAATCTTTGTTTTATAAAAAAATAAGAACATAGTTTTATAAGTATTTAAATATAGACTTTTGGGATTAAGCCAAATTGAAATTTGTTTTAGCTCGTTGTTTGCTACTTAAAATAGAGTGATGTTACTGTGAACATAAAATATACACACACATTTCTTTGCTTAGAATGATAAATGCTATATAATGAATATGTATCTAAGGAGGCAATTTCTTACTATATTTTGTGGGCTTTAATTCTTAAAATGTGAACTTAAATTTTTCAAAAAAAGAAGAAACAAAGAATAATGAAAAAAATAATTTCTGTTTCAACTCTAAGCCTTATTCAATGTAGAGTCTAGAGGTTTACAGGCCTCCATTGCCATTGTTGGAGGGAAAGATCAGGTTCAAGGTTGAAGGGAAAAATCAGGATCAGGATCAAGGTTATCCTGCTACTGGTAACATGTAACCCAGTACAATCTGCTTCATGTCTTACTGCTTTGTAGGATACACTTTTTTAGGCAAATGTTAGGAGTAGCCAACTCTAACTTAAAACATCCCCTGTCTCTTGGTTGAGTAAAGACTAGAGATAGTCTCTCAATAAAAATATTCATCTTGGGAAGGTGTTAAATGCATCCAGCTACCTTCTTGTAGAAGGTGTTAAATGCATCCGGCAACTGTCTTGTAGCCTCCTAGACAAAGACTTAAAGGATAAACAGATTCTATCAGTTGACCAGCCACATTTGGAGCCCTTTGTTACAGCTTAGAGTTTATTAATAGTAATGAGGTAATTGCTTGAGCTATTAAACAGTGTTCTGAGTACTGTCTATGCTTTGAGTCAAGTTCTTCAATTTAATTTAAAAATGAATAAAGTACCAAAAACTATAAAACACGAAAATCGTCATCACCAAGTTCTCTAAACCTATCATTCACTAATATTCGTGGTCTTCAAAGTAACTTTTTTTCTGTTGAGCCTTATCTCTTGCAAAGTTCACTAGACCTACTTGCTCTTTGTGAGACTAATTTGAGTTCAGCTGTCTCATTTTGTGATCTTAGTGTTGATGGTTATCTTCCTTTAATTTGTAAAGACTCCAATGGTTACATGCTTGGCCTGGGGATTTAAATTCATAAGAATTCACCCATTTATTGGGAAACTAGGTTTAAATCCACAGATTATTTTTTTATGTGCTTTCGTTTAGCACCACTTTACTCTATTGCCTTTCTCTTTGTTCTATATCACTCTCCTTCATCTCAAAACTGCACTCCTTTTGATGTTATTTCTGATCAAATTGACCAAGCCTGCTCTGTTTGTCCATCAGTCAATATTGTTGTTGGTGGTTACTTTAATGCTCATCACACTGAATGGCTTGGCTCTAGAGTCAGTGACTCTGCAGGCGTTAAAGTCCACTACTTTTGCCTTTCTCAATCCCTAACTCAAATAGTCAACTTTCCAACTTGCTTTCCAGATAACCGAAATCGTTTACCTTCTCTACTCGACTTATGTCTTCTTTCTCCACTTTTACCCTTAGCTGCTTCTGATCACGGTTTGATCTCTCTGAAACTATTATCTCACTCTTCTTCATCATCTGAATCCCTCTATTATCGTACCTCTTATAACTACTTGAAATCTTTCATCTTCCTGCTGACAAATGTGCTTCTTACATATCTTCGTAGATTCAGCCTGGCATGGAACCTTTTATTCCCTCTCGACGATTCCAAGTCAAGCCTCACTCTTCTCCATGGTTTACCTCACATTGTGCTGCTGCAATTTCCAATTGAAACCGTTACTTCCATATCTCGTACTTCATCACAAAAATTAGGCTCTCGAGACTTCTGGAGAATCTTTAACAGTATCAATAATAAGGGCAAATCTGTTATTCCACCTCTCTTGAATGGTTCAAATTTTGTCACTTCACCTAAAAACAAAGCTGAATTGTTTGCTAAGAACTTCTCATCAATATCAATTTTTGATTCAACTAGTTGGGTTCTACCTGATTTAGCTGTCAAACAAGTTGACCCATTGCTTGACATTCGTATCACACCAGCTTCTGTATCAAAAGTGATTTCCTGCTTTACTTCAACAGCTTCTGGACCGGACAACATACCTGTTATAGTCTTGCAGAAGTGTTCTCCGGAGCTATTGTCTATAATTTCAAAACTACTAAACAAGTGCTTACCAGTCTTGTTTTCCAGCCTGTTGGAAAAAGCATCTGTTATTCTATTATTTTCAAAAATTCTGGAGAGCGATCTGATTCATCTTACTACCATCCCATTAGTCTTCTTCCTATCATAAGCAAGGTTTTTGTATTGTTAATTAACAAACACTTAATCTCTCATTTTGAATCTAATAACTTACTTTCTGATCATCAATATGGATTTCAATCTTTTCTTTCTACAGCTGATTTGCTAACAGTAATAACCAATAGGTTTTATTGTACATTAGATAAAGATGGAGAGGCCATTGCTCTTGACATTTCTAAAGCTTTTGATAAAGTTTGGCATGCTGGTCTTTTCCATAAGCTTTCTTCTTACGGTGTATCATGGAAACATCTTTAAGATTAATCCTTCCTTTCCAATCATAGTATAAAAGTTGTCCTCAATGGACAGCACTCTTCTTCATGCTCTATAACTTCAGGGGTTCCTCAAGGTTCAATCCTTAGTCTTATACTCTTTTTAATATATATTAACAATCTTCGAGATATTTTCACATCTATAGTGGCATTGTTCACTGATGATACTACCATTTATTCTTGTCATGATAAGAAGCTAACACTCAATGATTGCTTGGAGGGGGCATTTGAGCTTGAAAAGAATCTCATTTCTGCTACAACATGGGGCTCACAGTGGCTGGTGAGCTTTAATTCAGATATAACTTGATTTTTTTTAGTCAATCATTATCGCAATAATTTAGATCTTCCAATATTTATAAACGGTAATGTACTCAATGAGTCATCTACCCTTCATCTTCTAGGATTAACTCTTACTTCTGATCTTTCTTGGAAACCATATATCAAATCCGTTGCAAAATTAGCATCTGCTAAGGTTGCATCTCTTTACCAAGCTCAACACTTTCTAACTCGGGATTCTGTTCTCTATCTCTATAAATCTGAAATCCAGCCTTGTATGGAATACTGTTGACATATCAGGGGCTGATCTTCTAAAGATGCCTTTTCTCTCTAAGACAAGGTGCAAAAACGCATTGTAAACATAGTTGGACTTGCTCTTGCAGCCAACTTCCAACCATTATCAAATTGTCGTAATGTTACTTTTCTTTTTCCTTTCTACAAGTACTGTAATGAGCACTGCTCTAAAGAGCTAGCGTCTCTTATACCATCTATTAAAACTTATTCTCTCGTTACTCCTCATTCAATTAAGTCTCATCCTTTTCCTGTGACTGTTCCTAAATGCTCCAAAAGCTCTTACTCATCTAGTTTTTTTCCTCAAACATCAGTTCTTTGTAATTCGCTTATCTTTTTTTTGTTTTTTTGTTTTTGTTAAGCTTCCACTTTTCATAGAAAACATTGGGAAAGGTAACTTGGTAGTTTTTGTTTGTTTTGAATTCAGATGTAAAATCTGGAAGAAAAATAATTTACTAATCCACAACTAAAAAACTAAACACAATTCAAATAAAAACGCAGTGACAGTTATCATAATGTTATTATAAGTTATTGTAATGTTAATATCAGCAGTTACAGTTATCATAGTAAAAAATTTTTTTTCAAGAGTCTGAATGAGTACATATTCAAAAAAAATTTCCTTCACAGCTTTGGTATAATCTAAATTTTTAAGTTTTTTTTTAAGTTTTAAACTTATATGCATAACATTTTTAAAATATTAAATTCTGTCATTTGATTAAATTTCAAAAAAAGTTCTAAACATACTTTGCAATAATATCATAAATAGAGGAAGTTTTTTTTAACAACAAAAAATAGAAAAAAAGATATATGAGTAAAGGAAAAAATAAAAAAAATTATTTAGAACAAAAGAAAAAAAAACAATAAAGCAAAACCAACGAAAATGGTAAAGATTATAAATAAAACTTTTAAGGAAAAAAACAAACATAAAAAAGCAAATAAATACAAAGTTAAAGAAAAAGATTTCATAATAAATTCAAAAATGGAAAGCAATAATTAAAAAAAAACCTTATATTTAAAAACTAATATATTTAAAAATTTTCTACCACTAAAAGTTAAAGTTATTGAAACAAAATTTTTTAGGTTTTATTAATTTATTTGTATTTAATTTAATTTATATTGTTTATATTGTCTTGCATTTCTGTGTATTGTTTATACATTTTTATGTTTCCTCATGTATTTTATTTTTTTGTAGTGTTATTGTTTATTATATTTATTTTTGTTGCTTTTTATATTTGTTACTATTATTTAAGTGTATATTTTTTGTCTATCTTAATATGTAAATATATCCTTTATTTTTATTTTTTATTTTCTATTTTATCATCTTTTGGATCATGTTTCATTAAACTTTGTGTTATCTCATTTATTCATTATCTCTCATGTAAACACATAAAAAATAATAAATGAATAAGATAATTATCTCATTCATTCATTGTTCCAATGAATGAATAATATCTATAAAAGCAAGACTATTATTCTATTAGCTTTTTTATTATTGCTCCTTATTTTATTGAATTCTGTTTTTTTTACTTTTTTTTTTAGTTTACTGTATTTTTTTTACTTTATTGTTAATTTTTGCTGTTGTTTTTTTTGTTTGTTTGTTTTGTTTGTTTTATTTGTTTGTATAAATATAACACTCTACTCACCTTACTTAAATAGACCATTTTAGATAATATTTTAAATATAAAAGTATAAAGGTTATAAACTGCTGTTAGGGCAACTTTTGCCCGATCAACACTATGAAGATGAAAATTTCATTCATTTAAGTCGATCGTTGTTCTCTGATATTTTTAAAAGGCTAATTAAGAATTAAGGCGGCATTTTTTTTTTGCACACACTAAGAAATACCCGCGAGCCGGCTCTGTATGTATATATATATATATATATATATATATATATATATATATATATATATATATATATATATATATATATATATATATATATATATATATATATATACAATATGAGCGACATATTCTATTATCTTTTTATGTTTGATAAAGTAATATGATAAATACTTACATTTTCAATATTTGGAAGTTGATTTGGAAGTGCACTTAAAACAAAGTTCTGACCATAACATAACAAATCTCCAGTTTTATTGACTCTATCATAGCTAAAAAAATTAAACTTAATTCTTTATTTAGTTCCATCAAAAATAAAAGCTGCCTTTTCAATATCTTACCTTATGTACGGTATGATCGTACATAAGTACAGTAATTTTTTTAAGTAGTTTGAGTCTTTTTTTAGCTGCAACAATTTACAATGTAATCACATATAAAATACCCAAACTATACAATATATGAAACATTTTTAAAATGTTTTATGCTTGTTAATGTTGATTTATTTTTGTTTTTAGCTTAAGTAACTTTTTTACCTTTCTGGATTTTTTTTTATTCTGATTTATTATTTTATTTTATTTTATTCTAGTTTATATTTTATTTTATTTTTTTTATTTTTTTTTTTATTTTTAATTTTTTTTTTGATTCTGACTTTTTTTTCTTTCTATTCTGACATTATTTTTTTTTTTTATTCTGACTTATTTTTTATTTCTTTTTTATTTTGACTTATTATTTTATCGTTTTTTTTATTTTTTTTTATTTTGGTTTATTATTATTATTATTATTTTTTTTTCTGACTTATTATTTTACTATTATCATTTTATTAAACTAAAATTATTAATTTGATATGACTAAGTTATCATATTTACTGAAACCATACATTCAAGTTGAATAAAAATTACATTTATAATGATAAAATATTGAAAATTACCTTGTTATAACAAAAGCATTTCTAAAGCATGGTTGCAAGATTGGTGATACAGAAACACTACAGTTAAATATATCAGATTCTTGAAGCTGACTTTCAGACATACTAATTGAAAGATTTTCTTTAATAAAAACATTGTGTAAACAAATAACATCACCAAATCTGACTTTTTCATCATCATTTTCAGTAAGTTCAACCTAGTGTTCAAAAATATATATTTATAACCTAACAGTAAATAACAACTAATTTAAACAATAGAAACTTACATGTTGCAACAGTTTTAAAAACAAATTTTTTCTCTTGAAAGCAAGTAGTTCACCATTTTCTCTTTTACCCAAAAAATCTTTTAACATTTCCTAAATAAATAAAATGCTAAAATAATATTTTAAAAAAGGTATAGTATATTTATGTACTAGTAACTGGCCGAAGCTATAAATTATATAACATATATATATAAAATCATAAAGCTATAAAACATCGGACGGTGACAGTACCAGGTTTGATAAAGTAAGGTCTTAATATTTTCCAATATTATGCAAATAAATGAGTTTCTTATAAAGATTGACTACCAATCCTAAATTTTTAAACATGAATAAACATTGTCTTATCTTTTAAAAGAAAAAACTCAAACAAAAAAATTATCAGCCTTTTAATACAAATAATTTTTAGGTAATGAATTTTGAATTTTTTTTAGTTGATAAAAACACCAACAACCAACTTGCTAGTATCTTACTACAAACCTTTACCATCTTGTTAGAAATTTTTATTATAATTGCATTTAAATGGTGTAACATAAAAGTAGAAATGCAAATGGTGTAACATGAGGAAGATGTAAATGGTGTAACATAGTAGTGGAAAAGATGAAAAAAGTGTAACCTAGGAGTTCAAGACATAATACAAAAATGTATGATGTAAAGGGTGATCCATAGAGTAGGTGTAAATGATGTAACATAAGAATGGAAGGTGTAAATGGTGCAACAATAGTGAAAGAAGCAAATGGTGTGACATAAGAGTGAAAGATGTAAATAGTAAAGGTTGTAGAGAATATAACTAGACATTGACAAACATGTCAGAACTAAACATTCATTATAAATTGATTTATCAGATAACAAATCAAACAAAGGAAAAAAGTTTATAAGTTTTTACTATTTAACAGAAAATCATTTTACTCAAGATTGGTCAATATGGAATATCAAAATCAAATCAAATAGAGTTTCAAATAAGTTATAATCACAAATCAATTATCAATTCAAAATTACCTCATCCTCAAGCATTAAAAGCAGCGGCAAAAATTTCTTTTATCAGACTATGGATCAAAGGTCCTAGTAATACTTCAAATGTTAGAATATTCAATGAGTCGTAATAGCGAAAGTAGAGTTTTTTTAAAACCTCAACCCCCAGCTGGCATTTGGTCAAAAAAAGACGTCTTTTGAACATTCAAAAGACATTCTGAACGTCTTTTGAATGTTCAAAAGACCTTCTGAACGTCTTTTGAACATTCAAAAAACATTCTGAAATGATTTTTTTTTTAAGCATAACTGACAGTTGCATATAATTTTTTTAATTTATATTATATAAATTGTTTAAGTATACATTTTTTATAATAAACGTTATTAAAAAATAAAAATTTTTTTTGTCTTTATTAACGATGACTTTCTACAACAACGAAAGTCTCTTTAACAAGTTTTAATATAAGAATAATTAAAGTTAATACATTTAAAAAGATAAACAAATTTCGTTGAAAAAAAAAGACAAATATTTTAGAAAGCATTACAATTAAATATGTTTGATCATTAATGCTTTTATATTATCGAAACACGTTCTCATGAAGTAACAAAACACTTCTAATGAATTTTTGTAATAAGTATTATTAAACTGTTGTTTTTTTTTATTTACATAATTATGTATTTTTTATTACAAATGTTAATCTTTTCAAACAAATTAAAAAGAATAACAAAAAACAAAGTACAAATGTTAAAACAAAGAGTGAAATAGTTTTTCAATGCGTAATTATTTACTTGTTTACAGTTAAATAGAAACTGATATTTTTAAATTAGTAAAAAAAACACAATAAATTAAATCAAGTGTGAGTATATTTAAAAAAATCATTAAATGTAAATTGTTCTTTACTTATTAATCTTCTAAACATTAATAAAGATAAAAAATTATTCTGAATGTAATAAAAAACATGACTTAAATAAACTAAGCATTTTAATTTATTGAGTTTTGTTTTAGTTGGGTTATAAGTTTAAGTTTTTTCATTTTTAAATTTTGAAAACATGTCAAGCGCCATGGTCAAATCATCAAAATAAAATATTTTTTGCGTGGTCATATATAAGCTCTCTTCTTACAGTGTATCTGGTTATATTTAGGATTATTGAATCCTTTCCAATTGTAGTATAAAAGTTGTCCTTGATGGACAGCACTTTTCTTCATATCCTGAAACTTTAGGAGTTCCTCAAGGTTCAATCCTTGGCCATATACTCCTTTTAATTTACATTAACGATCTTATAGATATTCTCACATCTAAGGTGGCATTGTTTGCTGATGATAGTGCCATTTATTCTTGTCATCATAAGAAGCCAACACTCTCTGATTGCTTGGAAGGGGCATTTGAGTTTGAAAAGAATCTCACTTCTGCTACAGCATGGGGCTCACAGTGGCTAGTGATCTTTAATTCAGATAAAACTCAATTTTTTTCAGATTTTCCTAAATTTATGAATGGTAATGTACTCTATGAGTCATCTACCCTTCTTCTTCTAGAATTAACTCTTACTTTCGATCTTTCTTGGAAACCTTATATCAAATTCATTGCAAAATTAGCATCTGCTAAGGTTGCATCTCTTTATCAAGCTCAACACTTTCTAACTCCAGATTCGGTTGTTTATCTCTATAAATCTCAAATCCAGCCTTGATTGGAATACTGTTGCCATATTTGGGGCGGATCTTCTAATGACAAGGTGCAAAAACGCATTGTAAACATAGTTGGACCTGCTTTTGTAACCAACCTCCAACCATTATCACATCGTTGTGATGTTGCTTCTCTTGCTCTTTTCTATAAATACTATAATGAAAACTACTCTAAAGAGCTAGCATCTCTTGTGCCATCTACTAAAATTCATTCTCGTGTTGTCTTAATTCAATTAAGTATCATCCTTTTTCTGTGACTGTTCCAAAGTGCTCCATAACACTCATTTCTCTAGTTTTTTTCCTCGAACATCAGTTCTTTGGAATTCGCTGCTTTCATCTTGCTTTCCTGATTTAAACAATTTGCAATCTTTTAAGTTGCCTGTCAATCATTATCTTGCTCTACAATCTTCATCTTTTCTCTTCCAGTAACATAATGCAAGTAACTTCCAAACTTCCAACTCTAAAAGTGGTTGTTTACAGCTTTGTTGGAACTGAAGATGTTATATATATATATATATATATATATATATATATATATATATATATATATATATATATATATATATATATATATATATATATATATATATATATATACATATATATATACATATATATATATATATATATATATATATATATATATATATATATATATATATATATATATATATATATATATATATATATATATATATATATATATATAATCGCATCTCTTTCTGTAAAACACTGTATTATATATCAAACAAGTAGAAAACAAAAGAGCTCTAGAAAATCATTTTAATTGAAAAAACATCACAACAGAAATTAATATTCTTAAAGTAACTGGATTATGTAACTTTAAAAGTTTAAATAGCATATTCTCAGCATTAAGCACTGGCAAAGTTCATTTAACTTCACTAATCGAAGTTGGATGGATGGATATCCATGACAAATAGGTGAATTGATATCCATCAATTCATCTATCTGCCAATGTTGTTGTTTTTGGTTTTTCATCACCTTTGGTTTCTCCTTTTTTCTAATCAAAAACTATGTAATCATTCGAACTCATAAGTATAGAAATTTTATTCTTTCTCATCAGTTTCAAATCAAATTTCACTTAACTGAATGTTTTCCTGCTTTTTTGTCTGCTGTCCAACTTTAACTACTTCTTTTATCTTTTTCACCAAAATATTTTTACATTAGAGAAAAGTTAGACTTTCCAGATATTAAAACTTTTTCAATTAAGAAAGATTAGTTTAATATTCAAATTGTATCTCATATACATCCTCACCATCAAATCAAATTGTAAACTCATATACATCCTCACCAAGGATAATTAACAAGACACAATTAATAACAAAAAAAATTCCCTTAAACTTATCTCGAAAATCAAATAACTATACTCTTTCATTAGTTCTTTCACACTTAAACTCTTATATAACTTGTATATATTCATAATCTTGCAAAATTTTCAATGTGGTGGTTGTGTAGTGGTAGAGCGCTCACTTCATAAGTGAGAAGTTTTGGGTTTGATCCCCACCGCAACGCTGATAGTATAGCACTTAATTTATTTCAAATAAAAATCAAAAAATTAATTCTGGTGAATCTTAACCTAAATGAAACTCAGTTAATTACTGTTAATCATTATCAAATGTTGATATTTCCTTATTGATGCTCCTATATGTCAACTTATTACGTCCTCTAATTTGCAAATTCCACTTTATTGGAATTTCTTTTACAAACTGACATCTCATTCCATGTATCTAATCTATAGCTAAGGCTGCTGATGGGTTCCCAGGTGCCTAGATACCTGCCTGTTGGTTACTGCCCAGGTAGGATTATCAAATGACGGGTAACCATCACTTGATAAGTTATTTTGAACTTATTAAATGACGATTACTTATTATTTGATAAGTTTAAAATTCTTATCAAAGTTTTAAATAAAAATTTTTTTAAAAATTAGTAATTTTAAATAAAAGTTGTAAATTTATAGATAACTAGTTTGATATACAAAAAAATCATTTTATTCATTAAAAAACTTATTTTGGTTTTTCTGTTAGATGATCCTAAAATAAAGCACCAAAAAACTGAGAGATCAATACTGGACAACTTGACACATGATACTTAATAACATAAAAGAAATGAAATAACAAAAGAAAATAGGTAGCAATTAGTTAAAAAAAAATTTCACAACACAGGTTTTACACTAATAACTTGCAAATGTATGCTAGGGTGACCATTGTCCTAATTTTTACGTAGGAGAGCACAGCGCTAAACTAATTTTAACTAGTTTGGCGCTGCACTCTCCAGCATAAAAACCTGGACAATGGTCACCCTAATGTATGCCTAATTCCTAAACACAAACCATAAAGATTCCTAGTTTACTAATGCAATAAATAAGCATGAAATTACCTATGACACATTTTGGAATATGTAAAACAAGTTACTATATATTTTAACATAAAATACAATTTAAATAGCAAAATCGAATCTTGTATTTTCTAACCTGAATAAATTATATTTGGTATTAAAATTTGATCTAGCTGCAAATTAAGTTTTGCTCTGCTTTAAAGTCAACATTCAACAAATAAATATTGTATATTTTTACAATATTTAATTCGTAAGAAGAAAAAAGTAAAAACAAAACAAAATAAACAGGTTTTCTAGGTTAAATAAAAAAAATAAAAAACATTTTTTTTATAAATAGATGTTTATAAAATATAATTTAAAAAAAAGAAAAAACTCCACACTAGCTAACTTATTTTGATTTTAAAAGTACATCACCTTTGAAATCTTGTCCCAGATGAACTACTTAGTTTTCTAAAACTGGGAAAAATACTTATTAAGATCAAGTTTTTTTTATAGTTTTTTTTTTTTTTTTATTGTTTTTTTTCTTTAAAAGATTCTTTTCTGTAAGAAAATTATAATCACAGGAGATGCTTTTGAGTAAATTATGTGGTAAACACATGCGGTACTCATATATGCAATCATTAAAAAGAAAATTAAAAGAAAACCGTTTTCAAAAGCGAAAAAAGATTAAATAAAAGCCACCTCTTCCAAACACAAATCTTCATTCCAGTTTCCAACTCTCACAGAAGGATTGTATTTTCCCACACTCATCCTTGGTTCCGACAACTTTACTTAAATATCAAAAATATATAATACAAAAAATACTAGTAAAAATAATTTTTTCAATATTAGTTAAAAAAAATTAAAAATACTTAATATTTATTAGGTAAATAGCATCAATTTAAAATATTATTAGCATTATTTATTTAATAGATTCCAATATTTATTACACCCATTTTTAACTTTTTTGTTTTTAGACAATTTATATACAATTTCCTTGGATACAACCGTAATAGTTGGTTACGTTACAAACATAGCCGAATGAGGAGGGGAGTTATGCAAAGTGCCAGAATTTACTATTACTGGATTAAACTCGTCATATAAAAAAGATTTACGGACCATTTCAACGGTGACGGTTTTAATGGTGATGATTTAATTTTGGGTTGCTATGGATACCTAAATTAGTTACCGATCACATATTTTATTAACTGTAATAAATATTAACTAGACCAAAGTAATAACTTCTAAAATATTTATCTGATTACTCCCATAACTACCACATTGAATATTTTTTATATTACAAATGCAGTGGTACTATGGATTTTTTATTCGGTTGATAATGACACTTGAAATACCTGGCAACCGTTCATTTTGCGAAGTTACTAGCTTTTTTGTAGTTAAGTTCGTGTCATTTACTCAGTTTCACTGAGATCCAAATAATGCATAAGCGTTTAGAATAAAATACAGTGTTGGCCATTAAATTAGGACATTCATAAAAATTTATCTTTTTCTTGATTTTGAGTTAAAAATAACACAACCAATGCCGCGTTAGTGTTCTGGAACCATGGTAATTTAATAATAAACAAAAGTTTTGAAAAATATTAATTAATGCTAAGAATTTTAAGTCAGTTTTATCGTTGTATGTCAGTTAAGAAGTCGCGAGGTGATTAAGTTCATATTAAAGTTGTCTGATTTAGTCAGTGAATGGAGGAAAGCTGGAGTTGAAGTCAGTAGTAGAACTGTGAGAAGACGCCTAGTGGAACATAGATACAAGGCCTACAGGCCACAGAAAAAACCAAAGCTTACACCGGCAATGTGCAAGAAGCGACTAGCTTGGGCGAAGGATCACCAGAACTAGACTGAAGATGATTGAACAAAGGTATTTATTGAATATTAATATTTGTTTTAGTAAATATTATACATTTTGCTTTTTGTTTTAAATGTAATAATTGCATTAATGTGAGCAACCTCGACATTCTGTTTAGTATTGATAATAATTAATTTATTGATTGTTATGAAATTGTGGTGTTCCTTTAAGAGAAACTTTGTATTGTTTATGCTTAGGTCTGCTTCTCAGATGAGACGATGCTAGAAGTTTTGGGAGAAAGGACACAGTATGTTAGGAGAAGATCAACAGAAGCATATCATCCAGACTGTATTCAAGAAATTGTTAA
Source organism: Hydra vulgaris (assembly GCF_038396675.1). Classification (NCBI taxonomy): domain Eukaryota; kingdom Metazoa; phylum Cnidaria; class Hydrozoa; order Anthoathecata; family Hydridae; genus Hydra; species Hydra vulgaris. Next base: position 28,970,915 of record NC_088932.1, on the reverse strand, counting down.
ACACCCACAGAAGATTATGGTCTGTAGCGTGATATCTATTCATGGGACAAGGCGACTCCACATTGTAGATGGTATAATGAACCAAACAAAAATACAAAAACTTATTAGAGAGAAAGTTATTTACACAATTAGATGAATGGTATCCAGATGGCAATTGCATATATATGCATGATGGTGCACCTTGTTACATGGCCAAATCCATCGTTAAACTTCTTCACGAAAGGAATGTCCCAGCATTAAAATGGCCACGAAACAGCCCAGATTGTAACCCCATTGAGGAACTGTGGAGAGAGTTAAAGAGGGAAGTAAATAAAACAGTTTCAACTAATAGGGCACAGTTGAGAAGCTAGTTTATGTCTGGCATCATGATGAGCGTCTCAAGAAACTTGCAGATCAATTTATTCGTGGAATGCCAAGACGTGTTAAAGCGCTCATAGATGCCAGAGGAGGACATACAATATATAATTTTTTTTTAAACTGGTTTGTTATGTGATTTAGGATGCACTCACTAACTATCTCATTATCAGTACTTCATTTTTGTGCATTTATATATGAAAATAAATGTAATATGTGACTTTTTTGTCAATGTCCTAATTTAATGACCAACATTGTACATATAATGTTTTCGTCACATAATATTGGATAGATCATTAAACTTGTTAAAATTATTATAAGAGACCATGCAGACAATAAACCAAATTTATATTAATAATGTACTGTACATTATTATTCAATAAAATTCGATGTTCAATATGTACATTATGTATATATTGAACATCAGGTGGAGGGGCACCATCGTCAATTTTTTAAAAAAGTTCTCTATATATTAAGTCGCTCTGACGTCAAACGAAAACAATCGCATCGGCAGTCATGTTGAATGAGGTGATAACATTTTATTCCAGTGAAGAAATATGTAATGACATTTGCATCATGCATTATTACAGCATAGTTTCCTTTTTTTTGGAATTAAAAATTGATTTGCAATAGACTGTTGTTCAGTTAGGTTATGCGAGAAAGTGGTAAGGTTAGCTGTATGAGAGCTAGAGAAAGATTGTATCACGTAAAAAAGTGTTTATAAAAGAATTAAGAAAAATTGTTTCACGTGACGAAGTGTTTATTAAAGCATTAAGAAAGATAAGTGAGTTTAAGCATACACGCCTTATCTCCAGGCGGTGTTAGTAAGAACGCTGGCAAGTTTGCTACCACGGCAAATTTATAAAATTTAAGCATGAAAAAACTTTCAACATGCGCGTGTTTCAAGTCTTTAATTTTCTTGACTTAATTTTAAGTTAAAAGTATTTCCATTAACAATTTTAAAAATAATTCCAAGAACAATTCCAACAAATCTGCTCTATAAATGATCAAAGCAAACTTACTAGAAATTCTCCATCAAAGTTTGCCTTAAATTTAAAGATGACATTGGGAGTGAGAGATGTTAACCTTAAAAATATTAAAGTAAATCATTCAAAACAAAATTATGAGTTTTAAATCATTAATTGTTCATGTAGCGTACGTTTTTAAGCGGTGGTAAGAAGTCAGATTTCTCGCGTACGTTTTAAACGCGATGCGTTACAAAGGAAGTTTCCCTAAGACTTATTAATTATTTACGAGAAATTCTTTTGTATTCGTGCAACTGCCTCGAGATAACGCTTATATGCTTAAACTCAGTATTATACCATATGAAAAAGTGGTTATAAAATAGTTAAGAGATCACGTGAAGAAGTGGATATAAGAGAACCAAGAGTGTTATTAAGAATTGATGATAAAAATGTTAAAAACCTGTTGTGTTTAAAATTGTTCAAACAACAACATAGTGTAAAGTAATGTAAAGATTTATCTTAATCACTTCTTTACTTTTTTTGACTTTAACAACTAAGCCGGTGAATTTTCAAACACCCTTTCCAAACGAGCGTGACATGGACCATTGTCTGTTACGACAACCAAATCCTCTAATCGATTCCCAGACTAAACCACTGGTTAAACAAACCCAATATCCACTCGTTACAAGAATCTGCTTTAAATGATCCTCTACGAGTTTCCATTATGATGACATTTGTTGTTGATATAGCTGTAATCAAATGTATGTTTGCACCTTTTGAAGAAAGTATTTTCATTATTACTCTTTCCCCTGTTTGGCAGGTGCTTGCGTTTTTCTACAAAAAAGATTAAAGTTTGTTTCATCCAACCAAACTATCTGATAAGCATTTTTGATGTGTTCGTTAATGTTACTAACATATTTAGCTCTTTTTTGTTAGTTTTCATTACTATTTATTGTAGTAGGCTCCTTGTGCACTTTTTAAAATGAAAATTGTCTGCCTTCGAGGTAATTGGCAATTGTGGTTGTGCTGACGCTAATATTAAATTGTCTTAATACCCTTGTTTTAATGGCCACCAATGTCAACTGACATTCACTTTCAATCCATGTAAGTGTTTATTCGATTTGATCATCGGTTAATTTTTTTGGTTTAAAACCACCTCTTCCAATAAAATTTAAATTTCCGCTGCGGACCCAATTGTATGCTGTCTTATATTTGATACCTAAAGTTTGCGCCAGAGTTACCCAATTGTCGTTTCGCTCAGCGCATTCAATTACTCTTCTTCTATCATTCGATGAAGATAAAACATAATGCTTTCTTTCAACTTGTTAAGTTGTATGTATTTCATGTCTACAAGTTGGTGAAATAAATGCTTGGACGGATTCAATTTAATAACAGACTTTCTATTCATAGTGTATTGACAAATAACACAACGATCTTTCAATTCCATTACTGTATAACCGTATTGCTAGTGCATACAAATGTTAAATTTGATATTATTAACTTATTAAAATGCATGTCAAAGAAGACCTTTTATTATGACCTTTAAGCTTACATTGTGAATTCGCAATTACAAATCATGTATTCTCATTTACATCTTATTTTTCTTAATTACAACTTTCAAGTTCTCAATTACATCTTGAAAAGGTGTAGGTTGTAAAAAAGGTCAACCCGCAGTTAAAATTGCGAATCGTCATTTATTTAATTTTGTTACAGTTACTTTTAATACGTGGGGCTTTGCTGAAAATCATTTATTTCTTGTATTAGAAGTGCTTAGAATATTTTGGAAAATTCCAGAATATTTTAGACGACTTTAGAACATCCTGGAACAATTTAGAATATTCTGCAACAATTAAGAGTATTCTAGAACAATTTAGACTGTGTGTATATATATATATATATATATATATATATATATATATATATATATATATATATATATATATATATATATATATATATATATATATATATATATATATATATATATATATATATATAGCTGCTTATCTAATTTTATAGTTATTACAGAAGCAACACATGGCGACGTACAAGCCTAGCGATAGGAGCATTCAGAAGAACAAGGTTGTCTGGACCAATAATCTGATAAAATTTGAAGACTCTCATAAAAGAAGAGGAATGGTCCTTTTTGAAGAATATTCACTGGAAGAAAAGTGCAGATTGCCTCCCCAAAAACAAATTATCGGACGCTACCATTTCCTTGGACCAAAAATCAAAGGAAGAAAGGAGCAAATAGCGGAAATTTCCGAAGAAGTCACCAAATTGTGGGAGAATAAACTGAATTTTCCTCATGTATCTATCAAGTTATACAAGCAAAGCTTGTTAAATACTGAAATGTTTTGATGAATGTGTCAAGCGGGGAAGCTACGAACCCCTTGATAAAATTATTGATATAACTAAAGTGAATGGAACATGGTTATCTTCCGAGGACAAGCTATTGTACTATCTCCAAGTGGACAGCAAAGGAACAGTGAGATACTCTACAGGCCAAGCGGCCTGTAAAGAAACAATCCATCCCTCTAAAAGGCAAAAACATTTCAATAGGTTGTCCAACTCTCCATCTTACTATCCTGGTTTTAGTGATTCTGACAGGTTGACGACAGTGAATATGAAAACGATAAAGAAGATGAGACTACTCCTACACCAAGCAGAAATAAAAGCAAAATTGCAGTCAACTTGGTGACCTACACAAGAGTATCAACAAACAAAGCTGCTAACATATGCAAGCAACTAGCTCGCGAAGGCATTGACGTCCCAACTCCATGTCAATCAGCTATTTACAAGTTAACAATCAAAGAGGCAATCAAGCTGAAAAAAAGAAATGATTGAAATGTTACATAAGGAAAGTTGGTCCTTACACTTTGATGGCAAGCACATCAACGGAATCGATTATCAAATGGTCGTCCTTAAAAATGCAAGAAGAGAAGTCAAATTGGATGTCCTGGGTTGATAGATGGCAGGAGAAAAACTATTGCTCAAGGAATTTCTAAAGTCCTCGATAAATTTCACCTATGGAATTCAATACAGATGATTTATGAAGATACCACTTGCGTTAACACTGGGAGAAAAAAAATGGTGTTGCTGTAGTATTGCAACAAATGTTCGCAGAGAAACGCATCAACAAACCTCAGTTTATCAGTTGTCAATACCATGTATTAGATAGAACCCTCCGTTTTGTGATGGATGAAGAACAAGGAAGTAAAACACAATCGCCGAACATTGAATATCCATTTGTACCTCAACTATTGGAGTACGAACAACTGAAAACACAGTTTGATAACGGAAAACATCAGGCTGGAGAGATGATTTGAAATTTTAATTTCGTTTCACTCGATTGTTCGATTTTTTGATTAAAAGGGACATTTTCCATTGATCAGGTTTCTGAAATTACCCAACACCAGCAATGCGAGGTGGAAATCAGAAATTAAAATGAAGGCCAGAGCTATACTAGCGATCCTGGCCTTCATTTTAATTTCTTCAACAAGGACAGTTCTGCAGAGAATGTCGATTTGTATCGTATGGTTGGGCAGACCATCGGTTTACAGACTAAATGTACAACAAAAACGACTTAAATAACTTGGCTGAAGTGCTGAATCCATACTAAAAGGCTTTAGGCTCTTTGAAAAATTACTGAAGCGAGAGCCATCCATACTGCAGATCCCCAGAAGTAATCAATGCGCAGAGCGCGCAATCAAAATAATGAAGGAAATGTATTCGTCATGCAGAAATAAAGACAAATTGCACCTTCTATTCTTTCTATGCAACAAGCAAGAGCAAGAGCAAGGTCAATGGTCTGAGTCATTGTGGGATTGAAAATTTATTATATTACATGACTATGACATTCTAAATACATTTGAATACATAGTCGTACTTATGTCAAAACCGGTTTTTCATTGGCGGGGTGAAGTTCATTTAGTGCTTTTTAGGTAAAAGTTCATCAAATTACAGTACAGGAACATGGCGTAAAAAAAAAGTCATAACCCTAATGAGCATGCTCAACTACCCAGTGTTTTTCATTAAAATTACCTAGTTCAAAGTCCTAAGATAGCAGTGGGTTTAATTACTTTTTGAATAAAAACAAAGCATAGTAAAATTTTTCATATTTATCAATACTAAATATTTTTCTGTAATTTAAATTCAAAAAATTAGAATTTTTTGAATTTAAATTAATAAGTTAATAAATTTTAAAGTTAATAAACATAGTAGTCTTGTTTCAACAAAAAGTAGCTCAAGACTTGATCATTTAATGATAAGTTTTAGTAATAACGAATCACTATATGCTAAAAATTAGTTCTAATTGTCAGGTTGGTATTTTTTTACTTAATTAGTTTTTTTACTTAATTATTTTTTTTACTTAATCTTTTTACTTAATTTACGAGCTTATTTAAAGTGCTCATATTACCAAGTGGTTTGGGTAAAATGAGCACTTTTGCTACTTTTTTAAAACCTCTGAGTTTTTAACAAAAAATTTCGGGTGCCCAAATATCTAGGTGAATCACGAGTAGGGATCCCTAAAAATTGTTTATTTGCAAAAATTTTGGATCCAGAATAACTATTTTTGAAAATATTCCGAATACTGCTTAAGGTGATCATATTACCCTAATCTACCCACAATTTATTTTGCGTAAATTAACCGTTAAACTGTTCATAATAAAGTATAGATAACTATTATACGAAAATTATGTCGTTTATTTTTTATTTTTGCAAAATTTCGGCATTCTTATAAACGTACATACAGAATTAACATTCAATGATATCACAAATTATTCATTCAACAATGCTTAAAACATTTTAGAACAATTCACAGCTTCTACTATTTCGAATGGGTTGATAACATTACAATCACGTGATAACCTTGACCCAATCCGTATCTAGAATTTTCTTAAAAAAAAAAGAAAAAAGTCCTTTAGAAAAAAGTGTGTGGGGGGGGGGGGGGGGAGGTACGTTCTCCCGGCCCTACGGTGTCGTCGGCCCATGCTGTTTTATGCTTATTAGTAATACAATAAATTAAAAAAAAATATCAATGAAAATCAATGTTTTAAATCACTTCTTTTCGTTCGTTTTTTTAACTTCATTCTTTTAGTTTTATTTAGTCTTTAATTTTTTTGTTAGTTAGAAACGCTTGATTTAACAGAATGTGACTTCGAGAAAGTAGAAAAAAAATCTTTTCTTTTTTCACTGTAAAACCATCTCACAATTCTCAAAGTTTAGGATCAAGAGGCAATTCAACTGGGAAACCATGCAATGGGAAACGACCCATTAAGGAACTAGGATAGAATGCAAGAGCATTTTTGAGAAAATAAGTTCATAATGACATGTGGAGCAATTGTATTAGCTGGAATTCTTGAACAACTGAGCAGTTGGGCTGTTTCTTTATCAAACGCCTCAAACAAGACGGAGTGCACGCATAGGGATGGTGAGGCCATTGTTGAAACATTCAAAAGAAATAATGAAATCGTTGCAACTTCTTCAAGAATTTGGTCTAGAGGATCATCAACTGACTTTAGTTAAGTAGATTCAATCCTTTGAATTCCTGGCTTCTTTTTGATTCCAAGGTCTCCTTACTGCCAATGTCAGCCTTTTCCAATCAGAAAGCATTTCTTAGGACAATTTCTTTTACTTTTTTTTGTGTTTGTTTGTTTTTGATTTTTCTTTTTAACTGGACTTACAATAAAATAAAGTTAAAGCAGATAGGCGCTCAAAGAAGATAAGGATAACATTGTATTATCGCAATCTTTTCATAGAACCCCTTTGTTCCTTAGAACCTCGTATAAAAAAAGAATAATAATAACTAAGTTACCGTTAAAATAGTCAAAGCACAAATAAATTAATTAAAAAAAGAAAAAAGAAACTTTTCTTATGATTAAATTAAATTTTTGTTTTGTTTTGTTTGAAACTTAAATAAATTTAAGGACTTCACCGTAAACTTATATTCCTTTTGACAGTCATTCCATAATTTAGGTCCTCGAACAGGTATACAAAATTCTGAGATTTTATTATATTTCCGAGGCAATTTACAGCAGTTGTTTCTATTTGATCTTATATTATACTTTTCATTTAGATTAATTTCAAACTTATTGTTGAAGTTGGCTGGCAAGAGTTTTTTGAAGCATTTATACATGAGAATTAGATGCTGATAGATATTTATTTCAAATACATTATTTTCATATCTATTATGAGGTTTTGCATGCAGGGCCGTCCCAAAGAAATCTTAAAGGATGAAGGAGGGAGGGGGGTGAATTGCCTTTATTTGCTGACTAAGATCTAGATAAATTTTTTTTGCCGACTAAAATAAAAAAATAAATAAAAACTCCTCGTTGGCTGACATTTGCCGACTGTTTGCATGTTCTCGTTTATGTTTAATTGATTCGGGAAGCATGTTTTTGTAGCCTATGAATTTTTCTCTGAAATTTAAAGAGCTTTTTTTTTTTACTTTTGGTATCAACATCCCCTCCCCCTCCACCCACAAAAAAATTCTGGAACCGTCACTGTTGCCCATAATATATATGCATAATTAATGAAACATTAAATTAGCCCGAAATAAATAAATAAAACAATGTTTTAAAATTACGTAGGTCGTCAGAAAAGTGTAGAATCCCCTATGAAAATAAAAGAATTTTTTAAATTTTATTTTAACAAATCTTCAAAATAATGTCCATCATTATCTATACAAAGTTGCACCCTTTTAAGCCATTTGTGAAACGTTTTTTTATCTTATTCTTTAGGTACTTTGAAATAGCTTGGTTATGTATTTATTTCGACTTTTGACGTCAGTGTAGTTATCAAGATTTTATGTCGAACAGCCAATAATCGGATGGAGCTAGGTCAGGCGAGAACAACTGGTGACAAATTACCGTGAATCCGGCTAGGCTAAGATAATTTGTGACGGTTTGAGTTGGATAAGGTCAATTGTTATTATTGACAAACTTAAAATTTTAAGTGCCTATTACAGGTCTTAGCTGATTTATTTTACGAACAACAGGTTTCAAACAAGTTCTTACTTAGTATTAGTAGAGGTAAAACATATTTTCGGTCTAAACCTGTTGCGTCTTACTATATTTCTTGGATTATCATTTTTAGTAACCCAACCAGTGTTAGCCGACTTGTGCCCAAGTTTTCTCAAATATAATCACGACACATCCTTTTTAATAAAAGAACAGCCGTGATGTAGTGGTTACAGTTCTGGTTCAGAACCGGTTGTTCAGTTCACGGACGACCGCTTTCGAGCCAGAACCGGTTCTGGCTGTATATACATCATTGATAAAGAAGGAGGCGTAAACCTCCTGGTTAAATGCTATTTCACGGTGCTCTGTGATAAGACCTTTGACTTTTTGGAGCACCTAAATAACTAAAAAAAAACAACAACTACATAGTCTCCATGGGCCGTTTTTGAATAGGGCTAAATTTTCCTTACATGTCTTAACTCTATTATTGTGATTTTGACCAGTTAACTTGTTGGGTATCTAACGCCATTCTAGTTTTCTTTTTAAGAGCATTGTGAATGACTTCATTAAATGTAAACGATTATTCAATGTCAAGTCTTTAATTATATTATGTGTTGCTTGAGTGTTTTTTTCAATACTGGCATGCAAACGTTCAACATTTATTTTTATTTATTTATATTTTTTTGTTGTTAATAATTGTTGTTAACAATAATAATGTTAATAATTAAATACAGTTTAAGGTATTATTACAACTTGACAGAAGAAGTTCTACGAACTTTTCTAACGACCAAAGTAAAAGGAATTTATTGTTTTGAAATTAAAAAATGTAGATTGTTTAAAAATTGAAAAATAGATTGTTTAAAAATTAAAAGAAGTAGATTTAAAATTAAGAGATATTACGAGTTAAATTAAATCAAATGTGTCAATAAACACTGAAAACGTAACAAATATAAACACGAAAATATAATACAGTTTTTTTAAACAAACAAATTTTTATAAGTAACAGTAAAATTTTAAAAACTTTATATTTCACAAGTTTAGTGTTAAAAAATATTTTACTTAGGTAAGAGTTTTTTTTTTCATTTATAATTTTCAGTGGGTTTTTAGATGTTTAATTTTTTTTCAATATGTTAAAATTTCAAAAAAAAAAAACAACCTTATTTCGGTTTTATTACATATTTTAATACATTTTAATAAATCAAAAGATATAACTTTCTATTTAATCACGTCATAATAAACAAAATGCTTTTAGTTTTCATGGAATACAAAATAAAACTGCGAAATTAGCGTTTTCAAGTAAGTTATGTATTTTTAGGTATTTTTGTTTTCAAATCTAAAAATAGATTTAACTATGGTAGTAAAGAAAAAAATCTTTGAGGAATTGAATATTTATGTAAGTAACGTAGTATTTCATTGCTTAGGGGTCTTCCATAAAATACGTCATGCTCTAGGGGAAAAGATACAAAAATTAAAAAAACCTCAATGCGCCGAAAATAAATATATTTACTCTTTTTTTATTTATTTTCAAAAACTAAATTACTTTTCATCGAAACAACATAAACTACTTTTAAAAAGCGACATTGGTACGGAAGAAGGTGTAAACTTCTAATTAATGCTCTCCCGCGGTGCTCTGTGATAAGACCGTTCCGAGAGCACATAATTATCTACAAAAAAAAAAAGAAAAAAAGAAAAAAAAAATTATTAAATTGAAAAATATGATGGCAACATAAATTTTGTAAAACAAATAAGATAATGAATAAATTAGAAATAATTTGAACGTTAAATTAAAATAATTGGTATTTAAAAGTTAAATACCAGTTATTTTATTAGCCTTTAAAGTAAATTAAATCAAATTAAGCGAAAAAAAATGAATTTATATAATTTTCTGGCTCTAAAGAATCAAAAGAGGATATTCCGACAAAAAAAGTTATTACTATGCCATTGAAATAAGTGCCGTTTGACGGAGGAAAGGCTAAATAAGCAAAAAATAGTTTATAATTAAACTTATTGCTTAAAATGATTTGATGAGTTTGAAAAATATTTTAGTTTTAAATAACTTAAGAAAATTAAGTTAAAATTTTTGACTTGTTTACTTATTAAGTTGTGTCAGTGAAGCCAAGTATTTTCAATAACAACCAATGAACTTTTAAAACAATTTTTTTGATGTACTTTTTTTTTTGACGTCAGATTAGAACCCAAGCGGTGTCTGTATTAGAAGTAAAGTTATTTTGAGATCAAAACATGCAGAAATACTTTATATTAAAGTGTCGAAAAGATGTTCCCTTCGATCCTTGAGCACCCAACGTCCTTATATTTTTTTATAAATTAAAATGGATTCTGATGATGATTCTATGATTTATGATGAGGATGAGTTATCAGATCCAGAAGATGATCAAGAAGAATTTGATATTTCATGTGATGTAGAGGCAGCGGGTGAGCCATCTGCAAAACGTTATATGAAAGATAAAGATGATTTCTCCTATGATTGTTTAACTCCAGAGTCAATTGTTGTTTCAATGAAAAAAAATATTGATGAAGTAAACTCTGTATTTGAGGTACTTAAAACAAATGAAATTATAATAGAAAAATATACTAGAATACAATACATAATTATGTAAACACACACACACATGCACACACACAGCCTATATAATATAAACATATACACGCACACAGTGTGTAAGAGAGTGAGTGAGAGAGAGAGAGAGAGAGAGAGAGAGAGAGAGAGAGAGAGAGAGAGAGAGAGAGAGAGAGAGAGAGAGAGAGAGAGAGAGAGAGAGAGAGAGAGAAGAGAGAAACATTTGATTTTTGCCAACAAACACATAACTTTAACTTTCCATGAACTTTACTCTCTTATATCTTTTTTTATAATAAAGCTAAAACCTTGAGGTTTTTTGCATCAATTATATATATATATATATATATATATATATATATATATATATATATATATATATATATATATATATATATATATATATATATATATATATATATATATATATATATATATATATATATATATATATGTATATATATATATATATATATATATATATATATATATATATATATATATATATTTATATTTATATTTATGTGCAATTTTTAAGGTTCGATAAATAGTTTTTTAGTTTGGTTTTAAATACTTGTGTTTGTAGATGATAAAAATGGACATCATTTAACTGGTTTTGCAGATAAATTCGGCAATTAAAGATTAGAGTTATCATTCTAATCTTTAATTGTCAAATTTATGAAGGAACATTTTCCATAAGAAATTTTATTGTAACTTTGGATATTTAGGTGACTCCTATTTGAGCATCTCGTAAAGTGGCTGCTTACTCCTTTACGCAGAGTAAACCAATCATTAAATATGTGGGAGTTTTCTATTAGCCATCTGTGTATAAAAAGGCACTTTTCAATTTTTAGTATAAATAGTACAGATTTGGAGTTGTTTAAAGTATGTATCTGTATTAGAATTATATAACTAAAAGTTAATTATTCTATAGCCTTCTTTTGAAGGATCCATCAACGATTTACAATTGATGGATTTTTGACCCCAGGCCGCAGGCTGAATGTTAGATGAGAATGAAATAGAGTATCTACAAAATATCTTATTTTAGATAAAATAGCAATACTGTTGTTTAATTTAGTTGAGATATTATTATAATGATTAATCCAGGTTAAATTCTCATCTAGTGTTACTCCTAAATATGAAAAATAACTCCTATATCTATATGCAGTAGTGGTGTAGTGGTAGAGCGCTCGCTTCATAAGCGAGAGGTTCCGAGTTCGATCCCCACCATGTCCCTGGTAGTACCGTGCTCAACTTGTTTCTCCGCGCAGCGGCCTTGTTCGTCAAGGTTCGTGTTTCGGATTTATAGAGTTGAGAGAGGGTTATAACCACAATTAAATAGCCTCCTCATCTGTAGTGGCCTTCTGGGCCTTGGGGAGGTGAAATAACAAAACAAAAAAAAAAAGTTTACAAACTCCCATTTAACTTAAAATTGATTTGCATGTCTAACTTTTTTAAATAATATCAGGCCAGTTTTTTTTGTATCAAGTTTTGTAGGCGTTTAACCAATTACAGAGTTTTTTAAGATTGGTGTTAACAAATTTATTAATTTTTTTGACAGATTTGCTAAGGTAAAGTGGATTTGTGTCATCAGATAGATCTTTAGATAGATCATTTATATCAATAAGAAAAAATAGTGGGCCATGAACAGATCCCTGAGGAACTACTTGTACATTATTTATGTTATAGTTAACCCCATTCACAGACACAAATTATTTCCTACTGGTAAGGAATGATTTAAACCATGAATTTGACACCCCTCTGCTCCCATAGTAAAATAATTTTTTGAGTAAGATCACAGCATCAACAATATCAAAGGGCTTTTGGAGATCAATAAAGATGCTGCACGCATTTTTAGATTTTGTGTGAAAATCTAAAAACAGCTAAAATTGTAAGAATTTTAGAGATTTCTAATTTAAGTAGTTTTAAATTTTTTACTGGTATGGTCCTGGCAATTTACAAGGGTCAAGTGAGTTGATAATTTTAGAGATTTTAAACTCATTAGTGGGCTTAATAAAGAAAGATTTTGAGAAAGGATTTTTTAGATAGTCTGTATAATGATTCTTAAATTGAGGAGTGTTTGCTTGTAGATCTGTACCAATGTTAGTAAGATAGTTGTTAAAAACATTGCAACTTTAGTTGTGTTTAGTTATTGTTAAATTGTTGTGGGTAACTATGGTTGGGCTTGTGGTTGAGCTAGGTTTAATATTGACTATATTTGTGATGCCTTTCCAGGTTACTTTTATATTTTTGATATTATCATTGAAGTATCTGTTGTAATAATATTTTTTAGATTCTTTAAGTTTAGATTCGAGTATGTTACGGAAATTTTTATATTCAATATAGAATACCTTTTGTTTTCTTCATTTTTAGACCTGGCATATTTTTTTAAAAGTTTATTTCTGTGTTGTATAGATTTTTTGAGATCATCTGATATCCATGGTTAAGCCTTAAATTTAGTATCTTTTTTAATAACTTTTCTAAAAGGTGCCTGTTTATCTAGTAGTATTTTAATATTATCTATTGTATTTTTAAGCACGAGAGTGCAGTCATTAGAACTTGTATTTTGTAACTTAATATTATTAAAAAAACTTAATGTTATTCTAAATGACTCCTCATCAAGTATTTTCCAGTTTCTTTCCTGAGTAAATGGCTTTGTATTAGATAATGTTTTAAAAATAGTATTAGCTATTAAGAATTGGGTAAGGTGATCAGATATTGAGGTAGTAAGGTTGCCTGCTCTAAAATAATTTGATTTGAGATTAGAGAATATGTTATCAGTTAGTGTTTTGATGAACTGGTTATTTGGGTAGAATAAAAGATATGTGGAAGTAAATTGTTTGAAGTGAGTGAGTCTAGAAAATTTTCAGAAAGTTGATCCAGGTCACTTTTTAGTAAGTCAATGTTAAAGTCTCCTATGATAAATATTTTTGTTTTCTTATTAAATAGTTTTGTTTTCTTTAGACAGTTTCATTAATAAAGGATTGATATAGAATGTGTTAACGTCATCCAATGACATGGTTGAATACCTGTATTCAACCATGTCATTGGATGACGTTAACACATTTCCAATATCATCATTGACACAGCCAATGATAATATTAGATTTTTTTGGGTTTTCGGTTTCGGGTTATTTCAATAAAAATTTTTTATTGATATAGAATAGTGCACCTCCAGCATAAGATTCAGTTGGCGTTTGTTCATAGCAAAACCCATTATGAAAGATGTTGGTAGCAAGTGTTTGATTTTTAAATAGTCTAGATTCGGATATTCCAAATATGTCAAATTCAATTTTTGTAGATAATAGTAAATTTTCAAAAAAGATCAAAGTTTTTTGTGAGAGAAGTAATGTTGAGATAAAGGATCTTAAATGACAATTTGTTATTTGTAATATAATTAAGATTATCAATACCAGTATAGTTGCTAAGAATTTGTATATTATTGTTTTTACTGCTGTCAACCCCATAATTATTAACAGAGCTAAGGTTTATGATTTTTTGAAACTATAGATATAGCTTTATTATTTTCAGAAACTGTAAACTTGTAAATTGCACACCAATAATAAGAAAAAAGATATGAATATTGTTATATTTATGTGTGTATATATAAAAATGTGATAATTATTAACTGTCAGGTAAAACAATTAAATTTTCTTGCTGTGTTTTAAGGTTGTTAACTTAAGAGAAATAATATTAGCTAATATTTGAAACAAATCAAGAATTAAATAAAATAAATAAAAGAAAATAGAAAATAAAGAAAGAAAAAAAAAATACTGAACAAACACAATGAATAAACACAAAATAATAAAATCAAACAATAAAAATGAACAAATAATAAAAATAATAAAATAATAAAAAATAATAATAACAAAATAATAAAATAATAACAAAATAATAAAAACAAACAATAAAAATAATAACAAAAAATAAAATAATAACAAAATAATAAAAACAAACAATAAAAATGATAAAACTTTCGAGCTATTTAATATCGAATATCAAAAAATGGTTGACTATAAGTTTAAATTGAGTATAATACGAGTAGACAACATCATAATAACGGAGCAATAGTAGCAAAGCAATAATATAAATATGATTGGGTTAATAATAATTTAGATAAACAAGCAACTCATCATGGTAGAGTAGAATCTATTAAAAGCATTTAAGTATTATTTTTATAACAATATGACATCAAAAAAATAATTCTATTAAGTAAGAATTTCAATTTTGTTCAAAGTTTCAATCAAGGTATCTTATATATTATATAGAATTAAATAAAACAATTTATTAATATGAATTAGAACTAACCGGATATAATCTTGATCACTAGATGTGAAACAACAAAAATATAATTTTAATAGTTTAGAATTTTTGTTAGGCCTGATAACTTCTAACTTACGCTGCTTTTTGATGTTATATGATTGTTTTTGTACATATTAATCATACTGGGGTCCTTTTCCAGATCAGCTGGATTTTCGAAATAAATTTGCATGAGTTTATATAATTTAGAAAGGTTTTTACAACCACATAGCATAATGAAAAAAAATTTGTTTTTCTTTTAAATGAACAAAAACTTGACACTGAATCTAATGATGCTAAATATTTTCGACAGTTAGCTACCTTTTTGATCTTTTAACTTATATATATTTTTTATTGTTGTATTTAGCGTATTTTTGTTTTTCAAAACATATTCTTCAGTATTTTCTCTGTTTTATCTATAAATAAGATGTATGTATTAGTCAGCATGGGAGTTGGCATAAATTAGAAAATCTATACTTAAACAGTTATAATCATATAAGTTATACAAAATAATCTTGTTTTCCACTTCTTTAATGTAAAATTTAATTTTCACTCAGTATCCTTTTTTATTAATCTTATGCTAACACTAAATCTAAAGCTATTAATTATATTAAGCTATTATGGCTCAAAGTGTTCCGATCAGTACATGGAGTTTAAAGGAGATTTATTAAAAAATAATTTTTCATTATTTTTTTTTTGAAAATAGTGCCTGAAAAAAGATTATATTGTTTCAAAATTTTTCAGGATTTGGGGTGGTATTATCTAGATATGAAGGATTTAATTATTGCTAAAAAATTTTTTTAGATTTATTCATTGTTTTTATTTTTTTATTTTTCTAAAAGACCTATCTAGATTCAAGTCAGCATTTTAAAACTTAACTTTATTATTTATACTAAATATAGGTATACATTTACCAACTTTTTCCCCAACCTAATTCCATAAGGTTTTTTTTTTTGTAAATAAAAGAAAAAACAAAGAATTAAAAAAAAAAGTTATTGCTGCCCCAGCCCAAACCCTCAGTTCATTTAAGAGCATTTCAAGGGCAGCATGCTTTCTTGCATATTGCCTTTTATCAGTTGATATATGTACTGAAGCCAGTATTTTAGTGTTTTTAGTTATTTTCTGTAGTTGAGAAAAATTAAAAAAAAGATAAAATACCGGACTACTGATAATCATAACAGATGACATAAGTATTCAGGAGTATAACCTCTTGGATGATGTAAATATACAGTGGTGTAACCTCGGGTTCTCTCCTGGTTGCCTTTCAGGAGAATAAAATATTGTTTGTCTTACTTACAATGTCTGCTATGATTATCAGTAGTCAGGTAGTTTATCTTTTTTTTGTAGTTTTTCTCAATTGCAGGGGAATAACTAAAAAAAATTAAAATATTTTATTTAAAATATTTGATCCAAATTCCTTTAGATTGTTGTAATTGTTTTTTATTATTACATTTTACTGTCTGCTTCATCTTTTTAGTTTTATCTGATGATTTGTAAAATAAATTAAAATGTTAAAGTTTAAATCATAATTTTTTATAACAATAAAAATAATAGTAATAATATAGTTTTATAATGATATTTTGTATCATAATTTACGATTAATATGAATATTTTTTATTGAATGTTATTAGCTATTGAGTTTAGTAATAAACAGAGTTTACGATTTTTAAGAAGCTAAAAATTTAAACATCGGAATTTTCAGACATTGCAATTCGCTATCACTTAATTCGAGCCTTGCATGTATTGTAGTTGCATAATATAGATATACAGTATACAATATACATATACAATATAAGTCGATGTATGTCATGCTTAACTGCACATTTAAGTGTCTTAAGATTACATAATATGAATAGACTAAAGCTAACGGTAAGCTTATCGAGCCTCTAAAATTGCAAGATGTAAAGTATAATGTTCCATTTGATCTTAAATTCACAAATTCAGTGTTCAGAATTAGTAGTCATGTTGGAAAGTACAGTTGTTTATATTGTAAGGGATTCTGCACTCTAGAGCCTTGCAAGAAGAGAACTCTTAGATCATTGGATAAATACTACCACAACAATACCTTAAATGGAAAGATGAAGTTAAAGATCCCACACTTCAGAAATGTTTTACAAAGAGGAAGATCCTAAAACTCATCTTGAGGAGTTAGTTACTGTTCCTTAGCTTATATATACATATGTATATACTTATAAATAAATGATAATTAGCACTAGAGGTCTTTCACAATTTTTACTTGTGTGTATATACAGTATGCAAAAAAAATAATCGTATACTTAAAAAAAATCATTATGTTAAAGATTGCATCAAAAAAATGAGTTGTCCGTTAAAATATTTAAAAGTTTTTTTTAGATATTGTATCAAATATTGTTTTATGAATTTATTTGTGTATTGGTGAATTAATTGCTTTTCAAACCTATTGAATTTTACACAATTATCTAATGATTCATTAAATTGACTGCAAAAAAAATAATTGTACAGTTCAAAACTAATGTCAAATTGATCAAATTCCATGGAAATTAGTATCAAGTTGGTTCTCTGTTAGCCTTGATGGCTTCATCTAGATGATTTGGCATTGAGTTGATCAAATTTTGGGTTTCTTCTGTTGTTATATTATCTCATGCCCTCATTATAGCTTCTTTCAAGTTGTCTTTGCGTCTAAATGCTCGGTCGCCAATTTTTCTATCCAAAATATACCACAAATTTTCTATTGGATTTAAGTCCAGACTTTGAGATGGCCATTCCAAAATTGATATTGTTTATGTCAAAGTATACCTTTGTTTTCTTAGCGGTATGTTTTGTATTGTTATCCTGCTGGAGTATGAAATCGCTTCACATTCTCAGTTTTTAAGTATATGGATGCAAGTTAGCTTTGAGAATTTCACAATATATTGAAGCATCCATTTTGTCATGAATAAATGTAAAATACCCAAAACCATCACATTTCCTCCTCCATGCATTACACTACCTCTCAAACAACTCAATTTATAAGTTTCCTTTTTTTCTTTTTGGACTCCATCCGATGAGACAAGATTGAATTTTGACTCATCTGACCACAAAATTTTTTTCCAATATCATATCAGCATTTTTAAGTACTTCAATGCAAATTCCAATCGGCGTTTCATTTGTTTAAAAGTTAAAAAAGGTTTATATTGAATCACTCTACCTCTATATCCTTGTTCTCTTATACAATTTCTGATTGTTTGAGGAGTCACTGTGATGTTATAATCTTGTTGAATTTTTAAAGCTAATTTAGCTGCCGAAACAAATCTATTTTTCTTTACAATAATGATGACATTAATGACATTTGATCAATTGCACTAGTGGTCTTGCGTTTTTGTCCTCTACTAGCCACACTAGCAACGGTTCCAATCAGATTATGCTTCTTAAAAATTGAGAAAATGAAGTTATGCTTTGACACAAATAACATCAGTGTTTTGGAATGGCCATCTCAAAGTCCGGACTTGAATCCAATAGAAAATTGGTGGTATTTATTGGACAGAAAAATTTGCTGTACGATTATTTTTTTTATCAGTCAATTTTATGCATCATTTGATCAATTTTATAAAATTCAATAGGTTTGAAAAACAATTAATTCATTAATACACAAATAAATTCCTAAAACAATACTTGAAAAGATATCTAAAAAAAACTTTTAAATATTTTAATGGACAACTTATTTTTTTGATGCGATCTTAAACATGATTTTTTTTTTAAGTATACGATTATTTTTTTTGCATACTGTATATATATATATATATATATATATATATATATATATATATATATATATATATATATATATATATATATATATATATATATATATATATATATATATATATATATATATATATATATATATATATATATATATATATATACACTGAGGCATATTTGTTTAGGCGCATCAATTTTTTTCTCTTTATCTTAATTTTTTTCTATGTATTGTCAACTGATATGCATGCAAGTTATTATCAAAATAATTGTGTGTTGTGGGTTAATCAAAATCACAAAAAAAAATTTTACTATGTGTCTTTATTAACATGAGAGTATGTTTGATATACAAAAGTACATTTTTTAATTGGAATATATCTATAGACGCAGTCATATTTTTGACATTAAAAGATGGAAATTAGTAATGCGTATGTCCTCCATTACACTGGATCACCTCAAAAATTCTGCCTTTCATTGACTCCACTAGTCGTAGAAGTGTAGTTTGATCCAACTCGGACCATGCTTCAAGGATTTTACTCTTTAACTCAGTAACAGTTTTAATTTTGGTGTCCGGCTGCTTTAGCATCATAAACTTTTCTAGATAGCATTCCCCACACGTTCTCAATTGGATTTAAGTCTGGGCTACAAGCTGGCCATTCGAGAACCGGGATGTTGTGGTCTTTAAACCATTTCATAGAATGCCTAGATGTGTGAATTGCAGCATTATCTTGCTGAAATATGGCATTATCGTCCATGTTTTCATCCATATAAGTTATGAGAACATCATCCAACTTTTCTGTATACTTTATCGAGTTCATTTTAGATAAACCACAACACAGAGTTAATTTTCCTGAATAAGAAAATCCACCCCAAACCATTAAACTTCCTCATCCATAGTTTCGTTTTATTTGTGGGTCATTTATTCCTCTTAGATCATGCCAATAACAACTGTAAGAGTCCAGACCATCTAAATTGAACTTTTTTTTATCTGAAAATATTACGTTTTCCACTCATGAGTCCAATGCATATGGTTTTTAGCAAACTGTAATCTAGCAATTTTATGGTGTTTTTTTAACATTGGTTTTTGGTGTGGTTTCTTCGACTTTAAGTTTGGTGTTGTTCGTAGAATATGTGCAACATGTTTATTGGTGACAGGCAATAATAATTTATCCTTTATTTGTGTTGCACTCAATTTATTTTTGGTTGCTTCGAAGCGAATTCGATTAATTTGCCGATTTGTTAATACTTTGTTGCCGTTTGTTGCTTTTTTTACACCGTAATTGTCACCTTTTGAAATGTAGTTTCGTAAACATGGTTAGATCTTCCAATTTTTCTTGCTATTTCTCGTATAGAAGGTGCTGGTGAGATTTCTGAGCCACGATATAAATTAATTTGTATTTTTTCAGCATCTGTCAAATACTTTCTTTTACGCATTTCGTAAAATGCAATAAAAATGATACTGGCAGAGCAAAAGATCAAATTACACTAAAGTTTATCAATTTATTTGTGTAAAAGTGATTAAAAATCAATAATTACCGTTATTAACCTAATTGCGTCTATAGATATATTCCAGTTAAAAAATGTGCTTTTGTAAATCAAACATACTCTCATGTTAATAAAGACACATAGAAAAAATTTTTTTGTGGTTTTTATTAGACCACAACACAACAATTATTTTGATAATAACTTGCATGCATATCAGTTGACAATACATAGAAAAAAATTAAGATAAAGAGATAAAAATTGATGCGTCTAAACGAATATGCCTCAGTGTATATATATATATATATATATATATATATATATATATATATATATATATATATATATATATATATATATATATATATATATATTACAGTGCACATGCTACTATAATTTGAATGATTTAATCAGTATCTTATGTGTTAAATATAGTTTTAGAGATAAATTACCAAAATTTTAATATATTCCCAAAAACTTCCAAAAAGTTCTAAAAGTTTTTTTTGCTGTCATTTTTTTTTGCAATTTTGTTTTTGTTTTTTAAAACAATAACCATATGTTTATGGTATTTGTCTGTGTATGCATATACACTTTGAAATAAAAATGTAAAATGTATGCATATACACTTTAACAGATTTAGGTTGGCACTCCCCTAATAATATTTCGCACACTTTAAGTTTTAAAATGGCAGCTCTTTTTTTGAAGAAAAATATATAATGAAGGCAATCCAAACCCTCAGTCAATGTATATATTGAAGCTCCTGCAGATATCTATTTCAGTGTGATATTAATGAATTTTATTGCAAGACTATTTGTGTATGTGTATATTTCTAGTATATACATTTATCGAATTTTCCTGACCTTAATCCATATGGTTTTTTTTTTAATTTTTTTTGTGCAAAAAAAAAAACAACTAAGAATAATGAAAAAAACTTATCACTGCTATAACCCAAATCCTTAGTTGACGTTGCAGCAGTTCCCTGACATGTTGTCAGCTTGTTTACATGATATAATATAAAATACTATAAGTTTAAACATAATATCTTATTTATAAGACTCTAGAAAGTCTGAAACTGTAATATGGTTCATAGTAGGTCTGATACATACCTCCCACTTATTCTTTATTTATTTATTTTATTTATTTTTTTAGATATCTTTATTAACTGTTTCCTTTTGCATTGCTTGATTAATTGAATTATTACTTAATTAAATATTTTGACTCCTATAACATCCAAGCTTTAGCTATCTTGTCTATTTTTTGCGTTTTTTAACTTTAAGCTTTAAAAGTTCATTCTGTTCTATTACTTACGCCATCTTTGTTTAATTTGATATTGCGGCAAAATTTAATAACAAAAAGAATAAATACTGTAAGAAATAATACTTAAGAGTTATGTTAACATCTGCCAATTAACTATTTATTTCAGCATTCATTCGTGTCATATTTGGAAAATATGGAAAATATTTGGCAAATAATACCCAGAATAAATTTTGCTTTGCATTCCTCCAAATTTTGCGTTGAGCTATTTATTTTATGTAAAACTTTCTTCAATTTTTATATATGACTAAAAAAATTAAAAAACAGATATATCTCAAAAAATATATATTTATACTTGTATTTACAGAAAACGTTTTAACAAATCCATGAAAAAAGAAAGTCCTAAATTTATATATCTTTAAATCAAATTTATTTAAAATATATAAATGATATAAAGTTAAATATGTAGTAAAATAAAATATATGTTTTTTGTAAAAAATAAAACACAACATTTTTCAATTTTCTTAATAAACAATTAATGTTAAAGACAACACAACTTCTATTATGAAGGTATTTTTTAAAATCTAATATAACAGCCAGCATCTACAGGACAGGGAAACCAAGCATAGCTTATATTACAAAAAATCATACTATAATAACTTATAATATATAAAATATAAAAAATATATAAAACCATATTATAATAACTTATAATATGTAAAACTTATGTATATTATAATAACTTAAAATGTTTATTATGGATGGAGACAATGATTAAAAATGTATTAATATAATTACATGATTACATAGTCATGGCAAAATAATAAAAAATTAAAAATGAAAACATCAAAAATAAAAACAAAAATAGGTTTTTTAAGAAAAAAATAACTATAATATCATTTTTGCATCAATTTTGAAATTTCTTTAATAAAAAGTACTATAAATTATAAAACTATAAATATCATTCAAATAGCAAAATTATAACCAACACTAAAGATGAAAAAATGAATTTGAGTTTTGAGCAAATTTTATTATTTTGAATGATTTTATAAAATCCAAAGTTATGTTATTTTGTTAATTCAACTTTTGAAGTTTTATATTGAATTTTCGGAACAATATTAGTTTTTATAAAAATTATGCAATTTATGAGTTTCCTAATAATTTGGTGCAATAATAATAATACAATAAAGTAATGTTCAAATAAATAAAAAGTATAAATGATAAATAAAAGAAAATCTGCATCAACATAATTATTTTGAAAAGCACAATCTTTCATGTACCATTGCATAACCCAGTTTTGATATCTAAATTTCTAAGTAACATAATTACATACCTAATTTTTAGTTTTAAACAATGAGGAGATATACAAGTAATTAGGCTGTTCAAAAAGCTGTTCAAAAAGCTGTTCAAAAACAGAAAAAAATTTTCTTCCGTTAACTTCATTGGTTAACTTTATTTAAGCAGCACTTAAGTAAGTTTTGATCTCTACTGGTATATTTTATATTTTACTCTCATATTTTCAGTTTAATGCAAAAATTCATTGTCAATGTAAAGAACATTTTATGCATGCTTCTACAAAATGACAGGTGGTTGTCCTCTTTTCACAACAGGAAGCATTTGCCTAAGGTCAAAAAGTAGAATTAATATTTAATAAACAAAATACAATTAAGTTAAAAAAATGAATAATAAAGTTAAAAAATTTCAATTTATAATATATTACCTGATATATTTCAATTTATAATATATTACCTGATATACCTTTTGCAATATCAAATCTAAAGTTAAAAACATAAAACAGTTCAATTTGA